>NW_003852582.1:2064415-2071814 GCF_000181295.1 Otolemur garnettii
TAACCAGTTTGATGGAAGTGTCTTGGATTGTGTATGAAAACACCACACTGTACCCCCAAAGTGCATCAATGTACACAGTTACCATTCAATAAAAAAAATAAATAAATAAATAAATAAATAAATAAAAAAAGAAAATCAGAGTTCAAATTCTTCATTAAGACAAAGAAAGTGGGACCAAGTGACAAGAGTCTCAAGAGAGATTTTTCTTAATGGTGACTAGAACTGTGGCATTAGAGTTTCCAAATTGTGCCTTTCCTTTCTAGCATGTATACCTCCTTTAGAGGCAGCAGTGAGAGGAAGGTATGACACTGAGATTCCTGTTCCAGCAGTGCCAGAAGCAATTATTGAACTTTCCAGTAATGTGAGGCAATACATTCCCTTTATGACTTAGGCTGGTCTGAATGGTATTTCTATCCCTTTAACCATGGTCATCCATGCTAGTATTACAAGTACTTCCACATTTTCTTTTTCACGTAGTTAGACTGATCATCATAGTGCCATTCACCTAGCAGCAGCTTAATAGATATTTATTAAATAAATCACAGCCATGGTTTAGGTTATCACTTTCATGTAACCGTTTAAATATTTTTCTTACCAATACAGAGTTTTTTCTAAATAAAAAGTCTAAATTTCTTTGCCTGAACACAGAAAAACCAAATATATTCTTAAAGGAAAACATATACAATAATAAAACCAAATTATATAGATATACAACTGGATATCTGTACTATGTTCTGAAGAATAGCTTTGTTGACCAAAAGGGAAAAGCTGAGAAAAAATTAATATAAATGGGGAATTTATTTGGGCCTAATTTGTTTGGTAGTCTTTGCAATCAAGCTTGATTCTTATTTAGATTACTGACTTTAGAATAGAACCCTTTGGTGAGGAGGACAAAGAAAATACTTGCAGTGTTCATGCCCTACTGTTTAAATATTTC
This sequence comes from Otolemur garnettii, assembly GCF_000181295.1. Classification (NCBI taxonomy): domain Eukaryota; kingdom Metazoa; phylum Chordata; class Mammalia; order Primates; family Galagidae; genus Otolemur; species Otolemur garnettii. The sequence goes on from NW_003852582.1 coordinate 2,065,353, forward strand.
ACATATTTAAACCTGACTGTTTAAATATTTCACATATTAAACGCAGACCTGACTAGAAGGCACAGCATCTAGATCTTTCAAAATCAAGGATCTCATCTTTATCTTTATACTGAATTCGAGGTTCTCCTCAAAGCAGGAAAAAGCATGGGACAAGGCTGCACAATGTCACTAAAAAGACATTTCCCAGGAGGGAGCATGATGGCCAACTTAAGCTAGCTTTCCACAGAGGCTCCTGTCCAGAAGAAGAGTTAAAGGACAGAAGTTTATCAAGTAGTCTGATGGCTTAGAGCTGAGCCAAGAGAGAAGATTAAAGAGCACACATCACCCCTGCTGAGGTGAGCTCTGACCCCAAGGAAACAAACAATAGGTACAAAACCCATCACAAAGCCCACGGGAGTCCCCTCCCCCATGAGAACAGCTCACAGCATACTTTCTACAAACAAGTGAGCAGAGTTGAGATCTCTTTTTTTTCTATTCCACAGGAGAGAGCCACTAAACACCAGATCTCCTTCCCCAGAGAGGACCCACTAGTCTTCCATGACACTCTCCCACCAGGCATAAAACTAAACATATACTCTACCCACAATCTGAACTCCCAGCACTCCCCTCCACTCTCACCCCAAGGTCTGGAAGACTATCTTCTGCAGAGTCCAGACTCTTGGGCATTTTCTCAAGAGGTATGGACAAGGTGTGGGCTGTTACAAATCTGTGCTAAATCAGTGGCACAGGTGTAAAGCTGGGACTGTGGTGCAAGGGAGCCATACAGGGAGAGGAAGAAATGGTGCCCTGTGGCACAGTGTGGTGGCAGTGGTGGCAGCAACAATAGGGCTTGCACCCCTGGTGATATTTTAGAGAAACACTTCCCATCTCTCTTAGCAACCAGAGGGAGCTGGACCTCTACTCCAGTGGCACTACAGAAACACAGGCCCTGTGAGCAAAGGTTATGCCTGAGGCAGTACCTGCACAGGTGAGGCTTGGTGGGGATAGAGACTAGAATATACACATGCAGAGGTGGCATTCTCCCAGGGCAGGGCTGAGTCAGAATTGCTTTTGTGAGCTGAAGATGCACCTGGCCCCCAGTGGAGCATAGCTGGGACAAAAGCAGGCATGGCAATGGCATCAGCTCAGGGAGGGGCAGGAACTGAGAGCTTTTTGTGAGCTCTGACTGCACCCACCCCAATACAAAATGCAGCAGAGACAGAGACGCCAACTCCATGAGAATTGGCACAGCAGCAACAGCACAGGGTGGGGCTGAGTCGCAGTTTCTGTGAACTCAAATAGTATCTGGCCCTCAGTGGAATACAGCTGGAACAGAAATGAAAATTCCACGACAATATAAGTGGCAGCAACATCAATTTGGGGCAGGGCTGGGACTGAGTGACACCCCCCAGCTTCCATTAAGCACCCAAGATAGTCAGGCTTCAGCTCCCCCTCTGGCTGGTGGCAGAGTGCAGAGATCTGGCTGAGGAGACATAGATCTCCCTGTGACTCAGGCAGGTACAAACCCCTGGTGCATCTGCTCATTGGCGGGAACTGGGCCACAGTCCTGCAGGGTTACCTGTGATTGGGTGTGACAGAGATGCAAGGTGGAGGAGGAGGCATCAACCTCCCCAGACTAACTCATTTGCAGGGTGGGCCCTTCTGACTCCACAGAGCACTGGAACAAGCCACACTCAAGCTGCCAGCAGACACCTGTTATCTAGTTGCTGGAGACCTTTTGAACTCTCCCACTTGAGACTTAGTGCTAACTGGGACAATTGATTTGGAACTCTTGACCTGGGCCAATGACCCAAGGACCATCCAAGGTGGTATCCTGGTTGTATTGTTGTGGGAAGGTTTGATTTTTCCTTTTCCAGTTGTGGCCCATGGAGGGCAGGGTGTCTTAGTTGCTTGTATTTCTCCAAAGTTGAGATTTCAACCCAGAGTTACTGATTCACTAGGATTAGACAGAGACCAGCTGAATGCAAGACAGAGCCACCTAGCCCCACCACACCAAGCAGGTCCCCAGTGTCTCAAGCGATAGTACTGTACGGGTCCTTTGCAAAGCTGTAGGGGAAAAGCTGCAGTCAACAGTCCCAGCCCTTGGGCAAAGGGCTGGTTAATCACTACTGAAGGAGCCCCCAATCCAATTTCACCATACCGGCTCATCCAGCCAAATGGTAAAAAATAATCATGGGATGAATCAGCAGAAATACTCTGGCAACATGAATAATCAGAGTAGATCAACTTCCCCAAGGAACAAGGCAGACACACCAGAAGATCCCATTCATAAACAGATGGCTAAGCTGTCAGAAATCGAGTTTAGAATTTGGATGGCAAATAAGATTAACAGAATAGAAGTAAAGTTGAAATTAGAAATTCTAGGAATAATGCAAAAGTTGTCTCAAGAATTTAATGAATTCAAAGACAAAATCACCAAAGATTTTTGACACATTGAGAAAAGAATTTGAAGCCCTCCAAGATATGAGAAATACAGTAGAATCCCTCAGTAACAGAATGGAGCAGGCAGAAGAAAGGATTTCTGACATTGAAGACAAAGCTATTGAATACTCCCAAACACTCAAAGAGGAAAAGTGCAGAGCAAAAATGGATCATTATCTCAGAGAGCTGTGGGATAATTCCAAAAGAACATATACTCACATTATAGGAATTCCTGGAGGCGAGGAGTTTGCTTCAAAAGGCCCAGATGCTCCACTCCAAGAGATAATCAAGGAGAGCTTCCCAAACATGGCAAGAGATTCTGAAATTCAGATAGCAGACAGTTTCAGAACCCCAGCATGACTCAATCCGAATAAAGCATCTCCCAGACACATTATAATTAACTTTGCCAAAGTTAATATGAAGGAGAAAATTCCACAAGCAGCCAGACATAAGAAAACCAAAACTACAAGAGGAAGAATATTAGAATGACTGCAGATCTCTCTACTGAAACTTTTCAGGCTAGAAGAGGATGGTCATCAACCTTTAACCTCCTAAAACAAAATGACTTCAACTCAGGATCCTATATCCAGCCAAACTGAGTTTCATATATGATGGAGAAATTAAATACTTTAATGACATTCACATGTTGAAGAAATTTGCCATAACTAAACTAGCTCTCCAGGATATTCTCAGACCCATCCTCCACAATGACAAGCACAATGTTCTACCACCAAAGTAAACTCACTCAGAAACTTTTGATCAAATTCCAACTTCTACAGTGGCAAAAGGGTGAAAAAATGTCCACTGGACTTTTGAAAAACCCAATACCAAAAATACTACCAGGCTTATCAATACTCTCAATTAATGTGAATGGCTTAAATTGTCCTCTCAAGAGGCACAGGTTGGCTGACTGGATACAAAAACTCAGGCCAGATATCTGTTGCATACAAGAATCTCATCTTACCTCAAAAGATAAATATAGACTCAGGGTAAAGGGATGATCATCCATAATTCAGGCAAATGGAAATCAGAAAAAAAGCAGGTGTTGCAATTTTATTTGCAGATACAATAGGCTTTAAACCAACAAACATAAAGAAAGATAAGGATGGTCACTTTATATTTGTTAAGGGTAACACTCGACATGATGAGATTTCAATTATTAACATTATGCACCCAAACAGAATGCACCTCAATTTATAAGAGAGACTCTAACAGACATGAGCAAATTGATTTCCTCCAGCCCCATAATAGTCGGAGATTTTAACACTCCTTTGGCAGTGTTGGATAGATCCTCCAATAAGAAACCAAGCAAAGAAATTGTAAACTTAAACTTAACCTTTCAACAATTGGATTTAACAGACATCTACAGAACATTCCATCCTAACAAAACTGAATACACATTCTTCTCATCAGCCCATGGAACATCCTCCAAAATTGATCACATCTTAGGTCACACCTCAGAAAGTTTAAAAGAATAGAAATTATTCCTTGCATCTTCTCAGACCATTATGGAATAAAAGTTGAACTCAGTAACAGGAATCTGCATACTCATACAAAAACATGGAAACTAAATAACCTTATGCTGAATGATAGCTGGGTCATAGATGAAATTAAGAAGGAAATTACCAAATTTTTGGAACAAAACAATAATGAAGACACAAATTACCAGAACCTCTGGGATACCACAAAGGCAGTCCTAAGAGGGAAATTTGTAGCACTGCAAGCTTTCCTCAAGAGAACAGAAAGAGAGGAAGTTAACAATTTAATGTAACAGCTCAAGCAGCTGGAAAAAGTAGAACATTCTAATCAAAAACCCAGCAGAAGAAAAGAAATAACCAAAATTAGAGCAGAATTAAATGAAATTGAAAACAAAAAAATTATACAACAGATCAATAAATCAAAAAGTTGTTTTTTTGAAAAGGTCAATAAAATAGATAAACTTTTACCTAACCTAACCAGGAATAAAAGAGTAAAATCTCTAATTTCATCAATTAGAAATGACAAAGATGAAATAACAACAGACTCCTCAGAAACTAAAAAAATCCTTAATGAATATTATAAGAAACTCTGTTCTCAGAAATATGAAAATCTGAAGGAAATAAACCAATAGTTGTAAGCATGCCACCTTCCTAGACTTAGCCAGAATGAAGTGAAAACGTTTAACAGGCCTATATCAAGTTCTAAAATAGCATCAACTATCCAAAATCTCCCCAAAAAGAAAAGTCTGGGACCAGATGGCTCCACATCAGAATTCTACCAAACCTTTAAACAGGAACTAGTACCTATATTACTTAACCTTTTCCAAAATATAGAAAAAGAAGGAATACTACCCAACACAATCTATGAAGCAAACATCACCTTGATCCCCAAACCAGGAAAAGACCCAACAGGAAAAGAAAATTATAGATCAATATCTCTAATGAATATTAATGTGAAATATTCAATAAGATCCTAGCAAACAGAATCTAGCAACACATCAAACAAATTATACACCATGACAAAGTAGGTTTTATCCCAGAGTCTCAAGGCTGGTTCAATATATGTAAATCTATAAATATAATTCATCCCATAAACAAAATAAAAAACAAAGACCATATGATTCTCTCAATTGATGCAGAAAAAGCTTTTGATAGTATCCAGCATTCTTTCATGATCAGAACACTTAAGAAAATAGGTATAGAAGGGACATTTCTTAAACTGATAGAGGCCATCTACAGCAAACCCACAGCCAATATTGTATTGAATGGAGTTAAATTAAAATCATTTCCACTCAGATCAGGAACCAGGCAAGGTTGCCCATTGTCCCCACTGCTTTTTAACATTGTAATGGAAGTCTTAGCCATCACAATCAGACAAGAAAAGGTGATCAAGGGTATCCATATAAGGTCAGAGGAAATCAAACTTTCACTCTTGGCAGATGATAGGATTGTATATCTGGAAAACTCCAGGATTCAACTACAAAACTCTTAGAAGTAATTGAGAAATACAGCAATGTCTCCAGTTACAAAATCCATACTCACAAATCTGTAGCCTTTATACATACCAACAACAGCCAAGCTGAAAAAATAGTCAAGGACTCTATTCCTTTTACAATAGTGCCAAAGAAGATGAAGTATTTGGGAGTTACCTAACAAAGGATGTGAAAGATCTCTATAAAGAGGACTATAAGATTTTAAGAAAAGAAATAGCTGAAGATATTAGCAAATGGAAAAACATACCATGCTCATGACTGAAAAGAATCAACATTGTTCAAATTTCAATACTACCCAAAGCAATATACAATTTTAATGCAATCCCTATTAAAGCACCACTGTCATACTTTAAAGACCTCAAAAAAATAATACTTTGTTTTGTATGGAATCAGAAATAAATCGAATAGCCAAGACATTACTCAGAAATAAAAACAAAGCAGGAGGAATCATGCTACCAGACCTCAGACTATACTACAAATCGATAGTGATCAAGACAGCATGGTTCTGGCACAAAAACAGAGAGGTAGATGTATGGAACAGAATAGGGAACCAAGAGATGAACACAGCTACTTACCGTCATTTGATCTTTGATAAGCCAATTAAAAACATTCAGTGGAGAAAAGACTCCCTATTTAACAAATGGTTCTGGGTGAACTGGCTGGCAACCTGTAGAAGACTAAAAATGGACCCACATCTCTCACCATTAACTAAGATAGACTCTCACTGGATTAAAGATTTAAACTTCAGACATGAAACTATAAAAATTCTAGAAGTATAGGTAAAACACTTGAAGAAATCGGCCTGGGAGAATATTTTATGAGGAGGAACCCCCAGGCAATTGAAGCAACACCAAAAATACATTACTGGTATGGGCTAATCTTACTGGTGTTAGATGATATCTCAAAGTAGTTTTTATTTGCATTTCTCTGATGATTAAGGATGATGAGCATTTTTTCATATATCTGTAGCCCATGTACCTGTCTTCTTATCATCTAACACCAGTAAGATTAGCCCATATCACAAAATCCCAAAACCACAGATGCTGGCGTGGTTGTGGAGAAAAGGGAAC
>NW_003852582.1:2072797-2082618 GCF_000181295.1 Otolemur garnettii
TCATCATCCTTAATCATCAGAGAAATGCAAATCAAAACTACTTTGAGATATCACCTAACTCCAGTAAGATTAGCCCACATCACAAAATCCCAAAACCATAGATGTTGGCGTGGATGTGGAGAAAAAGGAACACTTCTGCACTGCTGGTGGAAATGCAAAGTAATACGTTCCTTTTGGAAAGATGTTTAGAGATCACTTAGGGATCTAAAAATAGACCTGTCATTCAATCCTTCAATTCCTCTACTTGGTATACATCCAGAGGACCAAAAATCACTTTATAACACAGATATTTGCACCAGAATGTTTATTTCAGCCCAATTCATAATTGCTAACTCATGGAAGAAGCCCAAGTGCCCATTGACCCATGAATGGATTAATAACTTGTGGTATATGTACATCATGGAATATTATTCAGCTTTTAAAAATATGGAGACTTTACCTCTTTTATGTTTACATGGATGGAGCTGGAACATATTCTTCTTAGCAAAGTATCTCAGGAATGGAAGAAAAAGTATCCAATATACTCAGCCCTACTATGAAACCAATTTATAAATACCCATACTTCCATATGAATGCTATAACCCCACTACAGCTGAAGATGAAGGAGAAAGAGGAGAGGGAGGGAAGGGGGAAGGGAGGGAAAGGGAGAGAAGGGGAGAGAGGAGGGGAGGGGGAAGAATGGGGGAATGGAGAGTAATCGATGAGACCACACTTATGGTGCATTTTATAAGGGTACATGTTAAATCTACTAAGTGTAGAATATGAATGTCTTAACACAATAACTAAGAAAATGCACTGAAGGTTATGTTAACCCATTTCACAAAAGTATTTCAAATTGTGTATAAAACCAGCACATTGTACCCATAATTGCATTAATGTACACAGCTATGATTTAATTAAAAAAAAAATTCCCCAATGTTTTGGCTGCTGAGTGACCCAAAAGCCAGTGAGCCCACTCTTGATTAGAGCCCCCTACACACACAAGAATCTTATCCCTTGGGGGCGAGTGTTCACACAGCTTCCAGGTGTTTGAACCACTGCTTTCTCATCTAAACATGCAAAGAAGATAGTAGCGCCCTACAACAATAACCATTCACTGAACTGCTGTCAGCTATTTCTAAAACTGCAGCTTTGGCCAGTGACTTGCCAGCCATTCCATGCACACAAAGGTCAAGTTCTCTCCCACAGTGCAGAGTATAACCTCAATGTAACTTTGAGTGCCATTGACTTATATTTGAAGAAATCTTTCTCAAAGTCCACATGAATGGATGTTCCTTTAAGACCCTCTGAACTGATTAGCAAGCTAGTCATCCAGGAGGCAGACTCTGCAGAGTCTGGCTGTCTTTGGAATTTCCTGGAAGGGACTTTGGGAATGGAAAACAAGATAAGTTAATGTGCATTTCAGTTACTGTTGCACCTGTTTTTTCACACAAATGGCTGAATAAATGTTTGTGGTTGCTCTGTATGGTTTCTTTGTACCCTTATTACATAAACCATTGGCTGCCAATTAGTTTTATTAATAGAATGTGTACATACAGAACTTAGTATTGTTAAGAGTAAATAAGCTTGCAAAAAATAAAGTTAGGGGCTGCACGCCAGAGTGAGCTGCAGCCTTCCCTCTTTAAGACATTTCAGTGCAGACTTTCCCTCTGCAGCACCAACTCATGGAACAGCAGAGTAACCTCTCATATTCTCTAGCCCACAGAGCTCAGGATACACAGTGCAAAAGGATGCACCTGCCCATGACTCTTGAGCCTCCAGGAGAAAGACAGAAGACCCCAGAAGAGGGTGTGTGTGTGGGGTTCCTTTTCCTGCGTTCCTAAAAAGTTCTTGGGGCCACTAAAATTCTTCCTTAGATTTCTTCATGTGCTATCAAAAATGGCAAAAGGAAAGAAGAACAGAAGTAGAAAGAAATGGAAGAACAAGTCTTAGAGGAGTCAATTCAGGACAAAGGCCAATGGAGTTTTACATTTCTCTCAGCAAAATCATGCCAAGAAGAAAAGCAGTAAACAGAGGGACCAAATATATTTTAAAAGGGATTTCAGTTGATTGAAAAAAAAAATTCCCAGAAACAAGATCCAAACAAGAAAAAACAGAAAAGCATATATATATATATACACACACACACATATATATGGCCTGAATATCAGCTTTCATTAACCTGACTTCTAACCACAGACTTCTTAAATAAAAAAATCTTTTGAAACTTCTTATCAGATTTCAGCCAAGATAAACAGAAAGAAAGTCTCCCAATTTGTCTGGTTCTAAAATCAACTTTTTCCGATTGTGCACACAAATGAATTATTTCAGGGACTTCGAAGGACCCTCATCTTGTCCACTGCTGCTTATGACCATCCTGTGTTATGTGAGTCCATTTTCCTTGCTATTTACAAGAGGATCTTCCATAGTGTTGTACATAAAACCAGCTGGTATATCTAAAGGAAGTTGTCCCTTAAAAGCGCTCAGATTTTGAGGCTTGATTTCCCATAATTTAGGAAATTTTCAAAAAGCAAACCAAGGCCAGAAATGTGTTTTGGGTCAAAATGTGCTGCTTATAAACGCCACTTCTCAAGGTGTCACCTATGAGTCATGAATCATTTTCTTTTTCTTTCCTTTTTTTTTTTAGGAGACAGAGTCTCACTTTGTCCCCCACAGTAGAGTGTGGTGGAATCATAGCTCACAGCAACCTCAAACTCTTGGGCTCAAGAAATTCTCTTGCCTCAACCTCCCAGGTAGCTGGGACTACAGGCACCTGCCATAATGCTGGGCTATTATTTAGAGAAGCTAGTCTCAAACTCCCGAGCTCAGGCAATCCACCCACCTGGCCTCCCAGAGTGCTAGATTATAGGTGTGAGCCACTGTGCCTGGCTATCTCTAGTCTACAGGTGACAGTTGGTAATCAAGGCATCAAAATGACCAGTCCCTATTTATACCTTTCCAGATAAGCAAGAGTCCCTAAATGTCTTCTCATGAGGAATGCCCTATGAGGCTGCTGTGACAATAGTCTTGACATCTCTGAAAAGCCTGTAAATCCCTGGTACAAAGGGTGAGTGACAGGGAGCAATTGCCTCTTCTCTTCAAGGTGAGAGAACTCATCCTCATGCACCTTTTGGTTTGAAAGTCACAGCAATTGGTCACGAATGAAAATACAAGTCTACAAATTGCAAGCAGTAGAAAGCAACTGCAATTTTGAAAGCATGCTGTGTTATTTCAGGCCAAAAGAAGTGAAGCCACCAGCCTCTACAGTAACCGGAACCTCCTGCCCTGAGGCAGAGTTGGAGAAGACAGTTCCCTGCAGACCTCTTTATCTGAATCTGCAGACCAGAGACAGTGATAAAAGTCTTTACTCTTAAAGAAATGAGAGAATTGTAAAAACAGCCCTCATAAAATCTAGGCCTCAACCAAAAAGAAAAGAGAGGCTCAGATTCGGGAGGACCCACGCTTTGCACCCAGTGAAACCTCTGCAGTGAGAGGAAGCTGTTGAGTCTGTGTGGCGCAGAGGGCTGCGTCTGAGAGGGAATGCGGCCAGTCTGTGGGGGAAGGCCCTCTCTGAATCTGGCCAACCAATGCCAGATATGTTGACCTAAAGGAAAAACTGAGCCAAAATTAATTTAAGTAGAGAGTGTATCTGGGCCAAGTATGAAGATTACAACCCAAGTTGCCCTGAACTATGCTTGAATTAGCAGCAATACCAAGTGAGTTTTTAAAGGAAATAAGTAGAGGCACTTTCTAAGTTGTTTACCAAGAGTTTATATTAAAACTGCATAAGCTATTGATTATCACATTGTTCTTTGTATGGCAAATTCCAGGTACAGAAAGATGAATAGGTGAGGCAGCTAGTTAGGAAACAAGAAAAGAGAGAACAAAATGGCTTTAAACAGTAGAGCCTGAACATGGCATTGGTGGTGGGGGTGGTAACTGATGTCTTTGGTCTCCTCAGTCTGAAATCTTGCTAACTTGTACTCCTTTCTGGATTTCCAGGACCAGTTCTCCCAAAATTAGGAACCCAGCTACAGTCAGAACCAATAAATACCATTATGAATTGATCCAGTTTGATTGGGTTCCTATGACTTGTAATTCTATATATTTTTTTTCCTTTTTGAGACAGGGTCTCACTTTGTCACCCTCAGTAGTGCTGTCATAGCTCACAGCAACATCAAACTCTTGGGCTCAAGCAATTCTCTTGCCTCAGTGTCCCAAGTAGCTGGAACTACAGGCACCGGCCACAACGCCCAGCTATTTTTAGAGGTGGGAGGGTCTTGTTCTTGCTTAGGCTGGTCTCAAACTTGTGAGCTAAGGCAATCTACCCACCTCAGCCTCCCATAGTGTTGGAATTAAAGGCGCGAGCCACTGCCTGGCCCTAAATTTCTTAACTAATACAGGGACACCCTCACATGTTTCTGAGACAGTGTAAGGACAGGACTTGGGCCGCATAGCTGACCATGGCAGGTGGCATGAGGGAGCATGATCAGCCTAATTAACTGCAGAAAGAGACAAAAACAGGTGACCTCCAAGCCACTGGACTTCAGCCTGTACCCATCTAAGGAGGGGGCCAAGTTGTCCATCTCCCAAGTAACGTCAGGACCAGTCCAGCAAGATGCTAACATCAGCTGATAAGGAACCCAGCTGCAAGGAAACCAGATTCATCCAGCTTGGACCACCTCAAGCCAGAAAAGCCCCACCACACACATACACATACCAAACCCTGACTTCCATTTCAATACCAAAACTCACACCCAGGGTGCAGATTTAACAGACTAATCCTACGAGCCATGCTGAAGAAGCATGGCTGCCAAGTGCATGGCCTTCGATAGAACCCCGCCTCCTCATGTAATTGGCTTCAGAACTGACACCAACCTCCCTCTTTATAATCCCATAAAAGTTTCCCAGCCCGTGTTCAGAGAGCCAGCCTTGCTACCCCCTTAACCAGCAGAGTCTTCCTTTTTTTGTTTTAACAGAGTCCCAGTGGAAAAAAACGCCTTGTCTGTATAAATCTTTCTGGTCTCGCCTCAGTTTCTACTGACTCTGAGAACAAGAACCTGAAGTCTGATACTTACTCATCCCTTTTCCCAAGGCTCTGTTCAGTTTATAACATCCTTGAAATCATTTTAACACTTTCTAATTTACGAACTGGGTTCCTAACTACTTTTAAATTTCTTAACTCATCCATAAAATAATTCACCACTCACTGCCAATGAATGGGCAGTAAGTCATGAGATTCTGCCCTGGCCTCTTGCCTCTACCCATTGGGCCAGAAACCTGATGAACAGAGGCAATTCAACCAATCAACGCACAGATATTGATTACAGATATTATGGTGAGATCACGATGCACTTGAAACAAACAGCAAGGTGAAAAAGCAAGGAAAGATTGCTTGCCAACAGAAAGATTGTGCTTGCACAACAAACATTCAGAGTCTTCTATTCAAAGAACTTCGTGCTTACCTGTGTCTCAGTCTAGGGGATGGCAAAGCTATGGCTATATCTGAACAGGACTAACAGACTAGCAAAGGCAGAGAGACATCTTTAAAACTATAGATTTCCAGGTGGCACCCGTGGATTGGGTGCCAACCCCATATACCAAGGGTGGCGGGTTCAAACCCAGCCTCGGCTGAATGGCAACAAAAAAATAGTTGGGTGTTGTGGTGGGCTCTTGTGGTCCCAGCTACTCGGAAGGCTGAGGCAAGAGAATCACCTAAGCCCAAGAATTTGAGGTTGCCGTGAGCTGTGATGCCACAGCACTCTACCAAGGGTGACATAGTGAAACCCTGTCTCAAAAAAAAAAAAAAAAATTACCCAAACATTGTGGCAGGTGCCTGTGGTCCCAGCTACTCCGGAGGCTAAGGCAGGAAGATTGCTTGAACCCAAGAATTTGAGGTTGCTATGAGCTGTGATAACATAGCACTCTAACCAGGGCAACAGAGTGAGAATCTGTTGAAGAGAGAAAGAAATAAATGTGAATAAATAATTTTTACTTTCTCATTTACATAATTGCTCAAATTTCATAGGTACATAACTATGTATAACCTTTGTAAAGATTTTTAAAAACTCAATAATATGTTCTGTTATTGAGTTTTTTAAAACTTCAGATTTTAGATTACTATTATTCTATGGTCCTTTTTTTGTTTTCATTGTATAAATTTAAGGTGTGTAATGTGACATTTTGATATATGTACACATAGTGAGATGATTACTACAAGTAAGCAATTCAATGTATTCCTCATGTCATATGGTTATATTTTTGTGGTTGGAAGGGCACCTAAATCTACTCTCTTAGAAAAATTTTAATATACAATGTTAATACCTATAGTCTCGTGCTAATACTTTAAATCTCTAGTTTTATTCATCCCACATAACTTCACACCCTTGACCTTCATCTCTCCATGCCCTTCCCACCCTATCTCTAGTAACCATCTCTGGTCCTATTTTTATAGATATGTATTTACAGGAGCAATATGTAAATAATAGCATTTCGGGTGATGACTGCTTCTCCTCCTCCTCTCCCTTTCTCCTTCTTCTGTTAGCATTTGTATTTTATTATTTTCCCATGATGAAAATACTACCTGGATAATAAAATCATTTTTCAAAGTTATATAAATAGGAAGCTGAGAGTGTTGATGTGCACCTGTAATCCCGGCTACTTGGGAGGCTGAGACGTGAGGATCACTTCAGCCCAGGAGTTTGAGATCAGCCTGGGCCACATAGTAAAATCTCATCTCTGAAATAAGTGAATAAATATTTTTAAATAGTAAAAAATAAAAATGACTCCAAGGGTAAAAATCACCTATGTACAAGGAAATCAGTGAAAACAGGACTAGTATCCAGATAAACAAAGTCAGACATTAGTGAAGGGAGGAAAACCATTTTATTCAGCAACCACTGCAGTGGGGGGAAGAGCTGTGCTCCATTCTGATTTGTGCAGAGGTGGCTGACTGTTTTTAAAGAGGGAATGAAGAAGCAGGGGTTTGCAGCCAGCCCAAGTGAAGTCAGGGAAGGGAAAAAAATTACAAAGCGCAACTAAGAGGACTGGCCAATGTATAATTAGGCCTTCGGTGTCTGATAACAGGGCCCTTGTAGAAGTTAGGCTTCTACCCTCTTGCACAGAACAGGACGCAGAGGTCCTCTCCTTCCCATTGATCACATTCCAAAGGAACGGCTTTCAGGTCCTTGAGAAAGCTACTCTTGGATGATGGGAGATACAATGCTTCTCCAAGAGACAGAAAGATCTGCAATTGTCACTTTTTTCCCCTTCCTTCCTATTTGGTCAATTCTCTAAGAAAGGCAGATCTCGGGTGCTGGATGGAACAAACCGTAAAGCAGTCGTTCTCAACCTTCCTAGTGCCTCCTAATACTGTGACCCTTTAATACAGTTCCTCATGTTGTGGTGACCCCCAACCATAAAATTATTTCTGTTGCTACTTCATATCTGTAATTTTGCTACTGTTGTGAATCGTAATGTAAACATCTGATATTCAGGACGTATTTTCATTGTTACAAAGGGGTCGCCACCCTCAGGCTGAGAATCCCTGTAGTAAAGTCTTTTTGCATCCCTGAGAATTTCAGATGAGAACTCAGGGGTGGAGTGGGGTGGGGAGCTTGATAGTTCTAGAAACTTGACTTGGCCTTAAGCTGCCAGAAACCGTACTAGAACTTGGTCAGCTCTCTTAGCACAGGAGTTGGATGGCATTTCTGCAATTCTGAAAGGTCCAATATCATTCAGCGAAATTTCATAAGCTTCCCAGTGGAATTGGAAACACATGTATGTTGCTTGATATCTGACTGAATTATTTTGGTTTTAGGAGCAGAAGGATGGGATAGTTTTCCTCATGCAACATGAGGGCCATTGCTGACACTTTTATAACAAAAGCCAGGCCAACAAGGGAAAAGCATAACAGATTTATTTAATCAAAGTTTTATGGGACACAGGCCAGGTGCAGTGGCTCATGCCCGTAATCCCAGGACTCTCAGAAGCTGAGGCGGGTGGATTGTTTGAGCTCAGAGTTCAGAGACCAGCCTGAGAAAAAGCAAGACCCCCATCTCTACTAAAAATAGAAAAACAAGCTGGACGTGACGGCCCACATTGTAGTCCCAGCTACTTGGGTTGCTGAGGCCAGAGGATCGCTTCAGCCCAGAGTTTGAGGTTGCTGTGAGCTATGATGACACCCCAGCACTCTACTGAGAGAGACAGAGTAAAAGAAAAGATTTATGGGACATGAGAGCCTTCAGAAATGAAGACCTAAATCAGGGAAAATTGTCTATTTTTATGCTTAGATTTGATGAGGAATGAACAGCCATGTAGAAATGTGATTTGGAAAAATGGGAATTGTGGAGGAAAATAGGGAAGGTTTCCCCTCCCCCCTCGGAAGGTTCACTGAAAATTAACTGGCAACAGGGAGATTCATAGAAGAAAAAGGCATATAAATTTACCAACAGGAATAAGCAGGGAGGAGTTGCAGGAGGCTGATTACCCAATAACCCAGTGAGGTCCAGATGTTTATTTACCCTTCTTTATAGAGGACAGAAGAGGAAGGGAATGTGGAAAGTTTCAGAGGTAGTAAGTGATTTTTAGGGAAAATGATGGGCCCAATGCTCAAACAATGGTTAGTAAATCATTCTCTTTGAGAATTGAATGAGACTGATGGGAGAACTGCAGTAATTTGGGGTAAAGTTGGTCTGGACTACAAGTACAGTGTTTAATTTTCAATCTCTTTCTCTGTGATAAAAGTTTTAATCCTCTCTGGTAAATGGAATTTCCAGAGAAATTGTGTTGTTTGTTTGTTTGTTTTGGCAGGTTTAGTTTCTAAATAGAGAAGGAAACTTCAGAAAGCAGCCTTATCCTGTGTTTTGGGAGAAACAGAAGATTGAGAGGCAGCTTAGTGGTCAGAGACCAAAGAGACTCAGCATGTCACAGTCCATATTTTGAGGTATCATTTCTGAGCCCCAGGGATGCTCTAATAGTATAGACTGAATGGGGAAACTCAGCAAGCCTTCTCTGTTCAGATTCTTCTTGGTTTCTCTGGTGTAACATCCCTTCCTCCCAGGCCTCCTTTTGGAATGAGGATCTTATGATCAGACAAGGCAGGCCAGAGAATTTCTATATGGCTAGCTCCTACACAGAAAGGAGGGGGGGAAGTTAGAGTAATATTTCTACTTTCTATGACACTTCTTGGGAAAGAGGAATTCTAATTTCTATGGACTGCTTTGAGGAGGGGGGATTCTAATTTGTATGGAAGAGAAAGGGGACCCGGGGAAAAAAAGGGTAGGAGGTCAGAAAGAGACATTGCTTCTGAGGTCCTGCCAATATCCTCTAGTTCAAAGTACTTAGAATGCCAAAATGCCATATTCAAGGACATTATTTTCTGAGCCTTCATGCAGTTTTACTGGTCTATGGATTTCATTATCTTCCTCCTAGAAATTTTTCCTTAAGCTGCTAGAAACCATGATGGAACTTGGTCAGCTCTCAAGGCAGGGGTCGGATGGAGTTTCTGCAGTTCTCACAGGTCCTTCTGGAACTCCTGAGGCTACTCTCTGTCCCCACCCCTAAGCCCTGCCCCTCAGAGCACAGGTTAAACTTTTCCCCAGACTGTGTGACTATTCATTTACTCTCTTGCTCACCTCTGACCTTGATCTTTGTCCATTGTCACATCATAGGGTGTGTGGGGAATGAAATAAAATCTGAAACTGAGAGCTGGAATTTTTTTCTTAGGGACATAACACTGTCTTTTAGAACTCATCACTTGAAATAAATTGTGGTGTATGTAGACCATGGAATATTATGCAGCCCTAAAGAAAGATTGAGACTTTACCTCCTTTGTGTTTACA
>NW_003852582.1:2082747-2106272 GCF_000181295.1 Otolemur garnettii
TATAGCCTTAGAATATGGGGAAGGGGAGGGGAAGGAGGTGCGTGGATGGGTGGAGGGAGGGTGATTGGTGGGGTCTCCTCTATGGTTTATCTTACAAGGGTACAAGTGAATCTTTGTAAGAGCAGAGTATGAATGTCTTAACACAATAACTAAGAAAATGACATGAAGGCTACATTAACCAGTTTGATGAAAGTATTTCAGATTGTATATGAAAACACCACACTGTACCCTGTGATTGCATTAATGTACACAGCTATGATTTAATTAAAAAAAAAAAAAAGAACTCATCACTTGAAAGGTAAGGTCTGAGGTAAATCTACCTTTTTCCCAGGGTTGATCCTGCTCAAATAACCTGAAACACAACTTTCTCTAACAAAAATTGGAGGATGAAGACTCAGGATGGTGTCCACAGAGAACTTTGATTTTAATGCTGTTACTAACATTAACTGGCTTTTTCAGCAAGGTGAAAAATGTTATGTTCTTTTAAAAACTAAGTTTTTGAAATTGCATCTTTTGATACCTCCTCTTGGTTGCTGTTACTGACTAGCATGACCTATTTATGGTTTGAGCAAATGGCAGCAGTTTCCTGGCTGAGATTACTCTATACCTATAAGGGGGAAAGAGGGGAAAAAATTAAAAGCAAGTAAATTGAGGTGGGGGCTTGTAAAACAATGAATTAAAAATCCTCTGGGAACAGAGGATGTAATAATTTCTCTGCTATGGCAATTTCTCCTTGTTATAAGTGTCCTTATTTTTAACATGAGTTTCCAGGGTGCTAAACCAATTAAACTGAGGCTTAAATACTCTCTCTTAAGACCTATTTTAAAATATAAAGCATGACTTGAAATTAACCTTTCTGAAATGGTCCTGACATTTTGCTGGGGAATGAAAAAGATAACTACTGTCAAACAAATGCATTTCCTCCCCAAAATGTACAATTATAATTCTTTAAAATCTGAATCGAGATCATTAAGACAACTTGGTTTCAAAACCATAAAAATTTGATGTTTAAGGTAGCTTCACATTGATTTTTAAGGGGAATGTGATATTTTCATCATCTGCCCTTTAAATATATTTATTTCTTTGGTTTCAAATATTTGTTGATTTACTGCCATTAAATTTAAAATTCAATGGCAGGCAAGGTGGCTCAAACCTGTAATCCCAGCACTCTGGAAGGCCGAGGCAGGTGGATCACCTGAGCTCAGGAGTTGGAGACCAGTCTGAACAAGAGCGAGACTCCATCTCTAAAAATAGCCAGGCATTGTGGGGGAGAGGGGCGCCTGTAGTCTCAGCTACTTGGGAGGCTGAGGCAAGAGACTTGCTTGAGTCCAAGGGTCTGAGGTTGCTGTGAGTTATGATCTCACAGCACTCTAGCGGTGGAGGGGTGACAAAGTAAGATTCTGTCTCAAAAAAAAAAAAATTAAAATTAACTAACTACAAGAGCCCAGAGGTGACCAATCTGGCTGTTTATGGCTGATCAAAGCTTGTCTAGTCTTGTATGTACATATTTAAAAATATGCCCTTGCTTTTATTGATTATATGATATTATGAATGAAAGTAACATATCCTTTGAAAGGTTTAAAATAACCATGCAAAGCAGAGACATGAGGACACCATAACCAACTCCGGCAATCTGAGAGGTTTTTTTATAACAATTTTTGGGGGGAAGACAGGCAGAAAGGAAAATGAGTGATTATGTGGGCCTTTCAATGAATGGCATTGATAAACTCTGACATTTAGCCTCTGTCAGGCCTTAAATTAGTTTCTTTTTTAAATGTCAATTTAATGTTGTGTGTGGTTTTTTTTTTAAAGAAATATTGCTTTAATAGTAATTGTTCTCTTAAGGGTAGCCACATTCTTTGGTAAAGAAAAAGGAAAAAATGGTGATTGTTTATAATACAAAGCAGATAACTGATTGTGAATGGTCAGCAATTCAGTAGAAATCACAGATCAGAAGTATAGGTCAATGTGGAATGTTGATCTGGAGCCCCACATGAGTATTATTAGACATATGAGGAGGGAATAGGGGAACGGAATAAGGAAACCTCCCCTCTCACTCAAGACTGCCATTGTGTGAAGTATCTTGCCAGAAAAGCTGCTGAAGGTGGAAATATAAAGGAGGCGCTGGCCACAGGGGGCCGGCTCTTTATGGTTCCGTCCATTGAGTTGCAGGTAGGAGCCGTAAGGCCCCCATAGCCTGTGCACCTGGATTTCAGATTTCAGTGTTTGAGAGCCTCTAAGATGTCCAGCTGCCCTTCTCAGGGCCTGTGTGTGGGGCCTGCACGTCCCAGCTACTGTGCAGTAAGATCGATCACACCACACTGCAGCTGCCTATGTGAAGGCCACGACTGAAGATCCATGGCTCTGACCCTTATTTCCTAACTCCAGATATTACTCATCAACTATTCAAAAGTTGCCCAGGCTTTTCCTAATGGAACAGACATTTTCTAATATTCTACCCTGAGGATTAGTCAACACAGTGCTTCACAGAATTTAACAGATGATTTATTCTGAAACAGGTACCCGCTCCATTGCTGATGACCTCCTGACCCCCCACCCCAACAAGGAACAGGGGAGGGAGGGGGAACTGGGATAAGAATTCTCTGAGGCCTCCGCTGCCCTGAAATGGTGATAAACCGCTCTTAGACCTGGGGGCCGGGGGGGGGGGGGGGGGGGGGGAGAGGAATGAAGAACCGAGATAAGAGTTTACTGAACTTGGCTTCTTTTGAAAATTGTTTGCTTATCTGCTAAATGCACCTGCAAGATCTGCTTTTGTGAAGGCCGATGTAAAATCCGGCAGCTTGCTTGCATCAGCTCAACCAGCCCCTACCCCATACTTTATAAAAACCCCAACCCCCAAATGCTCACTGCTGCTCTCCGGACTTAGGGAGACAGCCAGGCAGCCAGTCAATAAAGACTCCCGATTGGCATTTGAATTTTATCTGTCTGGTGGTCAAATGCTCACGCCATAACAATTCTTGCCAAAATGCATTTAAGCATTAGATAAATTTTTTCATTTGTTTGTTGGAGAAAGAGTCTCACTCTGTTGCCTAGGCTAGAGTGCCATGGCATCAGGCTAGCTCACAGCAACCTCAAACTACAAGGTTCAAGTGATCCTTCTGTCTCAGCCTCCTGAGTAGTTGGGACTACAAGCACCCCAAACAGTGTCTTGCTAATTTTTTCATTTTTAGTAGAGAATAGGTTTCACTCTTGCTCAGAGTGGTCTCGAACTCCTGAACCCAAATGACCCTCCCCCTCTGTCTCACAGAGTGTTGGGATTACAGGAGTAAGCCACCACATCCAATCATCTTCAGAGAAGTTTCTGTTCAATTCTTTTGCTCATAAGGAAATGGGGTTGTTTGTTCTTTTCTTATTGATTGATTTGAGTTCTCTGCGTAGACTAGTTATCAGAATTGGAAACATAACCTGCAAAAACCTTCCGTTCTGAAGGCTGTCTGTTTGCTTTACTTACTGTGCTCTTGGCTGTGCCGAAGTTTTTCAGCTTGATCAGATCCCAGTAATGTATTTTTAGGGATGCTTCAATTGCCAAGGGGCTCCTCCTCATAAAATATTTTCCCAAGCCAATATCTTCAAGCGTTTTGAAGGTGTGCTTAAAATTACTGATAAGAGGCAGATTGATAGGAGAAATGGCATACAAATTTAGTTGACCATAGTTTTTACATGACATGGGAGACTTTTTTTAAATTTCAGATTAATATGAGGATATAGATGATTACGTTACATTGCTTGCATTTGTTAGGTAAAGCTCAAGTTGTAACCCTCACCCAGGAGGTGTGCCACATCAGGCCTGTCAGGCGAGAGCACAGCAATGCCCCCTCCCTTCTCCCCTCTCCCTGCCACTCTTCCTGCCACTTGAGTTTAATTTTGTTTTTCTCTTGTGTGGGCATGTATTTGTTCATTTACTGGTTTCATATTAGTATTGAGTACATTGGATACTTGCTTTTCCATTCTTGTAATTCTTTACTAAGGAGAATGTTGTCCAAATCTATCCAGGTTAATACAAAAGATGTAAAAGGCTATCTTCTTTTTTTTGAGACAGTCTCACTATGTCACCCTTGGTAGAGTGCTATGGTATCACAGCTTACACGCAGGTGTCCTCAAACTACAGCCCATGGGCCACATCACATGCAGCCCACCTAGGACATTTATCCAGTCCGCTGAGTGTTTTTGCCATCGCTGCCTGTCCTGTTTAGCAGCCGACTCGTCCCAGGGCCTGCAGTCCGGCCCTCCAACGGCCTGAGGGACAGTGAACTGGCTCCCTGTTTAAAAAGTTTGAGGACCCCTGGTATAGTAACCTCAAACTCTTGGGCTCAAGCGATTCTCTTGCCTCAGCCTTCCACGTAGCTCGACTACTGGTGCTCACCACAGTATCTGGCTATTTTTTTGTTGCAGTTGCCATTGTTGTTTAGCAGGCTTGAGCCAGATTCAAATCTGCCTGCCTCGGTATATGTGGCCAGCGCTCTAACCACTGAGCCATGTGCACCGAGCCACGTCTATCTTTTTTAAGGCTGAATGGTATACATATACCATAGTTTATTAATCCATTCATGTATAGGTGGGCATTTGGGTTGATTCTACATCTTGGTGATTGTGAATTGAGCTGCGATAAACATTCTGATATATATGTCCTTATGGAAAAATGATTTTTTTCCTTCTGGGTAGATACCTAGTAATGAGATTTCAGGATCTGGGCTTGCTTCAGTAGCACATAGACTAAAATTGGGATTGCAGTATCAAATGGAAGGTCTACTTTAAGCTCTCTGAGGAGTCTCCATACTTCTTCTCTGAAGAGGTTATATTAGTTTACAATCCCACCAACAGTGTAAAAGTGTTCCCTTTTGTCCACACCCTCACCTGCTCTGCAGCTCTGGCACTTTGTGGTGTGGGCTTTTCTCCACTGATATCTCAAGGTGGTTTTGATTTGCATTTCTCTGATAAGCATTTTTTCATATGTTTTTTCTTTGCTGCTTGTCTGTCTTCTTCAGAGAGGGTTCTGTTCATATCTCTTGCCCAGTGATAAAGGGGATTGTTTGCTCTTTTTTTATTGATTAATTTGAGTTCTCTATCGATTCTGGTTAACAACCCTTTATCAGATTTGTGACATGCAAGTATCTTTTTGACATGGAAGACTTTTGAATGAAGACCCAAAGATACAGGGGAAATTGTTTATTTTCCTGTTTGGGTTTAATAAAGTATAGACAGTTATATACAAATATAACTGGACAAAAAGGGTATGTTCTAAGGCTAACTGACTGAGTAGGGAAACTGAGCAAGGCCCTTGTCTAGATTCTTCTTGGTTTCTCTCAGTGTGTATTTATTTCTTCCTTCTGGGTATGGGAAAGGACCCTCCTTATAATGGGGGGGGGGGCTCATGACATACAGTCAAACAAGGTAGGTGAGATAATTCTTCCATATCTTATTTTTTGCTATTTGACAATATATTTTGATAAATATTGTTAGAATTCCATTTTCTGTTTGTCTCTGGATTCTAGAAATGTATTGATTTTAGGATCTGAATTTCTAGTAATTTACCCATATATTTTTTTAGATTTTATATGTAGATAATCACATTGCCTGAAAATATTTTTTCTTTCTTTGTTTCTTTTTTTGAAACAGAGTCTTACTCTGTCACCCTGGGTAGAGTGCTGTAGAGTCATAGCTCACAGCAACCTCAAACTACTGGGTTTAAGCAATCCTCCTGACTCAGCCTCCTGAGTTTAAGACAGAAAATCTCTAGTCCTTGAACACTTGTCCCATTTGTCTCTGTGATTTTCACTGATTCCCCTCCTCCCTTCTTGCCAGGCTCCCTTCTTCACATCTCTTCCTTCACTGTTCCCTCCTAGTATATTCACTTTCTTTCCTTTTTTATACCATCAATAAGATTTTCGAGTTAAAAGCATAAAAAAAAAAAATGAACTGAAGCCCAGGTGTAAAAATATTTTAATAATTTTTTTAACATTTCCAAATATTACATTTCTTTGTTTTTCTTTGTTTTTTTTTTTTCAATTTTTTGAGGCAGAGTTACTCTGTTGCCCAGGCTAGATTGCCATGGCATCAGCCCAGCTCACAGCAACCGCAAGCTCCTAGGTTCACACAGTCCTCCTGCCTTGTCCTCCTGAGTAGCTAGAACTACCATATACCAGCTACAATGCCTGGCTAATTTTTCTATTTTCAGTAGAAATGGAGTCTTGCTCTTGCTCAGGCTGGTCTTGAACTCCTAAGTTCCAGGGATCTTCCTGCTTTGCTTCCCCAGAGTGCCGGAATTATGTGCCTGAGCCACCATGACAGCCCATTTCTTTGTATCTGGTATAACCAATTAGCACTGCCTAGATATGAAAAAAAACAAAACTGATAGTCATTTAAAATAATACTGATTGTTAAATAAGAATGTCAATCCTCTGTTCATAACTACCTATTTTAAAATATTCTTGAAACCAATTCATTCACATTCATAACACAGTAATTCTAGACCTCTCTGCTTTCTGACACTCAACAATGAAAGGAAACAAATCAGCTCTGTAAAGAATAACCTCCAAATTTCATGGGAGCAAGAGGCTTTTCACAAATGAGCTATGATAATTTTCCAGGTTTTTTTCTTTATAAACCTTTGGTTCTATCTATGCTTTCTATTTCATAGGTACTTTTTCCTCTCTTTTGCAATAACACAAAGGCAATTTTCTTAATAGAGCATTATTTCTGCATAGTAAAGATTACTTTAATTCTCTGGAAGAAAAATCTGGGACTTTTTTCTTTTATTTTAGTCAAATGTAAATATTTAAAAACCATCCGTATCAATACGATTTTCTTTTCTCCTAGTGACTAAATTCCCAATGTTCTTTGTGAGATGCAAATCAGAATATAATTAAATTATGGCATACAGAATTTATAAGCAATTACCATCACGTAATGTACATAATTTGGATTTTTGCAAAAAAAAAAAATCTCTAAATGCACAGCTACTACATTAGAACCAAGAAAGAGGTTTTTTTGAAAATACAGCATACTATAGGTAAATACCATTGAGGTAAGATGTGAAGAAATTAGGGAGGGTCTTTCTGAAAGAACACCAATTAGGCCTGCCTCTATGAGAATTCTATGGGATCCTTGCCAGCTGTGATTTACCAAGTGAGTACCAACACCAACCTCAGAGTCTGGATTAATTCTCCTGCCATGCACACTAATTGGTTAGATTACTAGTTTTGGCCGAGGGCAGTGGCTCAGAGCTGTAATCCTAGCACCCTGGAAGGCCGAGGCAGATGGATTGCTTGTGCTCAGGAGTTTGAGACAAGCCTGAGCAAGAGCCAGATCCTGTCTCTACTAAAAACAGAAAAAAATTAGCCTGGTCTTGTGGTGGCACCTGTAGTCCCAGCTACTCTGGAGGCTGAGGCAGGAGAGTTGCTTCAACTCTTGAATTTGAGGTTGCTGTGAGCTAGGCTGGTGGCAGGGCATTCTAGTCTGGGCCACAGAATAAGACTGTCTCAAAAAAAAGGAGGGTCCACTTTGTATCACTTCTTGTTTGTTCCCCCCCCAAACCAAATGAACCAGAATTAGAAAATTCCAAACAAAAGATTGCTGAGTTTTTATAATCTTAACCAGAAACCCCATTTTTCTCAGTCGTAGGGTTTGTGGACACTAACTGATGAGTTAGCCAGAGGCCCCACTCAGGAAGAAGGATGTTGTACTGGTTTTCTAGGACTGCCGAAAAAAATTACTACAAATTGGGTGGCTTAAAACAACAAAGACTTATTTTCTCGTAGTTCTGAAGGCCGGAAGTCAGAAATCAAGGTGTAGGCCAGGTGGTGCTCTCTATGAAGTCTCCAGGGGGAACTCTTTCCCGGTTTCTTCTAGCCTCTGGGGAACCCAGCATTGCAGGGCTCGTGGCTGCATAACTCCAGTCTGTCTGTCTGCACAGCCTTCTCCTCGAGGTGTCTGTGTTGGCTCCTCTTCGGTTTCCTACAGGAACACTTACTACTGGATTTAGAGGCCACTCACTTAATCCAGGATCATCTTATCTGGAGATCCTTAACTTATTTCATCTGCAAAGATTCTTTTCCCATATGAAGTCACACACAGTCACAGGTTCTGAAGATTAAAACAAGGATATACCTTTTTGAGAGCCACTGTTCAACCTACTCCCCAACTATTGCCTGGATTCCTGGGAGGGCTCCCAGAAGGTAGACTCGGCTGTTACCTTGGGGATTGCCTCATCTGTAGGAAGCTGCCTTGTTCACAGTCAGGCTTCCTTCAACGGGCCGTCCATATCCAACACTGACCAAAATAGCTATAAAAGCCAGCTTAGAGCAGCACTCAGGGCTTGCAGAACCAAATCCTTCCCAGCTTATTCCCAAAGAGACTATGGCAACAATGGTCTGTTTCCCTCAACAAACCAATTTGTCTCTACATCATTTATAGCCAATCTGATGATCTCCAAGCATTAGGCCTTGACTATCAGCTAGAAGATCTCAATCTAACACCCTTTGGCCAAGCTCTCAGACCACCCAGCACTGCACCAGCAGCAAGGACGAGACAGGACATGAAGGCTGAGGGGAAAATGCAGCTGACTGACCCATATAAATCTCTTTTGTCTATAGACCTGCTTTTTACCTTTCTCCAAGAAGTAGTAAAAAAAAAAAAAAAGGCTAATCTAATTATGTTTCTTGGCTTCTTCAGTACCGCTCATTGCCTGAAAGTGTTGAGAATACGGTAGTCCCCTCACCTTATTGGAGGTTTTACTTTCTGAGGATTCAGTTACTAAAGTCGAACTGAGTCTAAAACTATTAAATGGAAGATTCCAGAAATAAACAATCTGTAACTTTTAAACTGTGCATCATTCTGAGGAGTGTGATGAAATCTAATGTCGTCTTGCTTAGTCTGACTCGGGACATAAATCATCCCTTTGTCCAGCTGGATACTCAACTACCCATCCATTGGTCACTTCCTAGCTGTCCCAATTATCATCTCACATAATAAAAAGCAGATGGGTAACTACAGCACATAAGATATTTTGAGAGAGAGAGAGAGACTACATTCACTTAACTTTTATTACAGTACACATATATTGTTATGATTTTTCTAGTTTATTGTTAGTTATTGTGGAGATAGGAAGATCACTTGAGGTTAGGAATTCAGTTACTAACAGTGAGGTATAATCAGACCACTGTACTCCAGCCTCAGGGACAGAGCAAGACTGTCTCTAAATTAAAATGTAAATAAATAATGCAAATTCTGATAGTCATATTTAAATATTTTTATAAATTTTGTTTTCTACTTATAGAAAATCTTATTGGTCTTTTTGACAATGATAGCAAAATTTTCACTTTCTTTACACTTAGTATCATAACAAGGTTCATTATGATGGTAATGAACTTACTACTCTGAAATTGTAATAGGTTTTATTTTTACTCAAAATTAAATCCTTCCACTATTTATTAGCTGCACATTTTCTTAAATTTTCTCCACACTTGGACTCCCAATAACTGGGTTTATAGCCCAATCTTTTGGTCTATTAACATAGGTAATTCTCTCTAGTAATTCTATTCGTCTTTTGATCGAATTGATCATATTGCAGAGAACAGTAAGCTACCACTATTTAAATGAATTCACAGTAGACTATGCTAGGCCTTTTTGATTTGCAAATTTACCTCTGAAAGCCGTGTTCATATAGCAGTTAAATGCTTTAGGCTTTTGATATTAGCACAGCATGAAAAGCAACAGTTTTTATATTTTGGTAGCATACATTTACTTTGAAAATGTGTGTGCATGCATGCACATTTCCTACCATGATATGCTTTATTGCTCACAGACATGAAATAAATTATTTAACTGCCAGGCCAAATATTTGTCAATGTGTTTGGTTACTGCTTCTTATCTGTATAAAAGACCACTAGTTAAATGCTTTAAATGCTTGCTTTTCTGCTTATCTCAGCTTTAGCACACAAGAGTACCATTTAGCACTTCCCTTGATGATTGACTAGGCTCAAAGGCTCAGAAAATGCTGATGGTTAGGCAAGGGAGAAAATATTTCAACTTCAAATTTCACTCTCAGTTAGCAGCAAACCACTTCATTCACACAAAACTCAGAAAAATGTGGAAAAACACGACTTTTTTAGGGGCAACTGTTAGAATATACATGAGTTTCCTTGATAAATCTAACACAGATACATGAGAGGCATTAAAGGACAGTATACTAACTAACTCAGTATACTTGGGAAGCATTGTGGACAGGAGAATCAGCAGGTCATTTTTATAGAACAAAATGATATTTAGAAACATAACAAACGGAACAGTGGTATTATGACTTTAATCATCCGAATGAAACAATGAGCTAATTATCTATAATGACACACTCCTATACTTTCAACACCTTTGAGGATCAATTTCACCCAAAAGCAAAGCGAGCCAGCACCACATGGTCTGCTCTCAAGCAGTGACCTCTCTGATTCAAATGCAAAACGCTATTGCAGATGAAATTCGCTGGGACAAAATGTTCAATAGAAAGATTACATTTCCAGTGGGGCAGAAAGATATTTGCCAGCATCTCATTAAGGCTTCGATACAAAGTCTTGGATTTCAATCAGAATTGAGATAGAATGGCAATAATCCAGGAGCAAGAATGTAGCCTGGGCTTTGTTTCTGTAGCATTATGCATTTTTCCCATCTACAATAAAATCTTGAAAAAATTTCCAAGAGAATAGATATGGAAAGAAATAACCTTGTAGTCATTTTAATGTCAGCCACACCACGCGTTCCGTGAAGCCTCTGCGGCCTAATAACTTTGCCTCTCACTCAGGGAGGAGAAGGTGACATCATTTACATTTAGCCCAACACGTGAAAGAGGCTGAAATTCTCTGCACGGTAAATGTAGCATCAATTCCCCCACCTCTGCAGCCCCACCTCCCATCATTAATATAGTCCAGTCATTTTATAGCCAGCATTTTATCCTCTTTCCCTAGAAGTAATTTACTGACTTAATGGAAATGTGAAAGATTTGCTTTAGCAGATTTTATGAATTTAAGCAAAAGGTCCTGCCGAACATTTCCCTCTAGAGAGAGGTTATTCTTTGGCCAGGAGGCCTCTGTAATAGTTCAGTAATCATAAAAGATTTGCCTCGGACTTGCTAATTTGCTCAGTCTCTTAAGTAACGAAAAGGTCTAAACTCTGCCTCTCAATTTAAAGTGAGCTTCATAAAAGCTTCCAGTTTAGCAAGAAAGCTAAGAATGCACAATCTGAGCTCTTAACCCCATTTCAATCTGTGCAAGCGTAATATCATTAGGGAGTGATTTCTACTACAGAGTGGTGTGGCTTTTCATGGAAGTTAGTTCTTTATCTGAAAGGTTACGTATGGTAGGGGAACACAAAGGACAGGGTAAACTACTGCAGAAATAAAGTGTGTTTCCTCTGAAGGATTAGAATCTGAGAACATTGCGAATTCATAAGAAAGTCTCTTTCTTACGAAACTTTTGGTTAAATTCTGCCAAGTAACAACTCTGGATTAGATTTTGATTAGGGGATGGAGAATTCAACTGTACTCTTCTCAATTTTCTGGTTGCATCTGAGAAGGATACAGTTAGGCAGAATTGTGTCACTATATTCACAGCTGTATCCCCAGCATCTGGAAGAGTACCAGGCACTCGGATGCTCAGCAACTGCGGGCTGGATAAATGAACCTCGACTGAACAGAGTCATTGCCATTATTTGTCAAGGAGCGCTTTTCCTCACGTTGCATCAACAACCTGCCATTCTTTGATTAGCTTTTCTGGGCTCGTTGTTCCAGTTCCTCCTGCTTCCAGACACCACGTCCTGTACCCAACTAATCAAACTGTGCAACATCATGGGAAAATATGTAATGAGCATTAGGGCCTGCTAACCCCAAAAAACAAGCAGAAGAAAAATAACCTGTGAATCTATAATCTTGACCATGGCATTTTAAAAGAAGTCAACACAATGGAAAGGCATATTTGGTGGAATTCCTGCAACCGGTCTAAATTTAAGCAGTTTGTCTCACTGCTCCTTAAGTCACTGCCTAAACATGTGTTCATCCTAGTTAGACAAGGAAAGGAGAGAGAAATAGTAAGGTATGGGGAAGGACGTCAGAGGGTCTACCCAAGCTTAATTTGAGCTAAATTATGTCCTTTAGATAAGTCATTCTGTTCTTTTTTTTTTTTTTTGAGACAGAGCCTCAAGCTGTCCCCCTGGGCAGAGTGCCGGGCATTACAGCTCACAGCAACCTCCAACTCCTGGGCTCAAGCGAGTCTCCTGCCTCCGCCTCCCAAGTAGCTGGGACCACAGGCGCCCGCCACAACGCCCGGCTATTTTTTGGTTGCAGCCGTCATTGTTGTTTGGCGGTCCGGGCTGGGGATTCGAACCTGCCACCTTAGGTGTACGTGGCTGGCGCCTTAGCCAGTTGAGCTATAGGCGCCGAGCCAGTCATTCTGTTAATTATTAAAAAGCCCATCAAGAATGGAAAGTTACCTACAAATATGGTAAAAACATATCAGGAGGTTCATAAATATACATGAAGAAAGAATAGCTAAGAAAACACAACAGCTTCAGGGAGCTGGGAATAGTTCAGTTTGATAGAAATAAGAACAAGCTTGTTTCTTGTTCAATACTATCTTCGTCTCTGATAATGTTCTTCCTGAAAGACCTTGCCATTCCAAGGACCATTTTTCCTGATCGCTTCATACAGGCACCATCCAAGGACTTTACCTGGCCTTTCGCATCGCAGATAATCATGTTTATTAGTTAGCTAAATACTAATGAAGTCTTTCAATTTTTAGAACCAAAGACAACAATAAAAATCCCTTTGGAGCTGGGTACCATGGCACGTTGTCTATAGAACTAGCTACCTGGGGGGCTGAGGTGGGAAAATTGGCTGACCCCGGTTCTAATCTAGCTCAAGCAACGTAGCAAGACTATCTTTTAAAAAAAAATTGTGTTTGTTAGAATACAAGTTTCTAAAGACTACTAATTGCCAGGAGCAACAAAAGAAAAAGGTGAGAGAGAGACAAAGAAAAAAAAAAGAAAGAACACTTTTAAATATTATTCCCTTGTTAATAATTCACACATTTTTATTATGAAAATGAATGCCAATATGTTTTTGTCTTAAATGTAATCTTTGCCAAAATAATGCAGTTTAAACAGTAAAATAGTAATACAAGAGTCCTGTCCCAAAACTTCTTACCAATGATTTCTATACTTTTGGCTATTTCTTCTACTACTGATCTCTTCACTTCTAAATAATATTCTTTAGGCTATTTCTTCATTTTTTTTTATACTTACAGATTTTTTTCCTCACTTCCTGCTATGGATAATGAGAATATTTATTTATTTATTTATTTAGATTTGTTTTTTAGGCCCATCTGCACCCTCCTGGAGCCCCCAGGGGCAGAAGATGAGAATTTGATTCTTACCCATATACATCATCCTACACACATCTCTCCTTCCTCTTTTCCTTTGCCTGTGAAGTTATAACATAATTTTCATTCAACCAATATTCAATGTTTACATTGTTATCCTTTTGTGAATATTATTCATGGCTAAGCTACACAGTATACTACAAATACGTTTTTTTATGGTACAATGTTTTGTTTACTGTGGTAATAATTTCTTTATATTTTTATTCGCTTAATTTCTGGTGATTCATCACCAAACTCTCTGAAAGAAGGGCAAATATCCTTCCAATACATTCAGACATACCAAAAAATTCACAGAAAGGAAGGAAAAATAGTTCTATTTCAGTGATTACGGTGACATCCTGCAGCGTTCTCTGGCTCCCGCCTGGCATGACTGTGTCCAGGCCTGCTATGCGCTGAGTGCCCCCTTCTTCCCTGCATTGTCTTTGCAGATTCTGTGTCTTCTTTCTTGTCTTTCTCTCTTATTTCTGCAGAGCAATGTTATTAAAAGTTATTTCCTTTTTATAATATTATAAACTTGAACAGGCTATGTTTCTTCATTGGGAAGTTTTATAGCTATATATTTTTCTGACTTTAGTTTTGTTCTTTTTTTGAGACAGAGTCTCACTCTGTCACCTGGGTAGAGTGGCATGGCATCATAGCTCACAGCAACTTCAAACTCTTGGGCTCAAGCAATCCTCTTACTTTAGCCTCCCAAGTAGATGGGACTACAGGTACCTGCCATGACACCTGGCTATGAACTCCTGAGCCAAGCAATCCACCCACCTTGGCCTCCCAGAATGCTAGGATTACAGTCTTTTTTTTTTTTTTTTAGAGACAGAGTCTCACTTTGTCGCCCTTGGTAGAGTACCATGGTGTCACTGCACACAGCAACCTCCAGCTCTTAGGCTTAGGCAATTCTCTTGCCTCAGCCTCCTGAGTAGCTGGGACTACAAGCACCCACCACAACGCCTGGCTATTTTTTGTTGCAGTTTGGCCAGGGCCAGGTTCAAACCCACCACCCTCAGTATATGGGGCTAGCACCCTGCTCTTTGAGCCACCCTAGGATTACAGTCTTGAGCCACTGTGCCCAGCTGTTCTCACTTTAATTTTAATGTAATTTGTATGCTACCTGAAAGTCAAACTACCTTTGAGAACTTTTACTCTATCACCTTAAGAATCAACCATAAATACATAGCTAGACCTATTCTGCTGTGAGAAATATAGAGAAACATATAAAACAAAGACAGTGTTTATAGCACATAAGATTATTATTATCATCACTGGGTTAATTCCAGTGCTCTGATAATTGAACAAGAAAAATGAAATATAGAGAATGAAGCTGGCTGCTGTAGTTCAGTGGTTAGCATGCTGGCTCTGCACACCGGGGGTGGCAAGTTTGAAGATTGCCTGGGCCTGAGGAACAAAAAAAGAAAAAAAAGAAAGAAAGAAAAAAAATATAGAGAAAGACATTTGCCTTTTTGTACAGGCTTACATACTCATCAGGGGTGAATTTAAATAGAATTTGAGTAGTGATGCTCTCTGTTTTAAGCCGTAGAGCAGAATATTACATTTAAAATAGGAATCATGGCTAGCAAAGTGGCTCATACCCGTAATTCTAGCACTCTGGGAAGCCAAAGTGGGAGGATCACTTGAGCTTAGGAGTTTGAGACCAGCCTAAGCAAGAGAGAGAGACCTCTTTCCTATTAAAAAATTATAATAATAGGAAAAAATTAGCTGGGCTTGGTGACACATGTCTGTAGCCGCAGCTACTCAGGAGGCTGAGGCAGGAGGGAAGATCACTTCAGCCTGGGATTTGGAAGCAGTGAGCTATGATGACACCACTGCACTATAGCTTGGATAAGCAAGACTCTGTCTCAAAACAAATGAACAAACAAACAACAACAAAAAAACCTAACCAGGAATCCATTTTTAAAGTGTAGTCTACATAATTTTCTCTTAAGCAGTGGACCTCCAACTTTTGAATTGAAAGCAAATGACTTTACTCATTTCTGTTAACCATTAGACACATAGTGATACACAGACACACACAGGGCACTGAACTAGCCAACCTACTGAAATACTGTGGTAACCAAGCCCCCTTCCCTTGAAAAAGAAACTTCCTCTGAATCCATTAGTCCCAGCCCCCTCAAGGGTAGGTAGGAAAACTTCGAGGAGAAACTTAAGATAAGAAAATACGTAGGAAAGAGAGGCTTGATGTACTCCTACACCCCCTTGTACTACGCGATTCGTCCCCCGCCCCAAGGCTAACAGCAATGATTCAGCTTCTGTACCTTTGCCTGCTTACTGTGACACAGAAATAGGGTATAAAGACCCATTTGATCTGTCATTTGAGATCGCTTGCTTCCTATGACAATGACCCCCTGCAGGTGTAATAAATTTCTATTTGCATCAAAGTGGGGTCTGAGTATCTCTCTCAGCTGTGTGAGTTACTATAGTACTAGGGAGAAGTTTGTGTTCTGGGAGAATCTGGCACAATGCACATTAACCTGGTTGAGTTTAAGTATACAAACACATACATTTAAATCTCTTGATGTGCCAGGTGCAGTGGCTAATGCTTGTAATCCTAGCACTCTGGGAGACCAA
Source organism: Otolemur garnettii (assembly GCF_000181295.1). Classification (NCBI taxonomy): domain Eukaryota; kingdom Metazoa; phylum Chordata; class Mammalia; order Primates; family Galagidae; genus Otolemur; species Otolemur garnettii. The sequence continues at coordinate 2,098,770 of NW_003852582.1, forward strand.
GGTAGGTGGATTGCTTGAGCTCACGAGTTCAAGACCAGCCTGAGCAAGAGGGAGACACCCCCACCTACAGAAAATAGAAAAAAAAAGAACTGAGGCAAGAGGATCACTTGAGACCAAGAATTGAGGTTTGCTGTGAGCTATAATGATTCCATGGCAATCTCCCCAGGGCAACAGCTTGAGACTCTATCTCAAAAAAAAAAAAAAAAAAAAAAAATCTCTTGATGTTAGCATGTCCTCTCTCAGCCATTGATGTATACTACATGAAACCTACAGTTAAGCAAGGACAGAATAATTGTTTAAGTCTTCTAAATTAATCTGTTGAGTCAATAATTTGATTACCTCTCATCAACTTGAAGTTGGTCTGGGAAATCTGGAAATCAATGGTTTATTTGCGCATAAAACTTACAACAAAGAGCGGGATTGTACATTGATTCCTCCCTATTTAACAAGATTAACACTTTCTACAAGGACCAGACACTTTCAAAGTCGACTTGGTTAAATCCTCCTAAAACAATTACCTGTTAGGACCAATACAAAAAGAACACACCAATGCTCACCTGTGCATTCCTGTCATGTGTGACAAATCACTATACTTTACTGTATGGTTGCTTTTCTGTGCAATGAGCATTTTTGGTTTCCTCCCTGTGGTCTTTGCAGGTGTACAATTTTTTCTCTGAAAATGTGAACTATTGTAAATGATTTGGTGTTTCAAAGCAAACACGCCAAGAAATGACTACAATGGCCTGATTATCCTATAAAAATACTCTTCAGTAGTTAATTATGTGTCTCATTTGTGCTTAGAAGCAATGAAAGCTTCTTCCCTTCCCTCTGTGGGAAGTTGTGATGTTGGAACACATAACGTTTTGTGGAAGAGGCTCCAGTCACCAGGGCTGTGTAGTATTCTCCATGTTGGGAACGTCGCTATAGTGTCAAAAATACAGGAATTCTCAGGGAAAAAAAAGGACTGTAAATTTTAACAAATGTCATTTCATAACCCCTATGTAAATCAAGACATTCCTTGTTTAGGCCATCAGTGGCTGATAAGTTCTTGTGGTTTATAGAAAGTAATTAGAAGAGAAAAGAAAAATAAATCTTTTGTTCTGGTTTCTTGGTCTCCTTTGTTATTCTTGTCCCCTTTTCAGGACATGAAAAGACAAACCGTGCCAAATTCCAAGGAAATAGAAGAAAGAATTAGAAGAAGATGGGGGGGATCAGGAAATGTATACTAAAGGATCAGAGCAAGGAGGAAAGAAATGGATTTTGAAAAAAAACTCAATTTATTAGATCAAGTTGCAAGTCAGGATAAAAGGGGCTTGAGAGGCTCTAAGATTTTTGTCTTATAATGTTTTAGAATTTTAAACTTTTTAAATTTCAAATTAATATGAGGCACAATGAAGTACAAATTTTTAGGTTGCATTGTTCTCACCTCCAAGTTCAAGTTCAAGTTGAAGAAGAGCCCTTCACCCAGGGCATGTGCTGAACACCCTCACATTGTGCACAGAAGGTGTGATCCTGCCAGTCACCCCCACACCTAGAATTTTCAACTTCTTAACAGCTGAGTTATACTTATGATCAGTTAATGACAATCATATAGAGCATATGTGATTTCAAATTCAAAGAGCAAGGATTTTACAAGGTCTGACAGTTAAGTTTATGAACTCATCCTCATTTATGCTACATACTTCATTGCTGAGTATCACTACAGTCACCTTTGACGTACTCCCCTGGGAAGCTATGCACTGATGCCAGCACCTAGTCCACCTTTCAAGACAATTTTGGAAATTTTTTTCTGGAATGGCCATTAGAGCTATCATATTAATATTCCCTTTGATGTCCTGAATATCATCAAAATGTCTTCCTTTAAATATTTTCTTTATCTATGGGTGAAGAAAAAAGTCACTAAGGACCAGATCAGGTGAGCGGGGAGGGCGTTCCAAACAGTTATTTGCTTACTGGCTAAAGACTCCTTCAAAGATAGCACTGTGTGAGCTGGTGCACTGTTGTAACGCAAGAGCTATGAGTTACTGGCTAAAATTTTCAGTTGAGGTTTTCCTAATTGTTTCTATATCAATGTTTATTTGGTCTACTATGCTTCTCACAGTCGTCCAATGATTTTGACACACAAGTCTATGAATTTTTCTAATGTTTTCAAAAGTTCTGCTTGTTACTGGCCACCCTGACCTCTCTTCATCAGTGATGTTTTCTCTCCTTTCAGAAAAACATTTAATCCATTAGTACACTGCTGTTTTCTTCATGGCAGTATCTCCATAAACTTGGACTAACACGTCCCTGATTTCACATCCACTTGTGTCAAGTTTAATAAGAAATGTAATGTTTGTTCATTGCTATAATTCAAGCTCTGACATTCTCATGACAATACACAAAAACATGCAACAATAATGAACACCACTTAGCAAGACCCTGCCACACATTGACATGAACACAGCTGTGAGACACCAGTGTACCAAGGTCATGAAACCTTACCAAGTTGTTCATACAGTGCTGCCATCATAAGGGCACAGTGGCAAGTTCATGACCTTAATTGTCAGAACTTATCTATTATTTTCCCTGTTGCAATTCAATGAAATATTACAAAATACAGAAAGGAAGCAATATTTAAAGAATGCCTTTGGGTTGATTTATAGAGTGTTGCAGGCACTCTGTGGTAAGTTATAGTGCAAATAGCCCTTAATGTGTCCCTGAAAAGTAGATAGTAGTAGGCTCATTTTTCAGATGAGAAAACTGAAATTTAGAGAGATGAAGCAACTTTTCTGAGATCACATAACATTGATGGGACCAAAAATTTTAAAAAGGCTCAAGGTGCTCCCACCTAATGTGCACAATGTTAGGGTCTATTGTACACCTCCTGGGTGTGGGACACAACTACAACTGGGACCTTACCTCACAAATGCAAACATCGTAACCTACCTGTTTGTATCCTCACATTATCTGAAATTTGAAAAACTAAAAATTAAAAACAGAAAGGCTCAAGATGAAATGAAGTGAGGCTGGACAGAGCTTCAGGCAAAATCATATCTAGAACCAGTCTAAAGAGGGGCCTGTTACCTTTGCCTCTGATATAAAGCTTTTATAAATAAGGGAATCCTGGAATCACTACCTCAGAAACTGGATGTTCCTACCACAGTCACTGCCTCCAGAGCAATTTCTCTGCTGTGCTTTTCAGTATCAGTAGCTCTTGATTCACTGCCCTAGTCAGGTGACCCCAAGGAGCCACACCTGGGTCACGTGTCCACACCCTAACTGCTAGAAAGGCTTGGAAAGTGAGTAAATGGGCTTTGGAGAAGCCTGCCTCCTCCCAAGACTCACACAGCGGGTAATCTTCAAGCGTAGGAAAAGAATTTAAATGCTAGGTCGCCACAAAATTCTACTTCTCTTTTCCCTGCTTCCCTTTCCAAAACTGTCCTCTTTATAATTCAGATCTTTGTTGAACTTATTCTTCAAAGAGGCCTTCCCTTGACCACTTTATCTTAAAAGATCATTAGTCTTGCAACTGTTAGTCCCTTCATAGCCTTATCAAAATCAATAACTATTTATTCAGACAGTATGGTTCATGAGTAGAGGGACCTAGACTATGTTGCTCACAACTGTTAGCCAGTGCCCAAGACTGTGCCTCACATAGTCTTAATTGAATAAATGCATGAATATGTAGAAGGTAGAAACTCTTGAGATCAAATGTAGCTTTACATTGAAAAAGGAATTTCCATAAATTACCCTAGGAATTAATGGAATTACTTTATAGTCTTTGGGGGGTTGGTTTTATTTTGTATTATTTTGTGTTGTTTTGTTTTCTTGAGACAGGGTCTCTCTCTTTTGCCCAGGCTGGAGTACAGTGGTGTGATCATAGCTCACTGCAGCCTAGAACTCCTAAGTTCAAGTGATCTTCCTGCCTCAGCCTCCTGAGTAGCCAGGACTACAGGAGTGTACCACCATGCTTGGCTAATTTTTATCTATTTTTAGTAAAGACAGGGTCTCACTCTTGCTCGGGCTGGTCTCAAATTCCTGAGCTTAACAGATTCTCCTACCTTGGCTTCCCAAAGTGCTGGAATTATAAATGTGAGCCATTACAACTGGCCAAATTATCATTTCAATTAACAGATGGTTTACCAGTCAATGATGTAAACTTGCCTAAATAATAAATAGTCATATATAAGATGTCGGGACATTGATCTTTGATCTTTCCTAAAGTTTGAGTCCCTGTTTCACTGTAACAGTGCTGACCAGAACACCCTTGAGTGATATCCTGCTACCCATTACCCTCCGCAAACACCACTGAGGGCTCCAGAGTTTGAAGAGAGGCTAGAATACTAAACCAAAGTATCTTTCCAACTTTGGGCAAATCCCCGTTTTTTTCTAATTTCTGCACTCTTTACCTGCCCCACCACCACATGTAATAAATGTGTGTAATAAAAATCCACTGATTTGAATTGACCTGGGAAATACTTCTGCCTAAATATTTGTACCTGTATTAGCTCATCCCTGATAAGTCATTGGGTTTCTCTTAAAACTAGTCCACCAAGGTAATCTAACTAAGCTAGAGAGACAAAAACAGTATAATCTAAGTTGAATAGCCCGGTTAGGCAGGTAGTGGCATCCTTATGGAATCCATACTTTACAAGAGGTCATTTTTTCTTGGCTTTTCTTCTACCTACTTTTCTCCATTACCTTTTTATAATCATCTTCTTCCACCTGTTCCTCGAATGCTAGTGTTCTTCAGAGTTCCAAAGAGCTGTCTGCTCTTTTTATGTACATTAAACTCAAAGCGTTGTTATCCACATCCACTTTCAGCTATTATCTATCCATATACCTATGACTCTCAAATCTACATTTCCAGCCCAACATTTTTGTTGAACTTCAGATCCATATATGTACCTGCCTACTGTATATACCCATCTTTTTTTTTTTTTTTGAGACAGAGTCTCACAGTGTTGCCCCAGGCTAGAGTGTTGCGGCATCAGCCTACCTCACAGCAACCTCAAACTCCTGGGTTCAAGTGATCCTCCTGCCTCAGCCTCCTGCGTAGCTGAGACTACAGGCCTGCAATACCACACCTGGGTCATTTTTCTACTCTTAGTAGAGACAGGGTCTTGCTTTTGCTCAAGCTGGTCTCAAGGGAGCTCAAGGGATACTCTTGCTTCAGCAGTCCAGAGTGCATGGATTACAGGGGGGTGAGCCACCACATCTGGCCTATATCCCCATCTTGATGCCCACTGGTAACTTAAGTCAAATATTTTCCAAACTAAATCACTATTTTTCTCACCTTCTATATTCCCTAATAGCATCTTGTTAGCCAAGACAGTGTCTTCTGTTGAAGAAGCACTTTCTTCCTCCTCCTTATGTTTCTCTGGATGGCGTCTCTTCCAGAGGACCACCTCTGACTTCTTCAATCCCAGATGCAGGAAGAGGAGAGAATTATCTGACTCGTGAGTCTGGGAGAAAAAAAACCTGGGTGAAAGTAGCTTTCTCCTTTTCAACTTTATTCTTCCCTTTGCATCTGTGTGCCTGTGATGACCAGACCCCTTGATTCCCTGCTAAGAACAGTGGGGAACAAGTCCCCTACCCTTGAGACTTCTCCTGAGTCTTTTGGTCCCAGTCCCCATAAGGGTGGAGAGGTAGAGTCCGAGAAGCAGTCTGAAATTAAGGAAGTATGCAGGGAGGGGTTGATTCCAGAAAAAGCCCTTGGTGGAAAGTCCCCAGTCCTTTGGAAACTTTCTCGACTCATGTACCCCTGCTTTGAATTTTGTAAACCCCAATGTGATTTGCTTATATGGGCCAAGTCCGCATGTACCCCCACCCTGAGTTGTGTAATCCCTTATGAGCTAATGCGCCTTGTGACCCCTGAGTTATGCTGAGTTTTTATGAGCTAATGCATGTACCTTTACCTGTGACCCCTGAGCTGTGTTGAGCTGTGCTAAATGCAATATTTTGGCTTTTGTGTAAGCTTGCTTGCTGAAGCAGTAGAATTCAGCAGAAATAACAGTATAAAAACCCCTCTGATTTGCCATTCGATGCTGCTTTTTGGCCACAGCAACAGCCCCCTGCAGGTGTATTAAATTCTCAATAAATTCCTATTGATTATTGCATCAGAAGTGGGATCCGATTTTCTCTCTCAGTTGTACAAGTTACAACATGCCTAAAGAAGGCAAGCATACCTGCATTCCTCTCTGTTACTCTCTGCTGTGAGTTTTACAGAAGCAGGTGTGCCAAGGAGACTTGCCTGACTTCTCTCTTTCTCTCTTCTAAATCTGGGTGGAGAAAAATCAGTGTCATATACTTATTCCATCAAAAACAATGCCTTTAAAGCATTCTAAAGTTCTCCATCTCTTTCACTTCCTTATATCCAGTTACTCCAAAATAAAGGGTAGCATTGGGCCATTGCTCAGGGTCTCCAATAAGGGATCCTATTATTAGAATTAATAAGAAATATGGTGCCAGTTAACTCGGGTTTTTGCATGCAACTTCCCATGTAAGTGGCAAAATGTACATTGGTTTCATTCCTGGAAAATATCACCTTTGAATAGCAACAAACAACACACCCTCCTTGCACACATTGTTCTAATCCCCACTGAGTATTGTGGGACATGTACCTCCCTTGAGATGAACTGTTATTTACCTGAAGTCAGTAGTTATAGTTAGCTGAAATCTAAGACTTAATAATACACAGCTGTCTCCCAGAAACAAGCGTTTTATTCTAGTCTCAGAATTAAAATCCCTTTAACTTATCATCTGGTATTTTCCCTTTTGCCCCTCCAAATGCGCTGTCCACCCCTTTCTGCCTCTTGTGCTGTCTGGCTTCTGGTTGGATTTGGCCAACAGGGATCCCAGCAGGAGATGAGAGGAAAAGTAACACCAGGATACCTAATACCCTGGTTTCCTCCCTGTGCAGTCATCTTGAGCTGCCTGAGTTCAAAACAACTCCCCCTCCAGGACTTTCCCTGCTCCTGAGTTTCTGTGATTTTCCTTTCCCTCATCTTTCAGGCCTGGTGGGGCAGTGACAGCTCTGCAGCTGTGGCGTCTGAGTTGGTTCCTGCAGTATCGCTTTGCTTCTCCCATACCCCTTCCCTCCTAAGAATATTCCAGGCCCTCGGGTAAGTAAACCCTCCTTGAATTATCCTAGTTGGCATGTGCCATCTTTTTTAGCTTAAAGATTCTGCTTTAGTCAATGAAAGTAAGTTAGACTATGAGTTTCTGTATTCAATTATTTCTACCTTCAAATTGTATTCATAGAAAATCCCTTTGTTTCTAAATCCATTTAATAAGTGTTGAACCACATTATTGTACTGCTCAGAACTCTGACATGTCCCATCCTCTAAATTAGTCCTGGATTCCCACTGCTTCTACCTTCTAAATATTCTTCAAATCTATTCTCAACTCTTATCATTGTCTTCTTTTGTCTCATCATTTCTCGCTTAAATTACCAACCGGTTTCCCTACCCTGGCTCTAGGTTCCCCATCTTCCAAATAACTACCAAAAAATATTTTTTT
>NW_003852582.1:2106293-2114533 GCF_000181295.1 Otolemur garnettii
TTTTTTTTTCACTAGGAAACAATTGCTATTTTATTCCTTGTTTCTGTCGTTGTTCAGAGGATAGATCACAATACAGAGAACAGCAGTCTGGTGGGGGGAGGGGAGGCGCTGCGGTTTAGTTTCCAGGGGAACATGGAGAACGGAAAGGGCGGGATCCTGTTGGAGTCCCCACTCTTAAGACCTCTGACTTCTTGCTATATACCCTGTGCTGCAAGGCAGGGCTGCATGAAGCCCCTGGGTCTCTAACCTGACTCCTGCACAGCTCTAATCACTGACAGGCAGAGGAAAGGATGCAGGTTGTCTCCCTGGCCCACCCCAGCAAGCCGCCCCACAGAGTGGAAATCTCTCAGACAGAGACCAACTTCAGGCATGAGAGTCCGAGTCCAGATAAGCTTGGCGCAAACTGAAGTTTCGAAAGCAGAGACGGTTGAGGGGAAAGGGTTCTAGAACTCATGGGCTTAGTGCTGAGCGGGGGCAGAGTAGAAGCTCTGGGCCTAGGGCTTCTGGGCGCTCTGTGAATGTCAGGGCAGACAGGGACCCATCGGAGGAAGCCCTGGAAGGAGAATGAATGACCTCAGAAGGGTGTAGCTTGCCAGAGGGCAGTCCTGGCTCACAGGCTCATGGCTCAGGGCTTTGTATCTCCAGTTGCTAAGAGATTTTCGGAACAGATTGGGTGGCATGGAAGCCAGGTTCTTGTAAAAGGAGTGCAGAGATTCAGTAACGAATGACAGTGAAGGTGATGCAAAACTTCCCAGGTCCCAAGACCATGGAGACTTCTGCCCCTGCTCACACCCTACTCCCAACTATAGATAAGGACAAGGGGCTGGTCTGTCAGGAAGAAGCAGACTCCAGAGTGGAAGTGATGGAGGGTCATGGTGGAGGGGGAAGCAGGGAGCCGACAACAACAAGGTTCAGCTTTGCCCTGGGAAGCGAGTCCATAATTCATTAACACAGTATGTATCATCCGTGAAGCAGCAGCCACAAGACGGCAGTCGGCAACACACACATCTCAACAGGAGATGGACAAGGCTGCAGGAGGCAAGTGTTAGTCCATCGTTAAATTGAGGAATGGTGTTAAGGGGGTGTGTGGGGGCGCAGGGGACACCCAAATTCTTGGCTTCTCCCAGGGAAAGATCTGTTGCTGAAGTGTCAGGTTTTCTTAAGCAGCAACATTTACATCCACAGGTTCAAGCTGCTGCCTTCAGGTTCAGAGAGGCTTCCCACCTGAGGGCTGCACTTCAGCTCTCTGCTTTCTGGGACTCTGTTGTGGTGATGAGGTTCTTACCTGGGCTTCTCCTGGAGCCTGCAACTCCTAATTGAAACTGCACTTGTGACTTAGGATAGAAGGACTCCAAGCGAGAAGAGGACCACACAAACACCAGTCCCCCAATCCTCAGTGTCTGGTAGTGACAATGAAAAGGGTCCATTTAAGCTAGGTGCCTGTAGCTCAGGGGTTATGGCGCCGGCCACATACACTGAGGCTGGCGGGTTCGAACCCAGCCCAGGCCTGCTAAAAACAACAACAACTACAACAAAAAAAACAGCCAGGTATTGTGGCTGGCACCTATTTTCCCAGCTACTTAGGAGGCTGAGGCAACAGAATCACTTAAGTCCAAGAGTTTGAAGTTGCTGTGAGCTGTGATGCCACAGCACTCTACTGAAGATGACAAAAAAAAAAAAAAAGAAAAAAGAAAAGGGTCCATTTTGTTCTCCTGCTCAGCTGCACTGGCCAGGATGCTGCCCAGAAAGATCACCCCCACCTCCATGGCATCTGCACGCCAGTCCCCTCCCAGATGATCCTAGGAGAGCATGCTGAGTTCAGAGGAGCCTGGGAGGAACCTCTGGGATTTAAAATGCATCAGTGGTTCTCCATTACCATAAAGATAAAATCCAAATTCATTGGTATCTTCAATGTGGGCCACAGAATTAGACTCTGTCTTAAATAATTAATCAATTAATTAATTAAAACCCCATTTCTACAAAAAATTGAAAAATTAGTCCGGCATGGTGGTACACGCCTATAGTCCTAGCTACTCTGAAGGCTGAGGTGATTCCTTGAACCCAGGAGTTTGAGGTTGCTGTGAGCTATGATACAGCCACCACCTCTGTACTCCAGCTAACGAGACCAAAAAAAAAAAGATCAATGCTAAGACAGCTGGGCAGGCTCAGGAGGCTGGCCAAGGTCAGGCAGGGATACTAGGCTGCTCCATGATGTGGACTGTGGACAGCAGTCCTTGGGAACCAGAAAGCAGCAGTTTTCCGTCTAGATTTTAAATAGGAGAACTTTTTTTTCTTTTTTAAGAAATGGAGGTCTTTCTATTTGTCTAGGTTGATCATGGACTCCTGGCCTCTAGTGATCCTCCCACCTTGGCCTCCCAAAGTGCTGAGATTATAGGCATGAGCCACTGCAACCAGGCGAGAACCTTATTTTTCAAATATAATTGCCTTTTGAACTCCAATATGTGAAACATATAAGGATTTTGTCAGCCTGGGTTTATTTTATACATTCAGCTTTATAGCATGTAACATTTACATATGATAAAGTTAACCAGAAAGCACACATTTGTTAAACTGGAACATTTGCAATTGGGGTTAATGGCTGGCAAGAATTTCTTTCTTTCTTTTTTTCTTTTTTTGGTAATGAAGCCCTTTTTAAAGCATGAGTGATTGAAGTCTTTTTCTTTCTTTCTTTTTTAGCAGGAAAAAAGATACTAGAAAGAAACAATTGCAGTCTTAACAGCAATTTAAATATTGAGAAAAGTTGAATCAGATGTTAATAAATTTTTTAAGTTACTGGGGTTCTATGAAACACAGTTTGATAAACACTATTTCAGCATCAAATTTTCTTATAAGGCAGGCCTTTCCCAGCTTTCACTCCCCAAAGGTGGGTAAAGATGCCACATTCTTTGATGTTACATTCTCTGCGTTTGTTAGAGATACCATGCTTTTGGGAAGATCCGGATCTCCCTGAAGGATTGATCCAGACTTTTTCCTTCCAAAATCAACTAACCCCCCTTTGCCAACTCCCCCTCTTCTGGGTCCTGTTTTCTTACCACCCAGAGGTACTTAGTGTTAACACTTTGGTGAATTTCCTTTTATTTTTTTCTGTGCCTAATTGTTTACAAGTAATTGAAATCATACGCTATATATAAATTCGTATTCCCAATTTTTTTGGCTTACCATTACAATAAAGTATTTCCTTACATGGAAACTCTTCAGAAACATAAATTTTAGCAGGAGTAAGATTCTACCATATTGCTTGTATCATAATTAACTCCAATTATCCAGTCAGACATCCAGATTATTTCTGATTGTTCAGAATGATAAATTATGCATGATAAATCTTTGTAAATATTCTTTTATAATTTATTTTCTTAAGTTGGATTCTCAGCAATTGAACAAACTGTTTAGGTAGGTGAACATTTTTAAAACATTGCAAATTCTTTCCCTAAAGACTACCAACAATGTGCATACTTACTAACAAGTATCTAAGACTGTATCTCTACCTACTGAAGCCCAAAGTTTTCAACTGTTTCTGTCTTGATAGTTACAAAATTGTATTTTATTGTTTAAATATGTGCATTTGTACTCCTAAGAGTTAAACATTTTCACACGTTTTAGCTATTTATAGTTGCTCTATCATAAACTATCTTTTTGTCTATTTCCTAATTTGATAGTATTTTTCTATGATTTCTATGAGCTTTCTGAATGTCAGAAAATAACTTGTAAATACTACATTCATTGATTTTAATCCCAAAGTTTTGCTGTAGAGCTGCTTGAAACCAGCATATTGAACATCTCTCCTAATTTTCTTTGTTTACTTCATGGCAATGTGAAAAGCACTATTGTAGTCTGCAACACCTGAACTATTAGAATTCTAAATCTGTAAGGTCCAAAGTAACAAGTGCTACTGTGATTACATAGTAATTCAATGAAAATTTAATTCTTGTATGCCTGCCATGGGCCAGACACCAGTCTCAGGGCTGGGGATACATGGTAGCCAAGCGAGACAGGGACTTTGCCCTCCTGTAATTTATTGTTTTTATCTAGCTACCTTGATAATCTAGCATACACTTGAGAGCAGTCAAATACATGACACAAATTCTGTTCTTTTGAAACTTGTGATTATTCACAGAAAAGTATCTTAAGCAGTATTTTTTTTTGTTTGTTTTTTAGATAGGGTCTCATCTGTTGCCCAGGCTAGAGTGCTGTGGCTTGAATGAAGAAGGAGCAGCCTTGCTGGGAAAGATGACAGCTCATAGGGACCTCAGACTCCTGGGTTCAAGTGATCTTCCTGTCTCAGCCTCCTGACTGGGCACTCACCACAATGCCCACCTAATCTTCAGCAGCATTAAAATGATGAGGGAGCAGTTAGTGATAGACTTATAAATGGTACCCAGTGATAGGTAATAGGATGATTTCTCTGGCCCCAAAGTCCTAGAAGATGGCAGCCCAGCCCAGCTAACTCCCAACCTACTCCTGCATTCCTATTCCAGCCTCTGAATTTAATTAGGTTCCAAGGCCAGGGAGATGTAAGGGCCAGGGGAGCCACAGCTCTGCAACTCTACATCAAAAAAGGTGTTTACTGCTGGTCCTGTTCTGACCATTGCTTTACTTCTATCAACTGAATTCTTTTTGGGGGGAAAGGAGTCTTACAAACAACAGAAATTTATTTCTGACAGTTTTAAAGGCTGGGAAATCTAAGATCAAGGTGCCAGCAAATATGGTGTCTGGTGAGGGCCTCCTGCTTCCTAGTTCATAGAGGGCCAGCAAATGACTTTTTTTTTTTAAGGCTATGTATGATCAAGTCTCTGCCTGCCATCTCAATTCCAGGAGATATCCTCCACTCATGTCTCCACCCCTGGCATTCCCTCACTACTACCTTGTCCTCTACCCCCTACCCTGTTCTGTTAGTTCTCTGAGCCTCGGGCTACCTTGGTTGAACCTCCGCACAATCAGTCCCATTGGCTAGATTCATCCCACAGCCACATTTCTCTCAGCAAGACCATCTGCCCAGATCCAATGTTATATTTATGCTTGCTACAACCCGCCCAACTCAGCAACACACGTGTCTTTCTGTTGCCTCCAGAAAATATTTAGGAGATAGAATCAATGGAGACAGATATGGGAGGTGAGATATGAAATTTTGAAATAAGATGATTTTGCAGGATTGGGGCTTGGATGACTGAGGAATGATGATTTTATTTGGTGAGGCTGGGAATGAAGAAGGAACAGGCTTGCTGGGCAAGATGGGCATCCCTCAGTTTGGGGTGTGTTGAATTTGAGGTGGTTGTAGGATCTCCAGGAGACAGCCATTGTGGAGAGCTGGCTATATGGCTTGGGAGCACAGGAGATAGTGTTACATTTGTGTAAATATTTCTGTGTGTATAAAACACACACATATATACTCAGACATACCCACAGACCACATTTTAAAAGCTATAAGTTTGCCAGTGATCAAGATTTCTATGTTTACGTATAGCAGGAAAGATGAGTGAGCAAACCACAGTTCTTTTCTCATTATGCAAATCTGTACATTTTGCTAATCAACAGTTCTGCATAATTAGACGCTCATTTCAAAGTTAATGTAGAAGTCTTAACCACCCTGAAATTTGCCTAAAGTCAGGAAGGTCAAATGTTGAATAAATATTTATTCAAAGAGGAATATTCCAGGTCAGTGCTTTTAACCTGAAAATTAATCAATCTGGGTCTGACTTGGGCTTTTCATAGGGTTTGTGGTTGTTTAACTACATCTCATTTGCCTGTTAGTGATTGTTGCTTAATAACCCCACGTTTGAAAGATACTATGTTGAATACTCAAGAGGAACTTTCTTTTTTTTTGAGACAGAGCCTCAAGTTGTCACCCTGGGTAGAGTGCCACAGTGTCACAGCTCACAGCAACCTCCAACTCTTGGGCTTAAGTGATTCTCTTGCCTCAGCCTCCCAAGTAGCTGGGACCACAGGCACCCACCACAATGCCTGGCTACTTTTGGTTGTAGTTGTCATTGTTGTTTGGCAGGCCCGGACTGGATTTGAACCCACCAGCTCTGGTGTATGTAGCTGGTGCCTTAGCTGCTTGAGCTACAGGTGCCAAGCCATCAAGAGGAACTTTCAAAAAAAGACAAGATTTTATTCTACCATGAGAAACTAAATGAATACAAGAAACTCTGGAGAAGAAAGAGGATCCCCCCACCACATTAGGGGTACATGTTCCCTTAATGGGCACTCCTAATTCCCACTGCAGTTAATGTGAGTTGCATGTGTGTGTGTATGAAAAGAGGCACAGGCTCACTGTCTCTGTCAGGAAATTATCCCCCTCGTGTTGATCTCCTAGCTGTGTTTTCATTCTCCCTTTTAAAACCATTACACCCAACAGCGTTTTGAGTGCATTATAGGTAACTTTAAGAAGCCATCATTATCTCCTCTCTCTTAACCACATAATAGGGGGTAGAAAAGTGAGAGTACAGTATATGCACCCTGCTGGGGAGAAGGAACTTGCCTTGAATTTTTGAGCCCCTCAGCCTATTTTCTGTAATGCTCAGTGGCGAATCACTCTTAAGTGCTCCATCATTCACTAGGATATGTGCTTCATGCCAAAGGTCACCAGATTACAAAAGTACTCTCAGCTCAGAAGGGACTCAGAATTCACCATCACCTTATTTTGACACTAAGAGAGGAAATATGTGCATCAAGACAAGTAGAGGAAATAATGAAAAAAAAAAAAAAAACCTGTATTAAGTTAACAATGCAGCAAACACTCCAAAGGGAAAAATACAGACTAGAACAATAATAAGGATAATAGAAAAGTAATGCTGTTAAATTAGGAGACTTGCTGGTCAGCTCACGAACTCTCCATGGAGTGAAGATGGTTTCTTAAAGAGCTTCCCCTAGACAGGAGAGAAATGGAAAAGTTAAGATAGTTTCCAAAGTTGGAAGAAAATATTTCCTTGTGCCAGTGTTTCTAAAAGGGTCAATACATTTCCTGAAGGTGAAGTGGAAGTATTTAAAAAAAAAAAAAAATTAGGAGCACAAGTGACACAGAAGTGGCTGTTAACATGCAAAAGGTGAACATTCCCAAGGTCCCAGAGGCAGGGTGGTAGAAGCCTTTGGTTGATAATCAAAGTGAGATCTGAGAGGACCTCTGATTAACATGTGGAAAAGAATAACAGAGATCAAATGTTTACGAAAAGGTCCTGGGAAATATGTTCTTTGCCAGGCAAGAAAGTCACAGGAATGTGTATCTTAAATTTTACACATTTTATTTTAGCAAAGTTATAACTAATTTTTACACATTTTATTTTAGCAAAGTTATAACTAATCAAGTAACATTTGCAGGAGAATACTGAAAGTATAATTAGTAGACAGCTTCATGAATTGCTACGGAGCTACAACTTTCTTTTTCACAACAACATAATTTCATTATAAGCTTTGCCTGAGGGTGCCTATCACCAGGTTGTCAACAACCCTTATAAATGCTGTCGCTGACTACTTGCAAAAGACTTACCGGAGTTCCTTGAATATTGTTTTGAGGTATTTACATATACGCATTTAATGACACATAATATTTTACATATTTATGGGGTACATGTGATATTTTGTTGCATGCATAGAATGCGTAATGATCACATCAGAATATTTAAAGTATCCATCGCCTTGAGTATTTATCATTTCTGTGTTACGAACATTTCAACTTCTCACTTCTAGAGACTTTGAAATATACAATTCATTGTTGCCAACTGCCATCATGCTACTCTGCTATCAAACATTAGACTTTATACCTTCTATCTAACTATATATTTATACCCAATGTCTTCATCTCTTCTGCTACCCATACACCCTTCCCAGCCTCTGGTATCTATCATTCTATTCTCTATGTCCCTGAGATCAACCTATTTAGCTCTCACACATGAGTGACTATGTAGAATTTATCTTTTTGTATCTAGCTTATTTCACTTAACATAATGACCTCCAATTTCATCCATGTTACTACAAAAGGCATGATTTCATTCTTTTTTTTTATTAAATCATAGCTGTGTATATTAATGCAATTATGGGGTACAATGTGCTGGTTTTATATACAATTTGAAATACTTTCATCAAACTGGTTAACATAGCCTTCACTGCATTTTCTTAATTATTGTGTTAAGATATTTATGTTCTGGCTCGGTGCCTGTGGCTCAAGCAGCTAAGGCGCCAGCCACGTACACCTAAGTTGGCGGGTTCGAATCCAGCCCGGACCC
>NW_003852582.1:2115607-2123695 GCF_000181295.1 Otolemur garnettii
ACCCAACACATTCTATGAAGCAAACATCTCCTTGATCCCCAAACCAGGAAAAGACCCAATAAGAAAAGAAAATTATAGACCAATATCTCTAATGAATATTGATGCAAAAATATTTAATAAGATCCTAGCAAACAGAATTCAGCAACATATCAAACAAATTATACACCATGACAAAGTGGGTTTTATCCTAGGATCTCAAGGCTGGTTCAATATATGTAAACAAAATAAATATCTATAAATATAATTCATCACACAAAATAAAAAACAAAGACCATATTATTCTCTCAATTGATGCAGAAAAAGCTTTTGATAGTATCCAGCATCCTTTCATGATCAGACACTTAAGAAAACAGGTACAGAAGGGGCATTTCTTAAACTGATAGAGGCCATCCACAGCAAACCCACAGCCAATATCGTATTGAAAGGAGTTAAATTGAAATCATTTCCACTCAGATCAGGAACCAGGCAAGGTTGCCCATTGTCTCCACTGCTTTTTAACATTGTAATGGAAGTCTTAGCCATCGCAATCAGGTAATAAAAGGCGATCAAGTGTATACAAATAGGGTCAGAGGAGATCAAACTTTCACTTTTCACAGATGATATGATTGTATATCTAATCCAGATATATTAAAAAAAAATTTTAGGAACACGAGTGATACAGAAGGGGCTGTTTACATGCAAAAGGTGAACATTCCCAAGGTCCCACAGGCAGGGTGATGGAAGCCTTTGGTTGATAACCAAAGTGAGGTCTGAGGTCTTATGTGGATTAAACCTTTCAAATACCTTTCTCTTCTGATTTAGATGTGTGCTACCTCTTTTTGAAGGTTTGCATGTTTGCTTAAATGCCATAGTTTAATAGGTACTTTTTTCTTAATTTCTTTATTGAATTTAATATATATACAGTAAAGAGGACCCATCTTAAGGATAGAGTTCAATGAACTTTTTTACAGATATATAAATTTGTGTAATCCCTGCCAGATTATGATACAAAATATTGCCAGTTCCCTAGAATCCTCCCCACAGCCCTTTCTAGTCAATACCCCTATACCTCAATAACTATTCTTCTGGCAAATTATTAGATTAGTTTAGCTGCTTTTGAATTATGTATAAATGAAATCCTGCAGTATGTTAATATTTTACTTTTATAAAATATTCCATATTTTGGCATATTGAATTCAAGTGTAATTGTACATATCAGTTTGTTCAACAATGCAACTATATCTATTTTTATTCTCTCCTAAAACACATTGTGAGAAGTTTTTTTTTTTTTTTTTTTGAGACAGAGTCTCACTTTGTTGCCTTTGGTAGTGTGCTGTGGCCTCATAGCTCACAGCAACCTCAAACTCCTCCTGCCTCAGTTCTTTTGTTTGGGGTTTTTTCCCCCCATTTTTAGTAGAGACAGGGGTCTCACAGTTGCTCAGGCTGGTCTCAAACTCCTAAGCTCAGACAATTCGCCCCACCTGTCTTGGCTTCCCAGAGTGCTAGGATTACAGGCATGAGCCACTGAGCCTGGCTGTACATTCTAAGAAGTTCTAAAATACAAATCCCTCCTCTTCATAAAACCCATTTTCACCAGTACTTGCTATGACGCCTCCTCAGTCCTGCAAACTTAACAAGTAAGAAAAATATGGTGGTTTGAACTAAGTAATAGCTGGGGCATTGAACAGTTTACAGCCATTACAATCTTTCTAATCAGTACTGGTAATGGGTTTTTAAAAAAGTGTTAAAAAATGAAATAAAACAAGAATCGGGCTTTAAAAAGTTATGTATTTATTGGGCAGTGCCTGTGGCTCAGTGGATGGGGCACTGGCCCCATATACCAAGGGTGGCAGGTTCAAGCCCGACCCTGCCCAAACTGCAACAAAAAAATAGCCAGGCGTTGTGGTGGGTGCCTGTAGTCCCAGCTACTTGGGAGGCAGAGGCAGGAGAATAGCTTGAGCCTAGGAGTTGGAGGTTGCTGTGAGCCGTGTGACGCCACAGCACTCTACTGAGGGTGATAAAGTGAGACTCTGTCTCTACCAAAAAAAAAAAAAGTTGTATATTTATATGTTCTTTAAAATCAAACAGGCTGCAGGAATAACTCCCAAGACAGCTAACTCTCCTCTACAGACATTCATACTTACTTCTTTTGTATCCTCGCAAAAATAGTACACACATATTGGTTTCTTTTATATCATGCGAAAGGAATCATTCTATTCAAAGTGTCCCATATCTTTTCTTTTTTGTCATCAGCACAGAAAGAACTATCAGGCTATTTTTTTTCTTTTTTATGCTCATTTGACAGAAATAGAATTCAATATTAATTTTAATGGCTACATATTTCTATGGCTGTACCTTAATGTACTTAATTCAGTTTTAGAACTTAAAAATCAGGAATGTATCCCTTATCTTACCAGTGATTCTGATCACAATTAGATAGAAATTTCAGCACACCAAGAGACAAAGACACTCTTGCACAAAGGGTTTCATATATCCATTATTCTTGATTAAATGGATAGAAATTCCAAATAGCTATATTCCCCACCACTTTTAGCTCCCCTAAAGCATGGATCTTCAGTTCCTGGAAGTAGAGCTGACATAATTCCCTGGGTGACTAGGGGCAAATAATGGCAGACAGACTGTCTATGGTCTTAGAGAGCACAGCCTACATAGAAAAACCTAGGCTACTCTTTAAATGAAAAGTTGGGACATTCTGGCAGCTTTTAAAAACAGTAGTTCCAAGACAAAGCTTTCCTTCTTCAGATCAGGAACAAGGTAAGGAAGTTCTCTTTCACAACTTCTACAACATTTTCTTTTCTTTTCTTTAAATTTTATTAAGTCAAATACACATAGATCATGAATACATGCATGTATATGTGGGGTACAATGTGCTGATTTTTTTTAATACAATCTGACATGGTTACATCAAACCACTCATAGCTTTCACCTCATTTACTTGATTATTGTGCCAAAACATCTATGTTCTACACTTCACAGATTTGACTTGTACCCTTGTCATGCACTCCATAGTTGTGGTCCTGCCTTTTACCCTCCCTCTATCAAACCTCCCAACATTTTCATCTACTGGAAGTTCTAGGCAAGAAAAAAAAAAATAAAGGCATCTAAATTGGAAGGAAAGAAGTAAAACTACCTCAATTCACAGGTGACATGATCTCCTATTTAAGAAATCCTACAGAATCCATAAAAAAGTTTTTAGAGCTAATACTTGAAATCTAGTAAAGTTGCAAGATATGAGATTAACACACAAAACTTATTTGTATTTTTATCCACTGACAGTGAACAATACAAAGGAAATTCAAAAATAATTTGGTTTATAATAGCATCAAAAAGAATTAATATTTAGGTACATTTTTACCATGGAGGGCAAGGCTTTTACATGAAAACCCAAAAAATACACACATTGCTGAAATTAAAGACTAAATAAATGAAAAGACATTCCATGTTCATTGATTGAAAAGACTTAATATTGTTAAAGTGAAAATGCTCCTCACAGCAATCTATAGATGCAACAAAATCCCAGCTCAAATCCCAATGGCTTTTTTTTTTCAGAAATAAAAAAAAATCCATCCTAAAATTATATGAAATATCAACAGATCCCAAATAGACAAAACAACTTTTTTTTTTTTTTTGAAACAGTTCACAGTAAACTCAAACTCTTGAGCTTGAGAGATTCTCTTGCCTCAGGCTCCCAAGTAGCTGGGGTTTCAGGCCCCCACCACAATGCCCAGCTATTTTTGTTGTTGTTGTTGTTATTGTTGCTGTTGTCATTGTTGTTTAGCTGGCCAGGGCTGGGTTCGAACCTGCCAGCCTTGGTGTATGTGGCCGGTGCCATAACCGTTGTGCTACAGGCACTGAGCCCAAAACAATCCTGAAAAAAAAGCAAAGTTGGGAAGTTTCACATTTCCTGATTTAAAAACTTACTGTAAAGCCACAGTAATCAAAACTCTTCCATCACTCCAACAGAGTTCCTTCTTGCCCACTGGCAGCCAGTCCCTCTTTCCATCCCAGCCCTAGGCGAACACCAATTTGGTTTCTTGTCATTGTAATTCTACCTTGTCTAGGATTTCATATTAATGCAATCATATAGTGCGGCTTCTTTTCACTTTGCATGATGGTTTCAATACTCATTCATGTCACTGCACATACAGTGTGTGAGTGGTAGCTCGTTCCTCTCTGTTGCTAGTGTAATTCCACTGCAAAAATATGTTACAGTTTTCACTAGCGGATGGACGTTTGTGTTATTTCCAGAATTTTTTGTTTGTTTGTTTGCTTTTAAGTTTTTTTCTGCTGTTGAGATCTGCATCTCTTTTCATTTACTCCATTTGCAAACAAATTGGAATTCTTGACTCTGTGGATTGGTGGTTTTCATCATTTGTGGAAAACTGTCTCATCAGATACTGCCTCTGCTCCATTTTCTCTCGCCTTACTTCCTAGAACTTCATTACATACTTACTAAGCTTCTCCTTCTATCCTCTTAGGTCTCTAAATTTTTCCTACATATTGACTTTTTGTATCTCTATTCTTCATTCTGGCTGATTTCTTTAATATAATATTTTGGTACACAACTTTTCTCTTTCAGACTTGCCCGTACTACTTCTAGGACCCTGGGGAAGAATACAAATGGAAGTCTATATACCATACAGACATATTTGGGGTTTCTTTGTTTATTTTTTGTTTGTTTGTTTGCTTTTTGTTTTTGAGTCAGAGTCTCACTCTTTTTCCCCATGCTAGAATGCTGTGGCATTATAGCTCACAGCAACCTCAAACTCCTGGGCTCAAGCGATCTTCTTGCCTAAGCCTCCTGAGTAGCTGGGACTGTAGGTGCCTGCCACAACATCTGGCTAGTTTTTCTATTTTTAGTAGAGACAGGGTCTCACTCTTGCTCAGGCTGGTCTTGAACTCCCACCTCTGCCTCCCACAGTGCTAGGATTACAGGTGTGAGCCACCATGCCTGGCTACAGACATATCTTAAAAGAAATCAAGCTAATAAAGAATTAAATAAAATATATTCCATCTTCCTGCCATGAAAAAGGCCAGATTTGAATTTAAAATTTTGGGGGTACTTAAGCTCTGCCTCTGCATAGTGGCAAGCCAAGAACTAGTTTCAAATCAGTGTTCACAAATCAGTAGCCTTTGTATACATCAGTAACAGCCAAGTTGAGAAGCTAATCAAGGACACAATTCCCTTCACAGTAGCTTCAAAAAAAATGAAATATAACAAGGGAGGTAAAGGACCTCTATAGAGAAAGTTACGAAACCTTAAGAAAAGAAATAGCAGAAGACATTAACAAATGGAAGAACAGACCATGCTCATGGCTGGGAAGAATCAACATGGTTAAAATGTCTATACTTCCCAAAGCACTGTACAGATTCAACACAATCCCCCATTAAAATACCAAGATCATACTTTCAAGATTTGGAAAAAATAATTCTGCATTTTGCATGGAACTAAAAAAAAAAAAAACATATAGCCAAGGCAATTCTTAATCATAAAAACAAAGCCAGGGGTATCACCCTACCAGATGTTAGACTATGCTACAAGGCCATAGTGATCAAAATAGCATGGTACCGGCACAAAAATAGAGACATAGACATTGGAACGAAATAGAAAACCATGAGATGAAACTCTTAGAGCCACCCAATCTTTGATAAACAAAACAAAAAAATACACTGGGGAAAAGAATCCCTATTCAATAAATGGTGCTGGGAGAACTGGATAACCATGTGTAAAAGACTGAAACTGGGCTCAGTGCCTGTAGCTCAGCAGCTAGGGCACTGGCCAGGTACACCAGGGCTGGTGGGTTCAAACTCTGCTTGGGCCTGCCAAACAACAATGACAACTATAGCAACAACAGAAAAAAAAAATAGCTGGGCGTTGTGGTAGGTGCCTGTGGTCCCAGCTACTTGGGAGGCTGAGGCAAGAGCATCAATAAGCCCAAGAATTTGAGGTTGCTGTGAGCTGTGATGCTACGGCACTCTACTAAGGGTGACATAGTGAGACTCTGTCTCAAAAAAAAAAAAAAAAAAGATTGAAACTGGACCTGCACCTTTCACCATGTACAAAAATTGATTCAAGATGGATAAAAGATTTAAATCTAAGGCATGAAACAATAAAAATCTCAAAGAAAGCATGGGGAAAACACTTAAAGATACCGGCTTGGAGAAAGATTTTATATGAGGAAGTCTTCTGTGGCAGTTGAACAACAAAAATAAACAAATGGGACTTAGTTAAACTGAATAGCTTCTGTATAGCTAAGGAGAAAACAATCAAAGCAAGCAGACAACCTGGACAATGGGAAAGGATATTTGCCTGTTATAAATCAGATAAAAGCTTGATGATTAGGATCTGCAGAGAACTCAAATTAATCAACAAAAAAAGAGCCAACAATTCCTTATGTCACTGGGCAAGAGACATAAATAGAACCTTCTCTAAAGAAGACAGAAAAAAGGCTAACAAACATGAAAAAATGCTTATGGTCCCTAATCATCAGAGAAATGCAAATCAAACCCACCGTGACATATCACCTAACCCCCATGACAATAGCCCACATTACAAAGGCTCAAAGGGGCAGATGCTGCCGTGGATGTGGAGAGAAGGGAAAACTTTTACACTGCTGATTTTTGGATGGAAGTATGGAGGATCCTCAAAGAACTCAAATTAGACCTCAGACAGAAACACAATTTGCAGGACAGTTCATATGAAAATACTTTAATGAAAGGAGGGAGAACAGTAGTAAGGGTACAAATAATAGATGATGAGGCACTCCGAGACTAGGTACAGAGGAGGAGCTAAAGACACAAGGGAGGAAATACAGTTACCAGACCACAGCGAAAATACAGCCTCAGAGAAAGGGCTATCTGGCAGGCACTTTTGTCGTGAAGGGATGAAACTATTGCTGGAGGTATGACATCAGGAGAGGGAAGAAGTGGGGAAGAAATGCCCCAATTTCACTTTCTACCCGTCTTCTCATATCTTTGCTGCAGGTCCACATGCTGAATTTGTGAGGCCTTTTTGGCTTAACTATGGTGTGGGCTATCAGGAAAAGTGTGCACAGACCTTTTTTCTTGCTAATCAGCTTTTCTTTTCTTTCTTTCTTTTTTTTATTGAATGGTAACTATGCACATTAATGCACTTCTGGGGTACAGTGTAGGGTTTTCACACACAATCCGAAACACTTCCATCAAACTGGTTAACATAGCTAATCAGCTTTTCTTAGTGTTTGTGTATCTAATGTGTGACCCAAGACGACTCTCATTCTTCTACTGTGCAGCGGAGAAAAAAAGGTTAGACATCCCTTTTTTAAGCCAAACCCAACCACAGACAGCCCTTAAAGAAGCTAAGTAAAGAACCTCTAGAGGCATAGGGCTTACCAGAGAAAGGCAGAGAATGAATCTAGGTGACAAAGAGAAAATAACCAGCACATCACCCTTTCTCCAGACCATATTGAAAGGCCAAGTATCTGAAATGTGAAGCTTATCATATTGTTCTCCTACTTAAAATCTGTCAGTGGACTTGTATTATCTGTAGGACTAAATCTAAACTGGGATGTGTGACTGCCCGTGGCTTCACTCCCGATTTCTTATTAGCCTATGGTCATTCTGTATTATTTCCAGATTCTTTAATATTCAATGTTCTCCTACCTCTGCACTTTGGCCATATTCTTTCCACTTCCCAAGGCATCTTATTGCATCTTCTTTGCTTAGTTAACTTCCACTCAAACTTTCAGAATCAAAGATTTAACTCTAGAATCACCTCCTCCCAAAAGTTTCCTGAAAAGTTTTTCTAGGCGTTTCTATCATGTCATTACTTAATCCCCTCATAATACAGATGTTCCTCAACTTATGTCCTGATAAGCTCATCAAAAGTAAAAAAATTGGCTCTGCGCCTGTAGCTCAGCAGCTAGGGTGCCAGCCATATACACCAGAGCTGGCAGGTTCAAACCCAGCCCAGGCCTGCCAAACAACAATGACAACTCCAGCCAAAAAATAGCCGGGCATTGTGGCAAGCGCCTGTAGTCCCAGCTACTTGGGAGGCTGAGGCAAGAGAATGTGATGCTGAAGCAAGCTGCGATGCCATGGCACTCTACC
>NW_003852582.1:2125091-2145566 GCF_000181295.1 Otolemur garnettii
GAGGTGTTACAGCTACAGCTCTTACAAAGGATCAAGCCTCTTTGCAGGGCAGAGATCAGCAAAGGGCCGAGCCTCTTTGTAAGGCAGAATCAGCAGCGGAGGTGTTACAGTTGCAGCTCAAATGTTATAACTCCTACAAAGAGCCAAGCCTCTTTGTAGAGCAGGATCGGCACTAGAAGTGCCGCAGCTCTTGCTTCTTCCTCTGGATGGTCTGCGATAGTCGGCTGAAGTCTTCTTCTTCTTCTTCTGCTTCTTCTTCTTCTATCTTCCTTGAAGGTCTGCGATGATCTGCCCCCAGGCTCTCTGCCCGGGGCCTTATATAGGTGTAATAGCTTAACTGTGATTGGTCCATAAAATGGACCAATCAGGAGCAGGATTGAAAATGGACCAATCAGGGATGGGCACCAGTTTTCCCTTGATTGACAGGTCCTCTAACGCCACTCTACTGGAGCCTCTGGGGGAAGAAAGCTCCCTCACTTACCCCAACCTGTCGGTTTTTTTGCCGGCTGCTGCCACCAAGACAGAAGTGGCAGATCCCCCCAGGCCCTGCTGGGCTGAGCTGGCTGGGGTGCCACTTTTCCGGTATCACTATCACAATGCAATAAAATACTAGAGAATTATTTATTATACCAACTAACATTTTTATTTATGTTTTGCCTAAGATGCTACACGAAGCCTCTAGAATGCATTTCCCCCCAAAAGATATATATAATTATATATATAAACTGATATATTTATGAATATATATTGATATATGTTATATATACATATACACTGATATATGTTCATATATACATATATGTCATATATATATACTGATTATATATGTATAAATCCTAAACTGATATGTATATATGTATATATCACCACACACACACATATATATGTGTATATATATACATATATATATATCCTAAAAGCTGTCCTTCACCAAATGTTCAGCATAATTCACAGGTTCACCACTGCAAAATAGACCTTCATAACATTCTTCCAATGTTCGGTTAAACATCTTACGATCTAACACACAAAACACTGTGAGCACTGATCAATGGACGAGAAAACGTTAAAGAGAAGCTTCTCATCACAATCTTGAAGGAAGAAGGCCTTGAAGTGAGAAAACGAAAAGCACACTACATATCCCAGCAAAACTTGCGACTAGCAGTGACTACAATTCCCAGAAGGCACTGCTCGCCGTACGCTGGTTTCCCTTGTTGCTGGGGCTTGTAGTTCTTTCCGGTCGTGTCCCCTTGTAACGCGACGGCGATAGTTGCATTTTGAGCCCGAGAATATAAGGTGTAGTTTTCCAGTTTTTGGCAAAGCAGGAAAAAATTCAGGTCGCTAGGCTGGCTGTGTTCTTTGTCTTATCTGTAAGCTTCTACTTTACAACGGGTAAGTCACGGAGAGGCTTTAATTCACCCACAGCAGGGTCCCACCCCTTATTTCTGGGAGCGACCTCGTTCTGGTGAGTCATTTGTCCCTAAGCTCTCGCCGTAGCAGCCGCCGCCCATCCCTCTTTGTGTGCTTGGTGGAGCCGCGGAGCTAGTGGTGGAGGCAGTTGGCTTTAGGGGGCCTAGGCGAAGGACCTTATCGGGAAGTTGCAGGCAGGAGAACTTCCCTATCCCGCCGCCTGACAGGTGGGTTGAGCGTTTTTCCCTTCAGGCCCTCCTTCCTGCTCTGTGTCCTGTTAGGACTCGAAGGGCGGATTGCCAATCCTGCTGACAGCGCCTCCCGGCCGGGCTTTGGACGAGGCAGGGGAGGGGAGCCAGGTGCTGTGTCTCAGGGTGGCCCGTGGATAGGAGTCCACTACCTTACCTCTTCACTCTCGAAGGGCGGCCTGGGGAGCCTTGAGGTGATTTTCAAGCCTACTGGCCTCTTTTCCCGGATGCCGTGGCCTGGACCGCGCCCTTTTGGCGGTGACCCCAGGGGAGAAAGTGATTGCTTTTCGCTTTGCTCCATTTAAAAATAAAAGTAATAGCTACTTGCATTGATAGCGTTTCCCTTCACCTTGTGGTGTTGGAAAGTCCCAAATAAGGAGCTTGTTGCACAAAACTCTAGAGACTTTCCTGGAGTTTTAAGAAAGTGAACATGTCAGTCTTGGAGGCTTTGGTCTCTCTCAGGTTCAGCTCTAGTTCAGCTGGTTTAACTTTGTTTTGGGGTTAATCCCAGTTTTTGTTGGTTTCTATAGCAAGCAGTATGGAAGTTTTCTTCAACAGTCAGTAGTAAGGAGCTATTTAAAGGTGTAGAAAGGGCGGCGTAAGAAACATGTTTTCCTGTTTTCTTGTTTAGTTTGTTTTAAATGAATCTTGGTAGATGTTGTATATACAGAGGGTGCCAAAGAATGTATATACATTTTTGGAAAGGAAAAAGCGGTCTCATATTGTAATATTCAGTATATACCAATAACAAAAGTCACATTTGAGCACCTCTTGTAATTGCAGAAGTCGAATATGACTTGAATATTACAGTTTTAGTGCATTTTTTTCCTTTCTTCAAATGTGTATACATTTTTTGGCACTGTGTATGTGTTTATAGATCTTCCATGTCAACTTTTCACTGTTTTCGTGTACTTGAAAATTATCAACTCGAATGACAGTTTTTAGGGAGTACTGCAGCAGAAATTTCATTGATGTATTTATCTGTAGATGGAGTTTTCTTTTTGACTAACACATTTTTATTCCGATTTAATAATCGTGCTTTTTAAATACGTGCATTCTAAATACAGTTTTCCAGAGGTTATTCTCCTAGTTTTCTTGATCAAAAGCATTTAGTACTTCAGTTTTACAGAGACACTGAGGGAGATTGATCATTATGCAATAAATCAGTAATATGGACAAGGTAGCAAGTTGCTGGCGCCTACTGTATGCTCAACTGCTAGGCTACTTTTTCAATTAAAAAAAAAAATCCTGATTCATTACTTCTTCCTAAAACTGAGGATGAAGTAGTGTTTATGTAATGGGTTTTTGAAACTCTTGTGATTTTGTCTACCTTATCCATTATTTATTAAGCCAGTATCAATTTAATGTTAGGGCCACTGTGCTGAATGCTGTGAAGGCAACAAAAATGATGAAAACACAATCCCTGATTTCAAGTAGATTAGTCTAATACGAAACGTTTCAAGTAATTACAAATTACTTGTGCTAAAATAATTTTACAAATAATTGTGCTAAAAGTGCTATAAGTGCAGTTAAAGTGTTTCTTTGGAGAAGGAAGTCATTTGATTTGATAGTTAATAATGGTAACTGTTAAGTTTTGCTTGCCTTTAATATTACTACTTCCATGACACTCCTTAAAATTTATAGGAACTTTCTATTTAACCTCATACTGTTTTTATTAAGTGTCTAGGTATGAATGCAAAATTCTGGTAATAGTTTTGATCTGTATCATGTAATATAAGAGCTTCTTAATGCCAACTCTTCTTAATGTCTTCTATTTTAAGTACCCCTTTTAACCTTTATCTCCAATGCCCTAATACATTGTAATCAAAAAACATTGAGACATTGTGTTCAATCTGGGCATGTGAACATTAAAGCACTTACTATGTACTAATTATTATGCTTAGATCTGGGTAATATTTATTTCTTAAGTATGTTTGTTTATAATTTTTTCAAATCTTCATAATATATAGAGGGTGCCAGAAAAAAGTATACACATTTTAAGAAAGAAAAAAACTGTATTAAAATTGTAATACTCAAGTCATGTTTTACTTCTGCAATTACAAGAAATACAAGGTAAAATATTATGATAAGTGTTATCAGTACATGTTGAGTATTACAATTTTAATACAATTTTACCTTCTTAAAATGTGTATACATTTTGGGGGGGTGCACCCTCTGTATATATGCTTTCATTATTTTAAAAGTAGGGTTTAGGAGGGAGTAGTAAAGAGGGAGAAGAAGGGAGGATTGATGTGATCCCACCTAAAGGGCACAAAGTAAGGGTATATGGCACCCTTCCTGGGTGCAGGACACAACTACAACAGGGACTTGACCTACCAAATGCAAACATTGTAACCTAACTACCTTCATACTAATCTGAAATTTAAAAATTAAAAAGTAGGGTTTATGTGCATTTTAAATAACATTTAATTACATGGCCTTATAGGACAATTCTCTCCTCGAAGCACTGATTTTTTAAAAGTGTTCTGCTTTTACCAAGGTAATGATTATTTGAAATGATTTTCTAAGGTCTCAAACATGTCTGACAAAAGCGAATTAAAGGCCGAATTGGAACGTAAGAAGCAGCGGTTGGCCCAAATCAGAGAGGAAAAGAAGAGAAAAGAAGAAGAAAGGAAAAAAAAAGAAGTATGTTTGATTTTTTTTAAAAAAGTAAACTTAATGTAAAGTAATTAGGATTTATTCCAAATACTTATACATTTATGTAATAATTTCAGGATAGTAAAAACCTAGCAGTTGTAACTGCAAATGTAGCACCATAAGCAAATCTTACTTTAAAGAAGTCAAATGTATGAAAACGACAAAACTGGTAAATTAATATATGTTTGTTTTTTACTGAGTAAAAATATTTTATATAGACTGATGCATTTTTAAGATTTGATTTATAAAAGGTCGACTACATATTTAGTCTTTTAGGAATATGTTTATTAAATTAAGGGGCATCTGTATTGTAATAGTTCATAAGATACAGCATACAAATCATAATTTAGTATGGATTTTGAACTTACCTGAATATTTGCTAACCTGAATATTTGTGACGGATATAATAATCCATCACAAATGGATAATATTCATGATCAGTAGAAATATGTAAAAGATTATTTAATTGATTAGGGGATTTATTTCTTTTATCATGAATTAGTCATTGAGATATTTTTACTGAGTAGTGGGTTTGATAGTACCATAAAAGTGGACAAGGCCCATCTGTCTTCAGACTTTAGACATCATGTATTTCATCATATACAGCAGCAAGTGTATGTTGACCCTGAATTGGAGACTTTTTACTTGTTCTTGCATTGAAATATATGTTTATTTCTATAGAAACTCTTTGAATAGATCTGTATATTTTTATCACAGATTTGTTTTAAATAGCCAATGTAAGTTAGTTTTTGTCCTGAGTGTGTCTTTACCAAGTTTTTATATGTGATAGCCTAAATAATTGCCAAGACTGCCAAAAATCTCTTAAGACTAATAAAAATCATAGTAGAAAAATTGAAGGTGCAGTTTATGTGCAACATTTCTATGATGCTGTAAAGGTCTATGATTGAAGGATTTGGTAGTTTATTCTGAACCTTTCTGTGATACACTATTATAAGAGGGCTGAAGCTGGGCAGCGCCTGTGGTTCAGTGGGTAGTGCACCAGCCCCCTATACCAAGGGTGGTGGGTTCAAACCCGGCCCCTGCCAAACTGCAACAAAAAAAATAGCTGGGCATTGTGGTGGGTGCCTGTAGACCCAGCTACTCCGGAAGCCAAGGCAAGAGAATTGCGTAAACCCAGGAGTTGGAAGTAGCTGTGAGTTGTATGATGCCTTGGCACTCTACTGAGGGCATGAAGTGAAACTCTGTCTCTAAAAAAAAAAAGAAAAAGAGGGCTGAAGCTTTACATTAACTATTTGATTAAAAGCTAACTGGTAGAAGCATGATTCAGACTGTTAGAGCCATTCCAAAATAATATTTATAGTATCTATATCCTTAAATTCTTCAATGTTAAAAGCAAATTTGATTTTTATTTTCTAAGGATGGACATATGTGGCCATATCTGTTATATGATTGATACCTAATTTAAAGTTCAATGGTATTAAACAAAGAATCTTGTTTTAGATAGGGAAGCATCAGATTGGTAATACAGGATGTCCCAAAAGTCACCATACATAGAAAATGGGGAATTATGACTAAATATACCTTTATTTTACAAAACATTTAGAAAATATTCTCTGTATGTTGAGAACCTCTTTCTGCACACACACACACATGAAATCTTCTCTCCTACTCATGGTGAACATGTTCCAAGGTAGAATTTTTCCTGTGTATGACAACCTTTGAGACACCCTGTATATTTTGCTATTTTGATGAAATTTTCTATGATTTTAAGTCAAAATGGTATCATAGAATATTATGGCTAACAAAATTTATACCAGACACTGTTATGAGTATAACAGATTCCTGGTTGACACAGGCATTTGAAGTATACATACAAAACTTTTCCCTTAAAAGCCTAAATTTTACTTGAGTTTTTTATTTTATTTTATTTTATTTTTGAGACAGAGTCTCATTATGTCACTCTTGGTAGAGTGCTGTGGCATCACAGCTCACAGCAACCTCCAACTCTTGGGCTTAAGTGATTCTCTTGCCTCAACCTCCAGAGGAGCGAGGACTATAGGCACCCACCACAGTGTCTGGCTATTTTTTTTTTTTTGGTTGCAGTTGTCATTGTTGTTCAGCAGGCCGGGGCTGGGCTTGAACCTGCCAGCTTCAGTGTATGTGGCCGGCACCCTATTCACTGAGCTGCAGGTGCCAAACCTACTTGAGATGCTTTAGATGAGAGTATTGTAGATTATCTGGTTTAACTAGGTGGTTTTGCTAAAACTATAAATGGCTAAAATAAAAGTTGGCACAAATTTTCATAACAAAAAATGGCATGTGCTATGTAAAGGTGATTTTTAACTTTATCAAACCCATCCATGTTTTTAATTATTATAAGAATAAGATCTGTAGGCTTGGCGCCTGTGGCTCAAGCGGCTAAGGCGCCAGCCACATACAACTAAGGTGGCAAGTTCGAATCCCCAGCCCAGGCCCACCAAACAACAATGATGGCTGCAACCAAAAAATGGCCAGGTGTTGTGGCAGGCGCCTGTAGTCCCAGTTACTTGGAAGGCGGAGGCAGGAGACTCGCTTGAGCCCAGGAGTTGGAGGTTGCTGTGAGCTGTGATGCCATGGCACTCCACCCAGGGGGACAGCTTGAGGCTCCGTCTAAAAAAAAAAAAAAAAGAATAAGATTTGTAGTTTAAAAATAAAAATCTTTAGATGAAGTTTTGATAAACATTCTCTACTTTTGCTTAAGTAAAATAAATGCAAGTTTGTGGTACTCATAATTTTTCAACAAATTAAATTGTCCATTTCCTTAAAAATTGTCTCCTCCTGATAAGAGGGACTTTACCTAACAAATGCAATCAGTGTAACCTGGTTTCTTGTACCCTAAATGAATCCCCAACAATAAAAAAAAATTTTTTTTAATTGTCACCACTTAAGTAATTCCTCCTTAGTTTTTTTCAAAGTGTTGTGATATTTATAGCTAAGCTTTTGTGCCACTGTTGGCGGGAAGGTTTCCATAACTCCTGGCTATGGATGACATTTTCATACTGTAGATAATTTGAAGTTGATTTTACTTTTTGAATTTATCTGTTAGAAAAATTTTTGTGGAAACTCTTTGATTACATATAAAAGTGGGTCAATTTAATACATATCATTTGAACACCATTTACTAGAACTCTGTTGAGAGTAACTTTCTTTTAGGGACTATGAAAAGGAACTTAATCTGTACTTAAAAGTAAGTTCATGCCCTAAAAGTATACAACACATTATTATTTTTGAAAACATAAGTGTTACATACAAATTTAAACTTAAGTTTTTAACTTAAAAATTTTAGACTGATCAGAAGAAGGAAGCTGTTGCTCCTGTCCAAGAAGAGTCAGATCTTGAAAAAAAGAGAAGAGAAGCGGAAGCATTACTTCAAAGCATGGGGCTAACTCCAGAATCCCCCATTGGTAAGAAGAGGAATATATCCATTTATGAGAGTTAGGTATAGATTTGATTTAGCCCAGGCATAGATAAGATGAACAAGTTGACTTAATATATTTTGCAGATTTTCCTTATTATGTCTTTTAACATCATTAATCTTATAATAATTTATTTGGAATTGTCTTTTTTCAGATGTACTAGTACATGGTTATTTTATGTGTTCAAAAGAGCTGCAAGATTAATTATATTCATTAACGTAACACGGAGCTACCAATTGACTTTTCTTATTAAATCAATCATTTGTTTCAACAAACATTGTGAAACAAGTTTTATGTGCCATACTATGTTAAGTTCAAAAATTGCTGTGATTCCTGATCTTAACTCTGTATTCATTTCTGTAAATTAGGGAAGTATAATAAATCAAAATTATATTATTAGTATTCAAAGTATATTAGTATTTACTAATATTCTAATGTTAGTATATTTAGTAATTTAGTAATTAGTATATTAGTGATTAGTATATTTACTAATATACAGGAGTGGCAGGGGAAGTTTGTAGCCATCTATCTGCTCTCAATGCTAATAAGGAAGATAATTTTGGTAACTTATTTTGACAATAATTTGGCCTAATCTTGTTCTTTTTCTGGGTTATTCATTTTAATAGCTATGCTAGACCAAAAAGCTGAAATAGTAGCGGTACCAGGGCAATCTAGTTACATATCAGAAAGCATTAAATACTTAAAATAGTTCCATGCTGGGTTCTGTTACAGAGTATTTTAGTTTGACATGGCCTTTGTCCTTTAGGGACCTAAAATTTTAGGGTGAGTTTTGGGGCTAGTTTCATCTTACCTAGAGGACAAATAATGGCAATAGTAATGGCTGTATGTGCTTATTGTGAAACTGCAACATAATCGTACTTAGAGGTGATATTTCTAAAAAGTTCCAAGATGAAAAAGCTGGTTACTCTCAGTCTCCTTCACTGTTATTTACTTTACCTCATTTTCCTTTTCCTTCTTGGGAGAATTCTAAGACTGAAGTATATTAATTTTTATGTGTTTAATGAGCTTATGTTGCATCTTGGAATTTTAAGAGTAAAAGAATCAAAACACTTTTTTCTTGTTACCCTAGTAACTAAACCAAGTTGCTTGTTAGTTATAGCTTGTTATTTGAATGATTATTTTTTTTCCGTTCATTTGGCTTTGTTTTTCTTCTATAGGTTTTTTTTTTGTTTGTTTGTTTTGGTCCTTTTTAGGACTTCAGTTTCACTTGCTCATATTTCAAGATGTATGACCCACCTGCATTGTTGATTCTTGAAGGACCATTCTTTAGTTGTGTCTGTGTATGTGTCCCTTGTTCCCTGTCTCTTAATTCCATTTTTCTTCCCACTCATGCACTAAGTACCCACTCTTGCATTTTTAACATACTTTCCTCCCTGTGTTTTAAGTTACTCAAGTTTTCATATATCTCCATGTATAGACATTTATATAGTCAGATGGTATTGAGCTATGTGTCTTCTGCTCCATGTTGCCATATACAAAGCTAGTTATTTCTGACTGATGCACAATATTATATCATGTACCGTATCGTGTCCATTTCTCCAATGCTACACACTTTGATTGCTTTTGTCTCTTTGCTTTACTAGCATAAGCAACACTATAAAGAATATATTCTTTCTCCTTGAGGACCATGACAAAGTTTCTCTGGTGTCTATGCCAAGGATTAACTTGCTGTGTTATTATTGTGTATAGTGCTTACTTAAATTTATTAGGTTCTGCCCACGACTCTCAATGATGGCTACAAAAGTTTACCTTCCGGGCGGTGCCTGTGGCTCAAAAGGGTAGAGCACTGGTCCTATATGCCAGAGTTGGTGGGTTCAAACCCAGCCCCGGCCAAAAACTGCAAAAAAAAGAAAAAAAGTTTACCTTCCCATTACTGGTGCATGCAAAAGTAATTGCTTAAAGATACCCATATAATCTTTGCATATTACCCAACTTTCTAATTTTTGGCAGCTTGATGGCTGTAAAATGGTGTACCAAAATATTTTTATAAGCATTTATCTGATTACTGGGAGGTTGACTGTCTCTTCAGATAGCTATTGACCATTCAGGTTCTTCTGTCTTTGAGTTGCATCTTTTATTCTTTTCCTTGTTTACTATTGTGGTTCTTTATCTTCTGATTTGTAGACATTCCTTGTATGTTTTATGTGTCGTAGGGAGGTCTTCTTTCTGTTTTAGTCTTTTTTACAAATACCTTCTTCTTCTAGTCTGTAACCTGTTAACTGTGTTCACTGTATTCTTCTTTGAACAGAATTCTTTATTTTGATATGGTCAGCTCCTTCATTTTGGTATAATCAAATCTACCAGTTATAAGTTGAGTATTCCTGTTCCAAAAATCCAAAATTCAGAGCACTCCAAAATCTGAAACTTTCTGAGCACCAGCATGCATTTCAGATTATAGATATTCTGATGAGGAATGCTGAACTATTAAGTATAAAGCAAATAGTCTAAAATCCAAAAAAACCTCAAACACTTTCGTCTCAAACATTTCAGATAAGGGATATTCAACCTATATAACCCTTTTCTTGTTCTTTTTCATCTTTTTTAAAAGGAATTCTTTTCTGTGGTGAGGATGCAAATATATTTTCCTGTTTTTTTTTCTAATAGCTTTATCGTTTTATACTTCCCAGTTAGATATTTGGGTTATATTTTATATAAAAAATGATATGAAGTAGGGATCCAACCTAATTTGTCTCTATATAGTAGCAAATTTTCTCACTCTGCATACTAAATAGTCTTGTCTTTCTCCCCATTGGTATCTGATGCCAACTTTTCATACAGTAAGTTCTTATAAATTCAGGGGCATTTCTGGGCTCTCTGTTTTCACATGGATCTATTTGTCCAATTATACACAATTAACCCAGCTGTAATTACTGTGGCTTTGTATTGTATCTTAATTTCTGATAAAATCCCCTCCCTTTGGTTCCTCTTTTTTGTAACAGCCCTAGCTTCACAAACATTTTTCTTCCCTCAAAAAGTTAGCTTGTTTCCCACCAAAATCTTGCTATACGCATATATTGTATCTAGTTACATGTTTTTAATTTGTTTTAATCTAGAACATCCTCCACACACATACTACTTTTTGCCTCACGACACTTATTGGAGGGCCAATTGATCCGTACAATGTTCACCTCCTGGGTTTGTCTGATGGTTTTCTCACATTTAGTTTTTGTTCTTCTATTCTTTGTATTTCCTCTAAACTGAAAATTAAATCAAAAAGCTTGATTTGCTTCAGGCTGAACATCTTTGGCGTGGCTGTCTCATAGGTAGCGCTATGTCCTTCATATTATGTCACATCAGTAGCACATAAATATGGTTGTTGAGCTATTAGTGATGCTTGATTACTGGGTTATAGTTGTGGTAACCAAGTCTCTCCTGATGGTTACCCTTGTGACTAATAGGTGATACCTGAAGGGGATACTTTGGTATCATGTGACATGTGACTATTCATTTTTCTCTTTATTTATTATTTGAGACAGTATCACTCTATCACCAGGCTAGAGTACAGTAGTGTTGAGCACACTGCAGCCTCAAACTCCTGGGCTCAAGTGATCCTCCTGTCTCAGCCTCCCAAGTAGGTGGGACAAGAGGTACACTCCATTATGCCCAGCTAGTTTTTCTGTTTTTTATGGGGACAGGGTCTCACTCTTGCTCAGGCTGGTCTCCAACTCTTGAGCTCAAGCAGTCCTCCCCATTTCATAATCTCCTTAAAACATATGCCTACATTTTAAGTTCCAGTATTAAACCTGGCATTGATTTATACTATGACCTGAAGAATACAGGATGCAGATGAAGGCCGTGGCTATCATACTTTTTCTTGACAGTAAGCCACAGTAAAAAATTCATTTTATGTGTATGACTCAGGATAGATATTTGTTTATTCTTTCCACTATAGAATGTATTCCTTGAGAATTTATTAAATATTTTTGAATAGTAGAACATAAAAACACTGCTAGAATACTCAATGGTTTATTAAAAAAATCAATCTATTGTTTCCTAAAATGGATTTTTAAAATTCCATTGAAAGGGATTTGTTACACACTCAGAAAGATGCATCTGATAAAACCTCTCAACTTTTTTTTGTTGATAGATTTTTATTTACTTGGTCATTTGACTGGTTTTTGTCAGAGATTCTTTAGAGCAGAGAGAACATACTACATTTTTAAGACAATATCCACCAAATCTTTGTGTGTGTGTGTATATAAGGGGTGGTTGTTGAGAAAGCGTCTCACCCTGTAGCCCACAATAGAGGGCAGTGGCATCATCATAGCTCATTGCAGCCTCAAACTCCTGGACTCAAATGATTACTCTGACTCAGCCTCCTCCAGTAGCTAGGACCACACACTTGTGCTATCTTACTCAGCTATGACAGCCAAATCTTA
Source organism: Otolemur garnettii (assembly GCF_000181295.1). Lineage (NCBI taxonomy): Eukaryota > Metazoa > Chordata > Mammalia > Primates > Galagidae > Otolemur > Otolemur garnettii. Next base: position 2,137,221 of record NW_003852582.1, read on the forward strand.
TTGTTTATCTAGTGGAAATTGAAATTTGAATATTTCTTACAATGTATAGCTTGATTTGTTTTCTTTTGCTAAATTTAAGTGTCCAGTATTAAGAAAGTGAACTTTAGGCACAGCTTTCAAGTTATGTTATATCAAATGTGAAGTTCTTTTAAATGAATGATCTAAAAAAATTCATCTTTTGTATGTGGGCAACTCTGTTTTGCAACATCTTATAAAAAAATGAAAACTGACATTTTCAATTACTCTGTATGTAGCTGGGTCTCTATTGGACAGGATAGCTTGATTAATGTGATAGTTTTTAATCTGAACTTTCTTATATTGGGAAGAAACAAATTAGCTAGTCAAAATAAGTACCATTCCATTTTTCCCCTCCATCTTGTAACTTTTGAACATTTAAAATCTAATTTTTAGACACGTGCTTTCCGTGTCACCAAGTAATTTTTTTTTCAAGTTTAGCTTAATTTTAACACATTTTTTCACAAGAAGAACTGTTGGCTCCTTCTGAGATTTTAATGCTATAAAATTTTATTTTTATTTGTTAATTTCTTTTTTAAAAATTTAGTGCTCTAAATTACATTGAAGAGAATAAAGGGGCTTGGCACCTGTGGCTCAAGTGGCCATGTACACCTAAGGTGGCGGGTTCGAATCCAACCTGGCCTGCCAAACAACAATCATGGCTACAACCAAAAAATGGCCAGGTGTTGTGGCAGGCACCTGTGGTCTCAGCTACTTGGGAGGCGGAGGCAGGAGACTCGCTTGAGCCCAGGACTTGGAGGTTGCTGTGAGCTGTGATGCCACAGCACTCTACCCAGGGGAATAGCTTGAGGCTCTGTCTCAAAAAAAAAAAGAAGAAGAAGAAGAAGAGAATAAAGGAAATGAAACATTTCATGGAGATTAGTGGAGGATAATTAAACCTCATTTTCAAGAAAAAGAGCATAAGAAAGGGAGAAATTTAATATTTCAGAGAGTTAAGGTTTAAAGCAGTATCTTTCCTTAAGGACAAACAGTAAAGTGTGAAGAACAGGTAGTTATTGAAATGTTCCTATTCCAGGCTAGGAGCATTTGCTTCCACAAGGGGGTGTTGTTGTAACTGGAAGAGACCTTACCACTTTGTTATCCCAGCTCACTCCTTCCATTTCACTGTCTGCTACCAGCACTCCTACTCCCTACATTCACCTTTCTTGGCCATCTACCTTTTCCAGGTCCTTCTTCCTGACAAAAACCCCTTCTTGCCAGAGCCTTTTTTCTACTTGAAAAGTAATTAGGCCATGTACCATCCTTTGTCTTTGAGACTTCTGTGATTGACCCTAGACTTAATACCAATTCTGAATCTAGGTGCATTCCTGGTCCTTTCTGGTTTAAAAATCCTGTAGGCCAGAAGTCAGCAACATTAATGTTTTGCTTTTGGAAGCCCAAGGCCTAAACTGGCAGGAAAGGCCTTCTTGATTGGCTTTTTAGACTGTAGAAATAGAATCACAGTCTTTTCGATATCACTCAACACAATCAGTGAATGAATGCCATGCCACGGTATAGTTTTTTTATTTTTTCCCCCACTTACTTCATATTTCCCCCTTGATTTTCTAACAAGAGAATCTTTGCTCTAAACTTTTAAGAAGTTGAAATTCATTAACATACTCACATGTTAACATTAATTATTTTGTACCATTTAAAGCCTGTTTTAGGCTATTTTATAGACAGAACTCTGGAGTAAAAGTAATGTGTTTGAATCACTGTTCTTACTAAGCAAATCATATGTCAAATACCTGCAAAAGGTAAGTATTAATGACTTATGTTCAAAGCTAATTAGACTCATGAGCTATCCTTAAAAAGGAATTCCATGCCAGGCGCAATGGTCACGCCTATAATCCTAGCACTCTGGGAGGCTGAAGTGGGTGGATCACTCGAGCTTAGGAGTCCAGCTTGAGCAAATATGAGACTCTACCTCTACTAAAAATGAAAAAACTAGCCAGGTATTATGGTAGTTACCTATAGTCCCAGCTACTTGGAAGGCTACAGCAAGAGGAACGTTTGAGCCCAAGAGTTTTGGGTTGCTGTGAGCTATCGTGGCACAGCACTCTATCCAGGGTGGTAGAGTAAGACTGTCTCAAAAAAAAAAAAGTAGAATTCTAGAAGTGAGTCTTTTCTTAGATTTGAGAACCTAAAAGTTTCAGTTTGTTTCTTTTCTTTAACTTCCCTTAATATATGCTTTCATTTGTTCTCAGGGGTTTGTTAAAATTTGGGAATATAGTGACATTGTCTTATTAATTATAGTCTTCTTTGATTTTTCTAGATTAATCAAGTTAAAATGTGGTAGTCACTAAATAACACTACCATTGCCTTTTAAAAAAATTAGCATTTCTCCTTTGGCAGTAGTAGTACACTTTTTTCTAGATTTTTCCCTGCTGTGGTGAACATTATTTATTGTTGCAAGATGAAATTGTGGGCCACATAATAACTAAGAGTCCTTTTGTAAGTCTTTTTCACCAGCTATCTAAAAACTATTTTTTGGCAGAAAGAAACTATAGTTCTGGGATGGAGATTTTTATGTAATTATAAATTTGAAGTTACTATGATTTTTTTTTTTTTTGGCTTCTATCTAAGAAATTGAGATAATTTGGTAGTATCGCCTTTTTTATTTATTTTTTTATTTCTGTAGCTTGTTTCAGAACTGGTGAGATTAATGTATTTATTTATGTATATATAATTACTATTTAGACTGTTTTCTTAAAGAATTTTGGTTAGCATATTTAAAAACATGAACTTGCTGAATGGGGTTATTGATACTTGAAGTCACTAGAAAGGGGGGAATAGCATGTTAAAGAATTCTGTAGTTCATCACAGATCATTAGATTAATAGGAATTTTACTAGTATTTTTATTCATTCTCTGTGATATGTATACTTGGAAAAATTATTTTCCTAAGTATTAAGTGCGTAATTTAACGATAGAAAATCTTTTCTTTGAAAATCTTTAATGTGAAAACATGGTGCCTCATTGTAATTTAATAAACATTTGTGTTGCCAGCACAGTAGACAAGCAACTGTTAGACATTACTCTTTATTCCTATATCATTTGGGACTTAGACTAGGAGAAATCTCACAGTGAGGAATGGACAAAAAGGTGAGGAAATGTTACCTGACAGAAGTCTAGGGACATTAATATTACTCTGCTCCAGATAAAAGTAATTTTGATGTACTTTGAATTACACATGCAGCACCTAGCAAGGTGCCATCCACATGAGAACTGTATGAAGCTATCTGATCTTATAATTGTTTCTGATTGATTTAATCACAATATTGGAGGCACTGATAATGTTTTTATAGTTATTTGAGATTTAAGCAAGAATTAGCCACTGTCTCTTAGGATACAAACATTCTAGCTATGGTTTTTTTTCTTCTTCTCTTATTGGTTACCAATAGAATTTGTTATTGAAAACGTAAGGATGATTAGTTTTTTGCTTATGTTTAAGATACAATTCCTGATACTATATTTGTATATTTTGTTACCAAACCCACTATTTTTGCTCTTAAGGATTCAATGAATGTGACTATTCTAAAAGCATGTATTCTTTAGTTTCTGTATAACTAGGAACTTACCTTCTTTCCAGTAGACTATTAAAATAAGGGCTTTCAGTTCAACATAAAATGTACCAGTGAATTAATATTGTACACTGAGAAATTTTAAAAAGATACTTGAGATTAGGGAAGTTTATGGGAAAATTTAACCAGAAGATGGCAGCGACGGTCCTCCTGTATTCCTGTAACGGTAGTCAGTTTTACCAGAGCATGAAATGTGCATGTTCAACTGTTTTTATATAATGTTAAACGTTTAGATAATTTAGGGGAAAGCATTTGTTGTTTATCTTATATACTATGAAAAATGTGTATTTTTCTATAAGAAGGGATTAAGAATATTTTGGGTGTCTGTATCTTTGTCTGTACACTTCAGTTTTTTCTGAATACTGGGGTAAGGAAGTTACCATAAGTCTTGCCTGGTGTAATTTGCATGCATCACTTTATGTTATGCATCATGTCTGAAAGGCATGCTGTTTTATAGCCTGTTTGCATTTTTCACCCAAATCGCTGGAAACTAATGAACATTTTAAAGGAGCCATTCCTTTAGCTGCAGTCATTTCTCTGAATTACCCTTTTATTAGTGAGGAGGAAATGAAATCATTCAGACGTTTTTGAAAGAAAAAATTAGACGGAAATTAATATTGTAAAGTAAATCTCATAAAACTATGCTCAAATGACTTAATGATGCATATTTCAGAGTTTTAATTTTGACAGCAGTTGTGAAATAATACTTATAATCTGATGGTCTTAAAAGTAAGAAGTTAGAGGAGAAGGAATGCTCTCCTTTGAAAATTAGTGGCCACATTTGGTGATAGATGAAATGAAGATGCATCTTTCCATAATCTTTCTTTTTTTTAATATAAAGCGCAAATGCATTTTGCCAGAGAAATCGCATGAGTCTTCAGCATGCATTGTTAACTTTGTCTTTTCCCCTTTTTTTCTACTGTTCATTTTCATTCATATATATTTGTTTTTTGGTTTGCCATTATTTTTTTCTTTTTGTTAATTACTTCATGTTAAATTATTTTTGAAACGTCATAAGCTGAGCAACCTCTCCGTGTAGTAACAGCGGATACCTGTCTATTTCACTATTTAGTCCCTCCTCCTATGTCTCCATCCTCCAAATCTGTGAGCACGCCAAGTGAAGCTGGAAGCCAAGACTCTGGAGATGGCGCTGTGGGATCTAGGTATGGTAATTTTCTTTTAATATCTTAATTGTAAAATGCATTCAGTGCTTAAATAGTGTCAGTCCTTCAGAGGGACTCTAAACAGATGTGTTGAATTAGCTCTAACATTTTAAACTTTAAATGGCATAGAAATTTTTAATTGGGGAAACATTTTTTTTTGCAGTATTTTAACTGTTATACTTGATTAACTTGGTGCTGAATAGTTACATGATTTTATGTTAATTATTTTACATTACAAATAGAAGTGTTAATCTGGCTCAGTGCCTGTGGCTCAAGTGGCTAAGGCACCAGCCCCTTACACCTAAGGTGGCAGGTTCGAATCCAGCCTGGGCCCACCAAACAACAATGATGGCTGCAACCAAAAAATAGCCAGGCATTGTGGCGGGCGCCTGTGGTCCCAGCAACTTGGGAGGCGGAGGCAGGAGACTCGCTTGAGCCCAGGAGTTGGAGGTTGCTGTGAGTTGAGATGCCACAGCACTCTATCCAGGGGGACAGCTTGAGGCTCTGTCTCAAAAAAAAAAAAGAAGTGTTAATCTATTTAAATTTTTAAATTTTTTTTTAAGACAGGATCTCTTTCTGTTGCCCAAGCTAGAATTCAGTGGCATCATCATAGCTCACTGCAGCTTTAAACTCCTGGGCTCAACCAATCCTTCTGCCTCAGACTCCTCCCAAGTAGCTGGGACTACAGGCATAAGCCACCATGCCTGGATAATTTGTTTTTTGTAGAGATGGATCTCAGTATGTTGCTCAGGCTGGTTTCCCACGTTCTGGGCTCAAGCTATCCTCTCGCCTTAGCCTTTCAAAGAGCTAGGATTATAGGTGTAAGCTATTGCACCTAGCCTGCATTTACATTTTTTTATGTTTAAGCAAACTATATTGGTTATGTGTGAATGTTTTGGTCATAAATAGTGTAAAATATCTCTGTTGTGTTTAATTCCACATTTTAGTAATTAAAAATCTAACCAATTCAGCTAAGCAGCCCAATTCTGTTCTTTTAAGTCACTAGTTCTGTTAATTAAGATAGAAAATAATAATGTATATAAAATATTAAGAGTAAGGAATGATTCCAAAGGAAATAATGAGAATGTTTACTGCCAAGTTTTTCCTAAACTTGATCTTCCTTGTAAAATTATAGTATTTCATATTCTACAGAAATATTGGGACTTGTTTTTCAAAACTTCAGTATGAGTTCACCTGTCTTCCAAAGATCATATTGTGAAAATTATTACTTATTCCATTTTGTTACATACATACACATACAGACACGTACAATTATTAGCAAGTCTTTATTTAACAGCAGGATACTTTTTGAGTTCTTGTGATAGGTGAAATGAGATTAAATATAGCTAGTCAAAATCCACGGTTGATTCAGAATCCTTATTTGGGGTCTTGAAGTTAAATGCCCTCCACAGGAAAATCTCTTCACACTCCTTTTAATAAAACATACTGTTAGAGTTTTATCTTTTTTGTGCCTGAGTCTCTTTGATTGAAGTTACAAACAAGTGTGAAAGCAGGAGGAGGGAGCAAGAGAGCTGGATGGTTCTTATACTTAATATTTAACCAGTTCTTAAATAATCAGGTTATTGTTAACAATTAAAAGGCACATGAAGTTTGCCAGTTTGAGTTTGACATGTGCTTTCCAAAACTGTTCTGTGTATAGAACCCAAATTGCAAATCTAAGCAATACTATCTTTGGAGGTAAATGATGTTCTTCATTTAAAGGAAAATCAAAGCTTGCTTTTTGGAAATGTTATTACTTTATAAGATAGTATGAATTATAGATTAAAGACAGTTTAGTTTAAACTTATTTTTAGAGTTAAGTATATTTATTTTGTACTTCATGCTTCTGTACTTCCATACAAATATGTCAATATTTTTTTACCCGGTAGTTAAACACCTTTTTTTTTTTTTTTTGAGACAGACTGTCACTCTGTCACCCTGGGTGGAATGGTATGGCATCATAGCTCATAGCAACCTTAAACTCTTGGGCTCAAGATATCCTTTTGCCTCAGCTTCTCGAGTAACAGACTACAGGTGCCCATCACAACACCAGGCTAGTTTTTCTATTTTCAGTAGAGATGGGGTCTCACTCTTTTTCAGGCTGGTCTCGAACTTCTAGGCTCAGGCAATCCACCTATCTTGGCCTTCCAGAGTGCTAGGATTTCAGGTGTGAGCCACCATACCTGGTCTTAAACATCTTTAAATAACTGAAATTGTCAAATGAAGGGTTTTTTGTTTTTTTACTCATTATAGTAAAAATATTTACCAAGATAAAAAATTACTGTATTTTAAAAATTTCTTTATTTGATGTTATATATTTTTATGTAGATACTGTACTGTGAAGATTATGAACCGATAATTACTGATAATAACTGTGAAGATTATTTACTGATTTTAAATAGGCATAGAGGCTCAGGTCCTGTAGTTCAGTGGTTATGGTGCCAGCCACATACACCAGAGCTGACGGGTTCGAACCCAGCCCAGGCCTGCTAAACAACAATGACAACTACAACAAAAAAATAGATGGGCATTGTGGCAGGCATCTGCAGTCCCAGCTACTTGGGAGGCTGAGGCAAGAGAATTGCTTAAGCCCAAGAATTTGAGGTTGCTGTGAGCTATAATGCCACAGCACTATCGAGGGCGACATAATGAGACTCTGTCTCAAAAATATAAGTATAAATAAATAAATAAACAGGTGTAGAAAGATTATTTTAATACAATATCAACAAGTTTTCTTTCAGTAGTACTATATAACATCTACTTGTCTTCTAAAATTAATAGGAATTAAAATGTGTCCTCATGAATTTCATGGACATGTAGAGATTATTAGAGATTCTTTGGAATATTGTAAATTGGTACAGAGGTAAATACTGATAAGAAAAATATTTGTAGTAGAATAGGTAATCCTCAAATTGTCAACTTTGTTAAATACTATGGGTATTGTATTCATGGCCCTTGCTTTTATAACACTTAGACTCTAGCGATGACATCATTAATTTAAGAATGCCATTCACTTTCTTGAAAAGCTGTAAGGATCAGTTGTAAGGATTGTGTGCTAACTTATGTTTTGTATAAAGTGTAGATTTTTTAAATGGTAAAATCTAAAACAAGAAAGCAAGGAGTTAATACTTTTAAAGTATTTTCTTCTTATTAGAGAATGAATACAAAGTTAGTTCAGTATAGTCATTCCATATATATATATATATATATGAATATATATTAGAGAATGAATACAAAGTTAGAATGAATACAAAGTTAGCTCAGTATAGTCATTCCATATATATATATATATGCATATATACACATAAAGTAATGGAAAAACTATGAATTTCACTAACTTATCTCCAGATTTCATAGTGGATAGTCAGTATTGTCCATGGTGATAATTGACAGTGAAATAATGCATTTCTGAATACATAACATTAAAGAAGAATGCTTAGGTATAAGAATGATGAAACAGAATGAATTCATATTGAACAAACATAATGGTAATGAAAAAATAAAGATAGAAGAAGTGTCGCAGGAAGATTCATGAACATGTGTGGGATGTATGTACTTGTACACTCAACATTAGTGAGCCAGGCT
>NW_003852582.1:2145797-2150344 GCF_000181295.1 Otolemur garnettii
CCCAGGGGGACAGCTTGAGGCTCTGTCTCAAAAAATAAAAAAAATAAAAAACATTAGTGAGCCAAGACAGAGGTCTAAGATTAATAGTAGGAAAGGATAGATTTGATATTAAAACATAATATCTAAACATGTTTGAATCATTCTTTCTAAATGCCAAGAATTTCTATTGAAATTGGTGATAATTTATGAATAAATATAAAAGATAATTTATGAATAAATATAAAAGATAAAATGAGAAATGATATTTCTCTAACTTTGTAGATTAGGAATTGGCATTTTATTAAATTCCTAGTTCACTTTCTCAGTCCCTTCTCTTATATCCAAAATAATAGTTAATAATCATTCAACTGGGCAAGCCATATGCATCTTCTTCCTTTTTTCCATTTTTGATCAGTTTATTTCTCAGACTTTTGAATTATATTGGAATTATCCTTTACATATCTGAAGATACCTATAGTAAGTATAGTCATGTATTTTGTGCAGTGCATTTTTCAGTACTAGCTATATTATGAAGTAAAGTCTTACTTGATTTAGACTAAAATTACATCCTCAACAAGAAACTTTATGTCATTGATAACAGCTAGAGCTCTCATATAATGTAAAGCCTGTCAACAGAAAAGTCTTTGGCGACCAACTCATAGAACCCCTTTTTGGTTTAACAAAGCCTAATTTTGTTGCTGTTCTTTGCTTTAGTACAAAGCAGATCTTCAATGTGTCTGCTTCCTTCACTGCATATACACAACCTTGTTCAGAGTTCATGGTCTTTTTATTTTTAAAATGAAAGATTTCTCTACTTTAATTCACCATCATTTTATTGATATATTGGCCAGTAGAGAAATCATTTGTTGTATTAAAATACGGTAGCAACTAAAACTAGATCTGTATTACATAAATGAGAAATATATTTGACAAAAATGGTAGTACTAACTTTTTTATAGGGACTATAAGCATTATCTCATCTTATATTGCTAACCCACAAGAACGCCATTGTGATAAAGTACCTTTGTTCCAATAATGACTAGATTTGGCTTAAGTGGAAAAGATCTGATGTAAAGTTATTTACTCAGTAGGCAATGCTAAAGCATCACTGAATATTCATTTAGGATCAATATGCTCCAAAAGTTAGGTAAATCCTTCGAATATAAAATATTTCTCTAGGGAAAAAATCTATTTGTTCCTAGACACAGAAATCTTTAGTTGTTTTCTAAAGCAGATGACATGTAAGCCCAAGGCAGTGCTTAACCCATAAATTACAGAAGGGTCACATTTTGGAAACTTTAGCTATTTTGTATCCCAGTGGGATAGTCTTTGGTTTTCTTACGAAAGGCTTATGTGTTGACTCATTTCCTTTACCAATATGACAATTTCCTGCACACATTTAATGCTTTGGGCAAGATTAGAATATTTTAACTAATGTTTTAAAAATTAGAAATCTTAAAATTTGAATTATTTTATAGCCTAGCTTGTTATCATCCACAAATAAAGTAATATTTGGGTTGTTATCTGCTTTAGTTTTTTTAATTAGTTATTTTACAATATTAGTTTCCTGTGATCTGAAAATACTGTCTTTTAACTATTCTGGGTTTTATGCTTGCATTTTTAACCATATTATGCTTATTGCATGCACTAGAGCATCGAGTAATACCTGATGTATGTTTGTTCCTTTCTTTTGGTACTAACCAGAACATGTGGTTTTTAACTGTGAACAGTACTTTAGCTGTGGCTATTAATAGAAAGTATTTGCTTAACTAACTTATGACCTTTTTTGCTAATGCTTCATGGTTGTCCTACAACTATTTAGGACGCTGCATTGGGATACAGATCCATCAGTTCTTCAGCTTCACTCAGATTCCGATTTGGGGTATTGAATAGATTTATTACCTTCCCTCTTTAATAATTAATTTGATTCTTTGTGAAACTTTCCTAATTTCATTTTGCTTAAGTTTCTAATATTGTAGTATATAATATAATAGGACAAAAGTTATATTTTACTGTGACACCTCATTTATCCTGTATAATTAGTGAAAGAAATATTCTATGTATGTGATTTTTCTGGGTACCCTAAGCCCATTTAAGTGTACAAATTTTCTTTATTATTTCTATATTTTTACATAAATATTCTAGGATATTAAAAACTTCCCAGACTTTTTCTAATATATAATCTACATCTAATTAAACCTTTTCTGGGTTAGTTGATACAAATATTAATTTATTTTCCTGTATTCTGATGATTAAGAAGGTTTTGAGAGGATTAGAGATGTTGGTCTCTACTCTGTGGCCCCAGATTGCTATTCATTCATTCATTCACTCACTCAATGTTTATTCTAGACTTCAAAGCAAATTATAAATGTTTGCTGTTGCCATTGTACCTAATTCAGATACTTATTTGCAGCTTCTAAAACATGTGACCATATTTTTGGAACTGTGTCTAAAGTACACACAAGACATATAAAAAATTACATGAGCTGCTTGTACTTTAACTGGAAGACCTCTCTGTTGGCTTATACTGAGGCTTCTTCTCCCCGACACCCCCCCCCCATAACTTCTTTATTTTTAATAAAAGTGGCTTTGGATAAGTGAGGTATTACATCCCTACTTTTCTTCCCCCAGATCTTGGAATGTTTTGTTAATTTGCTTTAATATTGTTAATTTTTGTCTGTTACACTCTATATGCTTTCAAGTTAGTAACTTGCTCCTAATATTGCTGGCTTGAACATTTCTTTCCAGATATGTGAGTGATTTACTTTTCATATGATTTGCATCTTAGAAATAAGAATAAAGAGTCTCTTATTTCAATTTTAGTCTTAGAATACTAGATTACTTCAAATGTATTTTAAAATGTTCTTATGGCATCCATTTGGGACCTTAGAGAAAATTAATTTTTAAAATGTACTAATTTTATAAAAAAAAAAAGTACTACTTTTATACTTTGTATTGGATTTGGATTTAGTTACTAAACAGAATTGAACAGGATATTTATATAAGAAAAAAGTTACATATTACATATGTTTCAGATACCCTACTTGATATTCAGGAAGTTGCAGCAGTATCTTTCTTGAATATCCTTTCAGGATAGCTTCATAATTGAGCTCTTTGGGAGTTTGAAAGCATACTTTACTTGGTTTGGAATTTAAATGTTTAATATAATGAATTATAAAATATCCTTCCCCCCCATAGCTAATAAATATTTTTCTTTTGGTCCATTTTTTTTCAGCTACAATTTTCTTCCATTTGTCAAAAAAGAATATATTCCCTCTAACTAAAACAGAATTGACTTTAGTAGGTTTATGATATTCAAGAGATTTGTTGCTTTAGCTTAGAGACTAGATCTTGGTTTGCCCACATATGAATCAATATTGACCGTGCAGAAATTATAGATTAAAAAATTTTAGATCTTTCATTTTAAAGTCCAGTTTACAGTGTGATTCTCAATTTCTGCCACATACATAGTACAAGAGTAAGAAAAAGGCTTTTAACAGAAACCTTTCAGTCCTAAAGCTGAAGTTTCCTAATGATGAAGGGAATTAAATATGGTCTGAGTAAAATCATATATTTGACTCTTTGAAAAGTACAGAATCATATTCCTGCTAAAAACAGTTCTTATACACACTCTTATTCAGTAGTCCACTTCCTGTCTTCTTGTTCTATTATTACCCACATACTTGTTCTATTTGCTTTTTAAAATGAAAAATACCTTGAATGATTCAGAAATACTTTTTGGTTTGCTGTGTTCTAATTCTTTGATAAAACCAAATCACTTCATTCTCGATCTAAAATTTCTTGAGTAAAACAGGGATATAGATTATAATCTTGGATATAAGTGACAATTTTTAAAGACAACATGGTTTGATGTAATTAAAATATATTGTTTGTATTCACTTAATTTAGACGCGGACCTATTAAGCTTGGAATGGCTAAAATTACACAAGTTGATTTTCCTCCTCGAGAAATCGTCACATATACAAAGGAAACCCAGACTCCAGTTATGGCTCAACCCAAAGAAGGTGAATATCTATCCTTAATGTGATTATCATTACATTATTAAAAATAATTTTTTTGTTTTCTTTCTTTTTTGCTTTTGTTTTTGTGGCATATTTTCTTAAGAAAACATTAGAAAACTAATGCTTTCTGGGTTCTTTATTTATGAATTTTTCTTAGAAAATTTAAACATTTTTCTTTTATACTAGGTTAACACTGTAACCTGTATGTATGGTTTTCAATTTTGTTGACATAAATTTAAGTCTTTCAGTCTTCATTTTGTCATTGATAAATACTGCTTTTAGAAGCAGAAAAGTTGAAGAATGGCATTAGTTTATGTCACTGAGCATGATTCTTCCCCCAAAAAGAATGTATGCCACAGTAAATAGGACATGTAAATTATTTTCTTTAAAGCATACTGCATTCTGATGTTACTCATGCTAATGAACAAATTTAGACCTAATTCTTAAAGGTCCTCTTCTTATGATGTAGGGGCTCTACTATGTTGATTATTTATTTATATATTTATGGTGTTTTTTCTTGAGACAGAGTCTCATTATGTCGCCCTC
>NW_003852582.1:2150612-2163958 GCF_000181295.1 Otolemur garnettii
CCAGGTTCAGACTCACCAGCCTCCATGTATGTGGCTGGCACTGTAACCACTATGCTACAGGCGCTGAGCCTATGTTGATTATTTAGTAGCCTTTAATCTGTGTGTGATGTGGGAAGTGTGCACAGACATATTGAATTTGGAGGCCCTTTGGTTCTTAAATCATGAAGAGTTATAATAGCTAATGAATTAAGCATAAAGTACTATGTAGGTCTTGTTTTTCCCAATGAGGCTAATGAATTTATGTTATATATAAATATAAAAGAGGTTTATATGAGATTCCTAATACAGACCCACAGTCTCTTATCTGAAACCTTTGGGGCCATATATGTATTAGAAATGAGATTTTTTTTTTGGATACAGGAATCTTACGCTGTCATCCAGGCTGGAGTGCTGTGTCCTCATCACAGCTCACTACAGCCTTAAGCTCCTAGGTTCAAGTGATCCTTCTGCTTCAGCCTCTTGAGTAGGTAGGACTACAGGCATCTACTATGACACCTGGCTAATTTTTCTATTTTTAGTAGAGATAGGGTCTCACTCTTGCTCAAGCTGGTCTCAGACTCCTAAGTTCAAGGGATCTTCTCACCTCAGCTTCCCAGAGTTATAGGTGTGAGCCACTGTGCCCAGCTGAGAATTTTTTATATTTTAGAAAAGTAATAAAGCATATATCATATGTTAACGCTGCAGCAGCATCTTAGGTATGAATATTTTGACAGCAAAAGATATGAACATATTAAGTGAGATAAGTAATGATTCTAAGTAGCATTATCTCTGGTCATGTCAGAGTTTACCACAAAATGAATTATGGACTTTAGAGCCATTGACAATTTTGAAATTGTGCATAAGGTCTTTTGGACCCATAATAAATTATCCTTTTACTACTCTATGCATAAGGAATATATTTTATACTTGGCCAAGAAAATTCCTATTTCCCATAGAAAATTAAGCATAGAAACTTAATCAGATATTTAAATTTGTTTTTGAAATTTTAGGTTGGTTTCTATTTAAGAATTATTTAACAAATTTCAAAACTCATGGGGCTGCGCCTGTGGCTCAGTGAGTAGAGTGCTGGCCCCATATACTGAGGGTGGCAGGTTCAAACCTGGCCCCGGCTGAACTGCAGCCAAAAAATAGCCAGGCATTGTGGCGGGCGCCTGTAGTCCCAGCTACTCTGGAGGCTGAGGCAAGAGAATCGCTTAAGCCCAGGAGTTGGAGGTTGCTGTGAGCTGTGTGACGCCACGGCACTCTACCAAGGGCCACAAAGTGAGACTCTGTCTCTAAAAAAAAAAAAAAAAATTTCAAAACTCACCAAGAGACAAAATTGGCGAAATCACAGTTGGAATGAAAATTAAACTTGGATAGGCAGTATAATCCATGCAGAAGTAATGTGAGTTACCAAATTGGAGATAACAATTGGTCTTACCTTTCCTTCATATATTTTTACAATGTCTTGACCTTTTTCTTTTAAAAAGTGGTTTTTATTCTGCCTTGTTTTTCTTTTTCCCCATTCTAGCCATCTTCTTGCTTTCAAGTTTACTCTCTAAGTTAGTAGTACTGTTTCTGAACTGAAGTGCTTTGCTGTTTTAAAGCACCTACTGTGAATGAAATTGACTAGGACCATGTGATCTCAGTCAATTTCCTTCTCTGCAGGTAAAAAGCTTCTCTTGGCAGGAGTGTGGTAGCCACAGATATACTCCTGAAAAAGTTACTTTATTCCTTTACCTGTAAAAAGTTTTAACTCTTTTGAAAATGGCCTTATTCTTTTCTTACCCACCTTTTCAGCCTTTTTTAAAAAGAAGGTTCTTTAAAGGAGGAAGAAATCCTAAATATTATCTAATCTAATGAGCCTGTTTACATCTGAGGAAACTGAGGTTCAGGGAAGTTAATGGCTTTATCTGGAACCTGGCATTTGATTTCTAGTGAAGTGCCATTTTTCTTATCCTATTTCACTTTCTTTTTTTTCTTTGAGACAGAGTCTCACTTGGTCACTCTTGGTAGAGTGCTATGGCACTACAGCTCACAGCAACCTCAAACTCTTGGGCTTAAATGATCTTCTTGCCTTAGCCTCTCAAGTACTGGGACTACAGGTGCCCACCACAACGCCTGGCTATTTTTTGTGACAGTTGTCATTGTTGTTTTAGCTAGCCCTGGCCAAGTTCAAACCCGCCAACCTTGGAACATGTGGCTGGCGCCGTAACCACTGTGCTACGGGCACCAAGCCATATTTCACTTTCTTTTTTTTTTTAGAGACAGAGTCTCATTTTGTCACCCTCAATAGAGAGCTGTGGTGTCACAGCTCACAGCAACCTCCAGCTCTTGGACTTAGGTGATTCTCTTGCCTCAGCCTCTCAAGAAGCTGGGGCTACAGGTGCCTGCCACAGTGCCTGGCTATTTTTTGTTTGCAGTTTGGCCAGGGCTGGGTTTGAACCCTCCACCCTCAGTATATGGGGCCAGTGCCCTACTCACTTGAGCCACAGGTGCCATCTTATATTTCACTTCCTTATCTGTGAGGGAGTTTGTAGTTATTTTTAGTATTGGTTTAGTGGCCAAATTAGCATTTACTGGGCCCAGCCCAGCTCTTAATCTGTTATTGTATGATGTTAACATTTGGAATCCATACTTCCCCACTATACCAAACTTATAGCCTTCTAGTTAATGTAACCCTTATCTAAAATGCATTTTTTTAATTCTGGAAAAAAAACACATTTCATAAGTTAGTTTTAACCTTCAGAGGGTTAAATACAGTAGAACTTCCATAGTTGACCACCTCCCTACATTGACTACCTCCCTTAGTTGACCTAATTTTCATAGACCAGACTTGTACCACATGTACATAGACCTAGTTCCTTATGTTGACCACCTCCATATATTGACCAGTTTGTTGTAATCCATTGGGTGATCAACTTAACAGTGGTTCTACTGTGTAAAGAAAACTGAAGCATTTGTCCTTAATCCTGATTAAAAGACTTTAATCAACATATCTGAAACGCTGGCCTTAAAAAAATGTAATATTTCATGAAATTACAGTAAGAAGATCTATGTAAATTATGCCAGTACTACTAAAATAAAATCTAAATTTTATATAAGAAAGACTACAGCTAAGTATTGTGGTGCATGCTCTAGCTGCTCTGGAGGCTGAAGTGGGACTGTTGCTTGAGCCTGGTAGTTCTAGGCAAGCCTGGGCAACAAACATAGTAAGACTTCATCTCTCCTTTCTCTTCTCTTCTGTTCTGTTCTATTCTTTTTTTTTTTTTTAACAAGAGTCTGTCACCCAAGATAGAGTACTATGGCCTCATCCTAGCTCGCAGGCAACCTTAAACTTCTGGGCTCAAGCTCCTCCCTTAGCCTCCCAAGTAGCTGGGAATGCAGGTGCACAGTGGCGCATGCCACCTGGCTAATTTTTCTATTTTTTTTAGTAGAGGCAGGGTTTCTCTTTGCTCAAGCTGGTCTCAAACTCTTGACCTGAAAAGATGTTTCTGGCCTGTGTTTCCCAGAGTGCCAGGATGACAGGTATGAGCCACCTCACCTGGCCCAAGACCTCATTTCTTTGAAAAAAAATAAAAAAGACTGTGTAGAGAGATAACATCCATGTTTAAAGAAAGTAAATGTATAATTAAACTATTAGTTCTTTCTTATTTTCCCCCCAAATTAGTATTATGACTGTCTTTAAAATACTTCCTGATTAAAAAAGTCAGCTACATATTTTTCCATTGTTGAAAATCCAAATAATTAAGAAAATCCAAGTTTTCTTATTCTAGATGCTTTAAAAAAAAAAAAAAAGAAAGAAAGAAATGAATTTCTTTGATACATTCATGAAGACTTTGTCTCAATGAAGATTCTTTTAAATACACATTTGATTTTAAGGAATGTAGTATAAGAAGATGAAATCGACCCCATATGCCAGAGGTGGTAGGGTCCAACGTGACCCTGGTGGAAAAAAAAAGAAGATGAAATTATAGACAAATGGATTGAAATGGAGTGATTCTAGATGATGCTGATACAAAAAGAAAGGATTATTTTGAAAATATTAAAGTAAAATCATTCCTATCTTGTATTTTTAAGCTAATGGCTAAAGCATTTTCCTCTAATAGTCTCATAGATGTTTGTGAAGTTATTCTTGTTTTTTTAGACATAGAGTCTCACTTTATCGCCCTTGGTAGAGTGCTGTGGCATCGCAGCTCACAGCAACCTCCAGCTCTTAGGCTTAGGCGATTCTCTTGCCTCAGCCTCCTGAGTAGCTGGGACTACAGGTGCCCACCACAATGCCCAGCTAATGAAGTTATTCTTAAATTGAACTTTTGTTAAATCAAATCATATGTTTCTTTGTAACAAATTTCCTGACTTTTAGAACTCATTGTCAACTTCCTTTATATTGTGAATAACCATACTACCTTGTAAGTTAGTAATTCTTCATAGGATATTGAATTATCTTAAAATATAATGAACTGATAAATAACGAATATATTTCCTAAACAGCAGTGCACTAATGATGGGATTTGTTTTTCACTCCATATTGAGAATCATGTAGAGTGATAGATTCTTACCTTTTAAAAGTGTTATAATAATTTAAAATAATTCCAGGTATCTTTGTGGCTTATTCTTAGTTTATTTTAAATCTTAAATGTACAATGTATCTTAAATGTAATGTGACATATAGATGAAAAAACTTGCTCTGAAGGCTTCTTCCTTCAGTTTAACAAAAGCCACCCATTTCACAGATGATTTAACTTTGATTAACCTACTCCATTGTAACAGATTATTCCAACAACTGGAATTTCATGCTTTGGTGTTATTTCTAGGTTCAGCTAATTTACAGAACAGCTTTTCTTTCCATCTCACCAAAATATATCACAATTTTGAT
Source organism: Otolemur garnettii (assembly GCF_000181295.1). Taxonomy (NCBI): domain Eukaryota; kingdom Metazoa; phylum Chordata; class Mammalia; order Primates; family Galagidae; genus Otolemur; species Otolemur garnettii. The sequence continues at coordinate 2,155,471 of NW_003852582.1, forward strand.
GTTAACGCAAAGTAAAAATTCAATGGTTCGTTAAACCTAGTTTCAGCATTCATTGACAAGAGATTTGTCCTTTTCAAAGTAACTGCTACTTTATCCACTCTTTGCTGTTCAGTTTTATAACCCTAGATCCCTGTCAGAGAAAGCATGGAGTTAACCACTTAGCATATTGTAATGAATATTCATCAATAAATTGATATGACATGGCAGTTCCATTTTTCAGTCTTGCTCTGTTACAGTCCTTTCCATTTTTAAGAATAGCTTATCGTATTAATAGAGACTAGCGTAGAAAATCTTTAAACTGTAGTTTTATTTTTTTGGCCATGTTAATATCCCTTTAGCTATTGTATTAGTTTATAAGAGAGGTGTATTTGTTTCAAAGTAACATTCTTTATTGTTACTGATTTTAGGCATTTTTGCCAAGTATTTGATTAGCTTATAACAAAAATATAACATTCTGCATCTTTAAGAACAGCGTATCATTTGTTTTTCTGTTCCTTGGAATTTATTGAGCTTAATTATTTTTATGAAGTTTAAATTCCATTTGTGTTTTAAAATTTGTAATTCATGTAGAAAGGGAGGCATGTACATTTGTTCTAGAATAAAAAACCCTGAAAGCCTATGTTTAAATAATTGAGATTCATTCAGCTACAACTAAAATAATTTATTTGGACAAATAGGCATGGCAAATGCTATAGTAGACAGATAGAGATCACCATCTAACATGCTTCATCTACATTTTAAATTTTAAAAGAAAAAGAGTGTCTATAAACAAGATCTTTTCAGTTAAATATGTAGATTATGAGGTCACTTAGCACTAAAGTACTGACCATGTGCATTATGACAGGAATTTGACACCTGTCATTGGAAATGGTATTTAGAAGTCATATAATGCAACAAAGTTAAGGGAGGAGAATAAGATGTGGGTAGGAGGCTGTAATTTATAATCTATAATGCTCAAGAATGACCTGTCCATGGTTATTTTAGGATTTATATATAGTGAACCCTATTAGTAAACAAAATTGATTAGGATAATTGATAGTATTATCAGAAAATGAAAAATAGATGTATATTCTCCCACTGCATTTTTAATTGAAGTAAATGCCCTATTATTCTAAAAATCATCTTTTAAGTTAAATGTAATTAGATTATTATATTACACCTGCAGGTGACTTTATGGAAGAATTTTATTCTAATGTTTAAGCAGTATGGTATAGAATTGCCACGAGTTATACTGTTTTCAAATTAATAATTCGTTGTATGTGAGAATTCATCTAAAAAAGAAGTAGTGTCTTTCTGTTTCTCTGTGTGATTATTTTGCCCAAAAAAGCTTTTATTTTTTTAAGTAGCACAAAAGCTGTAATTGGCATGCTTTGTAAGGAAGTGTCAGTGTGCAAGAGAGTGGCGATCACTAAGAATTCTCTTACGTGTTCTTTCCCCTTTGCACCACCGCCTCCTCAGCAGGGTCACTGAGATCACTAGCTTTTCTTGAAATGGCCATTTTCACTGGCAGGTGCATTATACCCTGTATTTTCAGATTGTTTTTCCATTCTGAATGTTTGGCAGGTTGATTGCTCTGGCTGCATTGACGGAGAAAGGGCTGACAAATGCGGTTGGGCTGGCTGAAAAGACAGTGATTACTGTTTTCCTTTGTGGCTGATTGAGGCCCTTGAAAGGAAAAATTTTAACCTTCACCATTTGGTTCAAAAGTATGAGCATATATTGAAATCATTCGTGCCATTTATCCTAGTTCTGTAAACTTGTCAGAACGTAAAAATCGCTCAATTTCAAGTAATGTAGGATTGGCATACGTCATTATCATTTTGATTAAGTTGGAGGTTGTATCATTGTGTGCATTATACAGTGTCATTTAAAGCTTTCTTTCCACAGGTACAGTTATATTTTCATTGCTTATACTATAGAGTTAGAAAGATTTTCATAGCTCTCTAAACCTAACACTATGTGTGTGGTTTGGCAGCTGGTGTGGCCTGTAAGCTGCATTTTGTTTGCAGGGTAAAGGCTTGTCTCTAGGCCTCCTGGAGTGTGGGTAATTGCACAGGCCGCCATTGGGGAGAGACACAGGATTGGAAGCAGTCAAGCGGAAGAATGTTATGCCATCCCATTGCCACCTTGTAGCAGAAAGACACAATCCCAGCAGTGCCATCTGGTTGTTGCTATCTTGTCAGCTGGCCTAGCTGCTGGGACCATGACTTGGCAGCTGGTTCCCATCCTTGACCATTCTTTTGTGTATATCACATGTATGTGAGTTTTAGATAATTTTGAACATGGGTCAGGAAATGACTATAACTAACTCCCCTTATTGAACAGCCTCTCATTATGAGATGCCCTCTGCTGCAGAATGCCTGCTGCCGTTCTCTTTAGACAAATAACACGTGTGTTTACACAGTAAAAATAAGTATCTTCTTCGTAAAAACCTATCTCAGTATATAGCAAAAGAAAAGGCTTGTATGTTCTGCAACATTTTTAAATAAATGATTTTCTTTTACTTCCTGGTTTGGGGATGTAAGAGATTTAGTAATTTTTTTAAAAGTCTATAAACAATGTATGTTATCCCAATATATATTTTTATTCAAATTAAGAAAACATTTTTTAAGTGCTTATTGCCACATCATGTAACAGCAGATAATGAGACTTGCATTTAAAATGACAGAATAGAAAATGTGGTCTTATAGCTATTATCTTTAAAATCTGCCTCTCAAATAGCAACCTGAGAGTTAATGTAAGCAGTCTTTATGCCGTATGAAGACCCATTAGACACTGATGGTTTCAGATCACAAGTATGCAGCCAGCTCTGTAGGCTATTTTAGACGTTTGATTTTCCTCATTCTACAGCATTAATGTGTCAGCATGCTATATAAAACTATGCAGGAGTTGCATGTTGTTCTGTCTGGAATGATAAATGCTTGAAGCTTTTAAAGTCTTCCGTAAGGATCGTCCTAGTTGCTTATGTATCTTATTTCAGTTTGTGTAGCTACAGGATTTAGTATGGCTGTTGACGAGGTCCCACATAGGTATATATAAAAACTAGGAGATTCCATGCCCAGCCTGAAATACTATTTCAAAAATAATAAGTTATTGTCTTAAAAATAATTTTTATCTTTACTTTTTCAGATGAAGAAGAAGAAGATGATGTAGTAGCTCCTAAACCACCTATTGAACCTGAAGAAGAGAAAACTTTAAAGAAAGATGAGGAAAATGATAGTAAAGGTATCTTAAAGAAGTAAACTTTAAACATTTTTGTTGATTTCTGCTAGATTTTCTTTTATTATTTATGTGTTAAAGTAGTATAAAATATTCTAAATCAGAGAGGAGAATCCGGCTGTAAAAGAATGCTGGTCGTTGATCTCCACGATGATAGTGAGTGGATATGATTTGGCTGACATAAATCAAACTTAAAAAAACATTTGTTTTCCAGCTCCTCCTCATGAGCTGACTGAAGAAGAAAAGCAACAAATCTTGCACTCTGAGGAATTCTTAAGTTTCTTTGACCATTCTACAAGAATTGTAGAAAGAGCTCTTTCTGAGCAGATTAACATCTTCTTTGACTATAGTGGGAGAGATTTAGAAGACAAAGAAGGGTAATGTTTAATTGCTAAGATTTTAACTTCAGCAATTTTAAATTAAGATTAAGAAGGATAAAAGTTCTAACATCATCTTTTGGGGGGATTTGGTCTTTTTCCATAGAGAAATTCAAGCGGGTGCTAAACTATCATTAAATCGACAATTTTTTGATGAACGTTGGTCAAAGCATCGCGTTGTTAGTTGCTTGGATTGGTCATCTCAGGTAAAATATAAAAAAATTGGTTACGCTTAACTCGTTTTTGAATTATATCATAATTAGCAAGTAGTTTTATTTTAATTGTGGGAATTTTGTGTAATTAAATCAGTATTATCATTTTAAACAATCGATGGTGCCTATGAATAATACTAGATTCATTTCCTCTTGTGCACTTTGGAAAAAAGGATTGAAAACATTGTATTTGAAATTCAGGACTTTATTTACGCCACAGACTAGTTTTACTGATTTCAGTTGCTTACCAAATCCTTTATATAAAATTTAAACACATATTTTAATTAAATGTTTTAATGCTAAAACATTTTAAATAATTAACTGTACTAACTTAAAATTGTACTAATGTCCCAATGAGTATAGCTCCAGAGATATCTAGATATCTGTCTTGATGAAGTGTTAGATCAAGATCTAGATATCTGTCTTGATGAAGTGTTAGATGAAGTGTTGTATTTTCAAAATAATCTGATAAAGACTGTTGAATAACTAGGAACATAAAACAGTTCTTTTCCACTTGGTTTTTCTGAGTAGTATCCAGAGTTACTTGTGGCTTCCTATAACAATAACGAAGATGCCCCTCATGAACCTGATGGTGTGGCCCTTGTGTGGAATATGAAATATAAAAAAACTACCCCAGAGTATGTATTTCACTGCCAGGTAAGGTGGTCTTTTAACAGTCTTCCCCAAGTTTAAGAATTCATTGATGAATTTAGACAAGTGCCTTTTTTCTTTTCTTGTCAACATAATGGTTTCATTGGATTGGCATTTACTAAACCACTCCATATTTGCAAACAGATGTTAACAGAAAACTGAAGACTTCTCAGTTCAACATGATCTGCCTTTTGTAGCTTTGCTGACATCTCTTATAATGTTTAATCACACCTAAAGTCCTTTGCAGTTGTGATTTTCTGTTATTGTGATTGATTGTATAAAAGGAATCTCTTATAAAATGTCTTTTCTACAGGGAGTTTCTCAGGAACTTTATTTGCTGAATATACATTCAGATGGTTGGCCCACTGAATTACTTATACATGGCCTGAGGAGTTGGAACTAGATAGTTTTAAGTAGAAACATATGGCTGAAGTAGGAAACAGATGCAGATTTTTTAAGTGGATTTAGTAGGTTAGAATTTGCAAGCCTTTTCTAGTTGTATATGTTAAAATGTTTTAATAATGTCATAATCCTGAATAAACATTTACCTGAATCAAGACTGTCAGGTTACTATATAGAGGCTAATATGGGGACAGTTATCTTTTTAATAGTATAATCAAATGAAATAATTTTTTGTCTTCTCTGCTGAATCACTTACACATATTTATGTAAACAATCATTGCATTGACTTTTAAGCAAAAATGTTTTAAAGATATATTTTAATATTTCTGAAACAAAATGAAGACTTTTAATGAATTTGTCTTAGATGAAGAAGGAAATGTTTCAGATAATAGGTTGATTTTTATAATTTGTCAAGCTTTTTCCATTGAATCTCAAGTATAAAAATCTTATTTGCAGTCAGCTGTGATGTCTGCAACATTTGCAAAATTTCATCCAAATCTTGTTGTTGGTGGTACATATTCAGGCCAAATTGTGCTTTGGGATAACCGTAGCAATAAAAGAACTCCAGTGCAAAGAACCCCACTGTCAGCTGCTGCACACACAGTAAGTAAATAAGATTATTTCCATTAGACTTTGTGCTCTTTCACTGTTAAATACTTAGTAGTATCCATCAGAGTAGTCTTAGAATGTGCTTCCTTTGTTAAATGAATTTCTCACCAATTAGCAAACAAGAATGAAGGCCTTTTTTCTGTATTTTTGCAGATTTGTTTTATCAGAAATTTATCTCCCTTTTTGAGATTCATGTTAATCAACATAATAGCAGCAACCTTCACATTAAAAATACAAGTCTCTTAATATGAAATAGAATATCAATGATTAGATTGAAAGTCTTATGTCCTTTTTTTATAAAATACAATCTTTGACTTTTCTTTAATGTTCCTAGCACCCTGTATATTGTGTAAATGTTGTTGGAACCCAAAATGCTCACAATCTGATTAGCATCTCTACTGATGGAAAAATTTGTTCATGGAGTCTGGACATGCTTTCCCATCCACAGGTAGGTTGAACTTGGGAAACTGCAAGTTTGAAGCAAATATTGTTATATTTTAAGTGTGTATATACCCCTGCCTTATATTTTCCATAAACTGTTTTATAATAGTAATGTTGTAGTTTATGAACATAAAGATGTGTCAGATACAGTTTGTTGTGTATTTTCAAATCTGTTTGTCTTGAGATAGATTTACATAAGAATAGTTTATAAACCAGTTAAAACTAGAAGTTCTACAAAAATTTAAAATTGCAATTTTACAAAATAATTTTTTAAATTCTTTTCATGTAGGATAGCATGGAGTTGGTTCATAAACAGTCAAAGGCAGTAGCTGTGACATCTATGTCCTTCCCTGTTGGAGATGTCAACAACTTTGTTGTTGGGAGTGAAGAGGGTTCTGTGTATACAGCATGCCGCCATGGCAGGTAAACCTGAACTGGAAATGGCAATAATTTCAAATTCTCTCAGAATAATCCCATTGAAACAAATTGCCCCTTATGTAAGTAGAAATCTGTTCTTGAGCCATTTGTTGTTTCTGATAAACTATTTGAGTTCAGGCATATAAAATTAAAACTTAAATACTTTCATTAAAAAAATGATCATTTTGGATTTATGATGTGTTCTAGATTTTGTGGGTTCTGAAATTTTGTGGGGTTTTTTGTGTGTACACAGAGTCAGAGAAGTTAGTGGTAGCAATTAAAGGTAAAATATACACATGTCACATACTACATATGATCTTCAAACTTGTAAATAAGATTTTTAGCAATTTTCCCATTTTGATTTATTTGGAGTCTGAGCTTTGCTTTAGTTCTCCTGATAATTGTGTAGTAGTTTCACATTTTATTTGAGACAGAGTCTCACTCTGTCACCCTGAGTAGAGTGCCATGGCCTGATTATAGCTCGAAGCAACCTCAAATTCTTGGGCTCAAGCTATATCCTCTTGCTTCAGCCTCCCGAGTAGCCGGGACTACATGCTGTGACATCACACCCAGCCTCACATGTACTTTTTAAACTGACTAGTATTTGCCCTGCTGTTTAATATGTTTTGAAATTGTCTAGCTGTACCTTATCAGCTGCTTCCATTAAAAAATTTAGTGTCCAGGCTAGGTATGGTGGTGTAATCCTAGCACCCTGGGAGGCCTATTAGCCAGGCATTGGGGTGGGCACCTGTAGTCCCAGTTATTGGGGAAGCTGAGGCAGGGAAAGGAGGATCACTTGACCCAGGAGTTTGAGATTGCTGTGAGCTTAGCTGATGCCACGGCACTCTAGCCTAGGCAACAAATTGAGACCGTCCCTAAAAAAAATCAGTGTCCAGATTTTATCTCAAATACAGATCACCTTCACTTCAAAGCTTTTGATTTAAAAATAGCACAGAGTGTCTTACATGCAGGATCCCTTTGTCTCCATTCCACTACCTCAGATAAGGGCTTTTGAGTTTTGTTGTCAACAGCATGATATTTATGGTTTCAAAATGTACTTATTGCTTTGGTAGTGTTATCTGAATAGGATAGCGCTTAATGTAAGTTGATCTGATATGTTCTGAACACAGGTTAAGTTTGTCAAAACTAAGTCAAGATCTGATATATAAAAACGTAATAAAATGTATTTATAATTGTACCTCATCTCTAAAAATAGCCAGGTGTTGTGGCAGACACCTGTAGTCCCAGCTCCTAGGGAGGCTGAGGCAAGAGAATCACTTTAAGCCCAAGAATTGGAGGTTGCTGTGAGCTGTGACGCTACGGTATTCTACTGAGAGCAACAAAGTGACACTCTGTCTCAAAAAAAAGAGAGAGATTTTCCTAACATTTTTATTTTTATGAAACAGCAAAGCTGGAATCAGTGAGATGTTTGAGGGACATCAGGGACCAATCACTGGCATCCACTGTCATGCAGCTGTTGGAGCGGTAGACTTCTCACATCTTTTTGTCACTTCATCATTTGACTGGACAGTAAAACTTTGGACAACTAAGGTATCTAAAATATGGATTGCTATTTGCTCAGTTTTTGACACAAGGTGGTGCTCTAATACTACATAGGAAAAAAAACTTTTAAATCACTTAGAATTGTTTACTGATAGATCTGATCTGCTAAGAATTTATACAACACATGAGTGAGCTACTAAATGTAGTTTTCATAAAAGTGTGCTAGCAAATATTGTAACCCCATACATAATCAAAGACCAGTTTTCCTTCCACTTCAGGCTTTTCAAGCACAGTACTATTTACCCTGAACTAACTTCGGAGAAAAGCTCCAGAGTATCTTACATAGCACCTCATATAATTGTCATTCAGTTCAGCACAAAAGCTTTGCATTTGCTCTTTAGAGAGCTTTTAGCAGCCTATTCAGAACTCTAGCAGCTCACAAAGCTGATGGATAATGGAGAAAAGACAGATAGAAACTGATTTACAGTAAGTCCTACATAATAATGCTGTAATAATAAACTTGAATTATTAAGAAAAAGCATTGGGTAAAGGCATGGATACTTTTTGTTTGTTTGTTTCTACTATAAGTAATTTGAAAAAAAATTTATGTGATAAAAGTGCTTCCTGATCCTCCAGCAATTCCAGATAAATATGTCA
>NW_003852582.1:2165375-2169885 GCF_000181295.1 Otolemur garnettii
AATCTTTCTGAATGTATAATATTAGGAGTGTTTTGGCTCATTATTTAGAAGTTTGATGATGTTTTTGTGACCAGAAATAATGCTGTCAGAACTTAACTCTTATTTATATCAGTTAGCTTTTGGTAAAATTGGGTTTGTTATATTTTGTTTCACTTCACACATAGTTTCTAAGGGCCTATAAATTAACTTAAGTGAGGACTTATCATATTATTAAATCAAAAAAGTCCAAACTCTGAAACACTTCTGGTCTCAAGAATTTCAGGTAAGTGATACTCAAGCTGTAAAACCAAAGCACAATACAGAATTGGAAACATGTAGCTATTTCTCTGCAGATGGCAAACAACCATGTAAGTTGTTAGATCTCTGGATGTGTTTTCATCTTCGTAGTTCTATATATAGTAACAGGAGACATTGCGGTCTTTATATCTTTGTTAGATTGTTGGCCAGCTTCCTTTTTCAGTGATTGAAGAATCTTATATGTCTATAGATTTTTGTTTTTTTAGATTTGTAGATTTTTTTCAGCAGGCCTCCTTTTGGCTATAAATTTGAAGCTTATATTTTTACATACGTTAACATCAGGATTTGAAAACAAAGATTTCATCTTGCCTAATCAAAACCAGAACTTATCTGTGATAGCAGACTGATTGAAACTTGCTTTTGTGGTACTATACAAGTACTTGATTGATGGTTGATATTTTTGTTCTTGTGTTTGACTGTTTTTCAACATCTTCTGAATAAGAATCACAGGTGGAATATATCTTTTCTTGCTAATTAGGCTAGGCACTGCTTCCTTCGTTGAGCCTTATATAAAAGACTCATTTATTTATCCAACTATGATACATGTCTCTCCCTAACCCGCTCAACACCCCCCCAAAGTAAAAAGATAAGCCAACATAGAGTGTTTTTATACCCCAGGATCCTCTAAAACTTTATCAGAAGAATAATCTTATTCTAACTATTCCATGTTCAAATAGTTCTACTCTATGAAGGGTAGAGCAACAATAATCTCTTGAGTAAATATTTTTATATTTGGCCATACCATGGCTCTCGACTATTTTGATCTTGAATTTATGCTTCCTGTTTAATTATGTTGCTGGTATTTATTTTTGCCCTGCTGAAAAATTTGATAGAGCCCCTGTGCTGTAATAATGACTAATAGGCAACAATAATAATCAATAAAAAATAGTAATGAATAATAAGCAGTGTTTTTAAATAATCTGTCTTTTAAAACATTGTTCTAGGTGGGCCAGAGTGACTCAGACCTGTAATTCCTAGCACTCTGGGAGGATGAGGCAGGTGGATTGCCTGAGCTAAGGAGTTTGAGACCACCCTGAGTAAAAACTAAAAATAGAGAAACTAGCTGGAAAAAAAAAAGAAAGAAAAACTAGCTGGGTATTGTAATGGGTGCTGTAGTCCCATATACTTGGTTGGCTGAGGCAAGGGGGATCGCTTGAGCCCAAGAGTTTGAGGTTGCTGTGAGCTAAGATGCCATAGCACTCTACCCAGGGCACAGAGTGAGACTCTTTCTCAAATAAATAAATAAGATATAGCATTGTTCCAATTTTATTTTAAGCTTTCTAAATTAGTATCTTCACATTTATGAATTTAACAGACTTTAAATGTTTTGCTTTTCTACCTATACTTTTTAACTACTTTCTGACTCTGGAAATTGAGCCCCCATAAACTGAAAGGATGAATCATTAGATACTGCTATTCCTTTGTGTTCTTAAAGATTAGGCTCTGCCCCAACAACAAAACAAGATTTCTTCCTTTTTTCCCTTTCTATAAGTCCTTTAAAAAAATCTCTGGAAATCTCAATTTGGCACTTCTTCAAATATAACCTGCTTCTTCATGGCCAGATGCAGTGGTTCACACCTGTAATCTCAGCACTTTGGGAAGCTGAGGTAGGATTGCTTGAGGCCAGAAGTTTGAGACCAGCCTGGGCAATATAGCAAGACCCTGTCTCTACCAAAAAAATTCTAAATTAGCCATGTGTGGTGGCTCAAGAGGTTGAGGTGTAAGGATCACTTGAGCTCCAGGAGTTTGAGAATGAGTTGAACTATGACAGAGCAAGACCCTGTCTCAAAAAAAAAAAAAAATAAAAGTAATCTGCTTCTGTAGCTGTCTTCTAATCTTTGCATAGATGGGGATATATAATGCAGTTACAGAGTTCTAGGTCATCAAATTGTTCTCATTACTTTATTGAATTCAGCTATTTTTAGTATAGATTGAGCATCCAAAAATCTCCAAATCTGAAATTTGGAATGCTCCAAAATCCAAAATTGCTTGAACATTGACATGAAGTAAAGGATATGCTGATCAAAACTGATTTTCAGATTAGAGATGCATAAGTATAATGCAAACATTCTAACATTAGAGATGCATAAGTATAATGAAAACATTCTAAAATCTGAAAAATATTAAAATCTGAAACACCTGGTCCCAAACATTTCCAATAAGGGATACTCAACCTTTGTAGAAGATAAACAAAAATAGGTTATTTCCCACATATTGGTGAAGTTTAAACCAAATAAGACATTGCTTTTAACATATTTGGAAGACTGTTACTATCTCAAAATACCAAATTGAAAATTCACAACAGAAACACTTCAGAAGATCTGAAAACTTACAGAGAGAATAAATGAGGAATGAGAAGCTTCGTCAGGGTCACCTGAGGATTCTATAATATGTAGAAAAGCTTGATTATTAGGGGTAGACCCGGTAAGTTAGCTTAATGTGCTACCACATTTATCTGTATTTGTTACAGGTTACTCTTAAAATAATTTGCCTTCTGTAATCTATACACACCTTGAAATTTTTCATAATCTCTGATATCTCAAAACCTCTCCTTAATAGCTTACCTGTTTAATTCTCAGAGGGTACCAACATTAAAACAGAGTTAAAAGTTCCTACTAATACTTAGAATAATAGCTATGTACAACTTTAGACAAGTTAAAATGAAAAAGTGCTTTGAAGTTAGGATGTTGTTGAGGAAGGCTGAATGCATCCAAACTCAGTCCTACTACCAACATTTACTTCAATAACTTGCTGCAGGCCAGTGTCCAGCCTCTCCTTTGCATTCAGAAGTTCAACTTTGTCATTCTACTAGAGTTGATTAGACAAGGAGTACTGACTCATACTAACAGGCTCCTAAGACACTCATGCATTGGGCAATGTCAATTTGTTAATTTACAGTGAGAAACAAAACAGCCAGAAGGCACAGACACTCATGCTGGTCTGACCAGCTCTCTGTTTCTCCATAGACTTTCCACAGGGTAAGCCAAATTATAATCAGAAGATTGCTTGGTAAGCAAGGAATTGGAACAAAAGATGTTTTATAATTTGAATGTTTAATGGCATCGAGCTAAGATAGTCTGATCCATTCATCTTCAGAAATATTCTTGCCAGGAATTAGTAATTCTCAATATCCCTTGGTTGAAACTCCTTTCCTAGACAGTGCTGGAATGGGTAGCTATCTTTATGTTCCTTATAAGATTTTGGTGCTTTGTATCTCCATTTTAATAGAACATTCGTTCTCAAAAAGTTATGTTCAGCCGGGTTACATAGGAAGGTATTTCTGATCTTGGGATCCATTTCTTTTTAAAGGGAATCTATTTCTTCTCCGATCCAAATTGAGGATTTATTTCCCATTTCTCTAGGGGCCATCTCACTGTTATCTTCATGTATTTACACTCGGGACTCCCTTTGTTATTAATTCAGAATTCCCCAGTCATCCCAGCTTTGAAAAAGAATCTGTATTAATTTCCTAGGGCTGCCATTACAAATTGCTACAAACTGGGTGACTTAACACAACAAAAATTGAGCCAGGAATGGTGACTCACACCTGTAATCCTAGCACTTTGGGAGGGCGAGGTTGGTGGATTGCTTGAGCTCAGAGGTTTGAGACCAGCCTGAGCAAGGGCAAGACCCCATCTCTACTAAAAAGAGAAAAAATAGCTGTGGTGGGCACCTGTAATCCCAGCTACTCAAGAGGCTAAGGCAAGATGATCACTTAAACTCAAGATGTGAGGTTTCTGTGAGCTATGATGTCACAGGTGCTCTATGCTGGGTGACATAGTGAGACTCTGTCTCAAACAAGCCAAAAAAATATAAAAATTGGCTGGGTACAGTGGCACATTATAATCCTGGCATTTTTCAAAGCTGTGGTGAGAGGATTTGCTTGAGGTCAGGAGTTTGAGACCAGCCTGAACAACATAGCAAGACCCTGTCTCTACCAAAAAACCCAGAAAAATTAGCCAGGCATGGTGGTACTCCTGTAGTCCCAGCTACTCAGGAGGCTGGAGCAGGAGGATTGCTTAAGCCCAGTAGTTTGAGGTTGCAGTAAACTGTGATGACACCACTGCACTCTAGCCTAAGAAACAGAGCAAGACCTTGTCTCACAATAAAACAAAACTAAAACTTCCAGAAATTTATTCTTTCACAGTACTGAAGGGCAGAAGCACAAAATCAAGGTGTTATCAGGCTGGATACTTTTGGAGGCTCTAACCGA
>NW_003852582.1:2170368-2171699 GCF_000181295.1 Otolemur garnettii
CCATTATAACCTTAAAGTACTTAGAAAACAATATGCATTTTTTTATTCCCATCACTGTACCAGAATGAGCCTTTTTTTTCTTATTAAAATGCTCTCTGTCATTCAACGAAGCTCTTTGTTTTGATTTATTCTTTTGGCAAATATATTTAGCAAGCCATTTATGTGACAGGAATTTTGGAGCTTCAGAGTCCCATAAATATTATCTAGTTTAGTGATTCTCAGTCTCGGTTGCACATTAGAGTCACCTGGACAATTTCTAAAACTTTTCAATGTTCACTTGGCAGCCCAGACCAATTAAGTCCCTCCCCTCTTAAGTCCCCCCTGGACACCAGGGTAACAGCACATTTTAAAAAATTCTCTAGGTAATTACAATGTACAGTTAAGGTTCAGAACCACTTGTAGGAAAGCTTTGTTTTGTAAATAAGGAAATAGAGGCTTAAAACAGTAAAGTGGTTTCCCAAAGCCTTAAAGCTGTAGAACTGGCAAGCCTGAGACTACTAGGTCCTGCATTCATCTTCAACTCTTTCTAGGCGTCTCTCTACCATTTAGACAGAAGTGCTCTTTAAAGTAAGAAAAAATATTGCTTTAAGAATGTATTTAAAGGGTCTATTTAGAATTTTAATTTGCAGTATCATATATACTATTAATATATTATGAAATAGTATTGAATGGTAAATGTGTGCTTTCTCTTCAAGGAAAAAATACTCCTTAGATAACTTTTTAAAATTAAACTTGAAAAACTATATGAAAGATTTACAATCACATTTTTAAAATTTGAGAATATATTGCCATTTTGTTGTATCTTTTTCTTTTTGTGTGTTTGTTTATTTATTGTGAGATAGAGTCTCACTCATTCTGTCACCCAGGCTAGAGTGAAGTGGCATCATCATAGTTCATACAACCTCAAAGTCCTGGGTTCAAGTGATCCTTCTACATCACCATGTTCAGCTTATATTTTTCTCTTTTTTTTTGTAGAGACCAGGTCTTGCTCTTGGTCAGGCTGATCTTAAACTCCTGGCTTCAAACAATCCCCCCACCTCAGTCTCCCAAAGTGCTAGGATTATGGACATAAGCCAGTGCGCTCGACCACGTATTTTTCTTTTTATTGTCATTGTATACCTAGTTAGAATGCATCCTGCTTTTGTTTCTGGCCACATATTCTACTGATGGGTGGAATGAGTAGATGAAATATTTTATCTGTTTCCTGAGATATTTGCAATATTCATCATTCATTCATTCATTCTTTCACTCTGTCACCTTAGATAGAGTGCCTCAGCTTCCTGAGTAGCTGGGACTATAGGTACCTGCCACTATGCCTGGTTAGCTTTTCT
>NW_003852582.1:2172000-2173373 GCF_000181295.1 Otolemur garnettii
TATCATTGAGTATTATAGATTTTTCATTCTCCCTGCTTTATACTATTCCATTATGTAAATATGTAATTATTTATCCATTCTATTGGTATTGGTATTTGTGTTAATTCCGTTTTGGGACTATTACAAATAGTGCAGCTGTGAACGTAGTTGTAGATGTGTTTTGATGAATGTAAGTACTCATTTCTGTTGGCCTATACCTAGAAGTAGAATTACCTGGTCATAGGGCGGGAATACACTCTCCGTTAGTAGACTGTCGAGACATTTTCCAAAGTGGCTTTGCCAGCTATGATCCACAAATAATGTATACAAGTTCCTATTGCTCTGTTTGTTAACCCTTGGGATTTTATATATTTTTTCATTTTAACCATTCCCATGTGTGTAGTTGTGTTGTATGGAGGTTTGAATTTGCACTGTCCTCAGGCTGATGAGGTTAAGTACTTTTCCATGTGTTTACTGGCCATTTTGTGAGGTGCCTGTTAAGTCTTTTGCCCATGTTTCCATTGGTAGTCCCTTCTTTGGAGGATTACATAGACCAGCACACATTTTATGTAGTCAGCAATATGAACATGACTGTGAACAAGTTTTGTTTTAAGTCTTTGATGGGAGACCATAAAATTGCCTGAAAATAGGAAGTTCTTTAAGAAGTACATGTTATCAGGAAAAAAAAAATACATGTTATCACCTCAGGACTCAGAGACCTTATACAGAGTGGTTCTTAGTCATTGATGTGCATCAGAATCACTAGTGGAGCAGCAGCGGGAATGCTGAGAAGTGCGTCAGTGGTGGGACCCTGCATCTGTAGTCTTCTGTACGTCCTAAGTTAACTAAACCACTCCCTCAGAGTGAGTCTTCATTGACATTATTATGAGGGAGAGTGACTGGTAAATAAGGATCTTAAAAGAAAAAAACTCTTAGTTTTTGTGTTTAGCTAGTTTTAGATTGCATTAAAATTTTCTTTTTTACTTAAAAACCCTTTGGCTAGGGTGGCACCTGTGGCTCAGGGAGTGGGCACTGGCCCCATATACTGAGGGTGGCGGGTTCCAACCCGGCTCTGACCAAACTGCAACAAAAAAATAGCCGGGCGTTGTGGTGGGCACCTGTAGTCCCAGCTACTCAGAAGGCTGAGGCAAGAGAATCACTTAAGCCCAAGAGCTGGAGGTTGCTGTGAACTGTGATGCCACAGTACTCAACCAAGGGCTACAAAGTGAAACTCTGTCTCTAAAAAAAAACAAAAAACCCTTTGGCTATTAAGATGATCACTACTGTTGACATTTACAATCAGCTCTGAAAATTTTAAATTCACAATTAAAACTTTTTATTATGGAAATTTCCAAAGTAAAGCAAATAGTATAATGAAGTCATTGTACCCATTC
>NW_003852582.1:2173847-2185418 GCF_000181295.1 Otolemur garnettii
TTTTTTTATTTGGGGGGGCTTTTTTTTACTATTTTTTATTTGAAGCAGAATCCAAATGTGGTCCATACATTTGTGATTGGCATGTTTTTTAAGACCCTCTCTTAAAATAGGTTTCTTTACTTCTTCTTTCCTTGCTCTTTTGTTCTTGAAGAAGAAACCAGAATCCTACAGTGTCTCATGGTCTGGATTTTGTATTTCTGTGTATCATCATGTTATTGTGTGTAGTTGTAGATTGTTTGGGTCATACGGTAACTAATTAGCATTTTGAGCAACTGTCAAACTTTTTCAAAGTGGGTGCACCATTCTCCACATTGGCACTACTATTGTGACAGGGTTCTGAGTTCTCATACTCTCACCAGCGTTTGTTGCCTCTCTCCTTAATTCTAGCCATCGTAATGATGTGAAGTGGTATATGATTATGGTTTTGATTTGTATTCCTCTCATGACTAATGGTATTGAGCATCTTTTTTTGTACTTAATTGGCTATTGTAAGAGTTCTGGGTACAAGTCACTTGTGAGATACATGACTTATAAATATTTTCTCCCTTGTGTAAGTCGTCTTTTCACTTTCTTGATGGTATAGTTTGAAGTTCAAAAGTGTTTAATTTTGATAAAGTCCAGTTTATCTACTTTTTCTTTTGTTCCTTGGCTTTGGCTTCATATCTAAAAATTTATTTCTCAAGTTCAAGGTTGTGAAGATTTACTTTTATGCTTACTCCTAAAAGCTTTATAGTTTTAGGTTTTCCATTTAGATCTATGATACAGTTGAGTTAATTTTTGTGTGAAGGAAGAGGGATCTAACTTTATTCTTTTGCAAGGGCATATACATCCACTTGGCCTAGGACCATTTGTTGAAAAGACTGTTCTTCCTCAACCCCATTTAATTGTTTTGACACCACAATCACTTTGTGTGGGATTTGACACAGAGCTTTTTCTTTTGCTTATTGTCTACTAATGAAATGAGTTTTTCTATACTTTTAGTATGTAGAGAATGGGCAGGAATAGCTTTTCTAGTTTCATAGTCTAGGCCAGTGGTTCTCAACCTTCCTAATGCCGCAACCCTTTAATATAGTTCATCATGTTGTCGTGACCCCTAACCATAAAATTATTTTTGTTTTTACTTCATAACTGTAATTTTGCTGCTGTTATGAATCGTAATGTAAATATCTGATATGCAGGATGTGTTTTCATTGTTACAAAGGGGTCGTGACCTGCAGCTTGAGAACTGCTGCTCTAGGTCAAAGCTGTCTCTTCTGTGGTTTTTGCAAAGTGGAGATACAGATATTTAATATAGCTTGTATTTTACCATGAGACCTTACTTATATTGCATCACAGTCTGCTTGCATTTACACATGATCTTCAAGAACATGGTGGATAGGAACACTGACCCCTCCACACGTTTCATAATTTGCATATGAACTTTTGACTCCCCTCAAACTTAACTAGTAATAGCTTACTGTTCACCAAAAGCCTTACTGATAGTCAATTAACACATATTTTATGTTATATATATTATATACTCTATTCACAAAGTAAGGTAGAGAAAATAAAACTTTATTGAGAAAGTTCATTAAGTGGAAGTTTATTATAAAGGTCTTCATCCTTGTCATCTTCATGTTGAGGAAGAGGAGAAAGAGAAGGGGTTGATCTTTCTGCCTTGGGGGTGGCAGAGGCAGAAAATACGCTGAGTGGACCCCCACAGTTCAAACTTGTGTCAACTGTATTATAAATACGATTGTGCCACACTCCCTCGTCATCTCTGCTGCTTTTCTCAGGCTGTCAGAAACTCCTGCCTTCCTTCCACTCCTTCCTACACTGATAGTGATGCCATGAGTCAGAGGTTTGTTGCCCTCTGCTTATATTGGAGGTTTGTCTCCTGATTTTGTTGTAGGCATTGTCTGTGAAATCTTTGGACTTGCTATCCTCATTGTTTTAAGTGGTTTTACAGGGAATTTCAGAGGAGATACAAAAATACGCTGCCAGTGCTGTCATCTTTCCGAAATGTTTTCATTGACAGATGTTTTTGAAGCATGTTCTGGTCCTTTTTTTAAACAGTATGGCATCTACAAGTTAAAAAAAAATGTAACCCAATAGTTGATTCTTAGTTTGTAACACCAGGTAATTCCGTAGTGAAACAAATTGTAGGAACTTTTTCTAAGTGGAGTTAAATATCATAAAATGTTATGCCTGTTGAATGTATGTCAATTTTTTCAGTAATAAGTAGTTCAATGATTTGTGTGTATGCTATATTTTGACTGTGCTAAGAATCAACTTTTCCCTTTCAGAATAACAAGCCTTTGTATTCATTTGAAGATAATTCAGACTATGTTTACGATGTTATGTGGTCACCCACCCACCCAGCCCTATTTGCCTGTGTGGATGGCATGGGGAGACTGGATTTGTGGAATCTCAATAATGACACAGAGGTGAGCAAGAAAATACAAAAAATTGCACTGAAAAATAGAAAATTGGATATTTATTGAATAATTTGTGAAATTCCTTTTATCACAAAGAATGTAAAAGGTCCCTGTGATTGTAGCTTCATCACAAAGAAACCAAATAAGCTTTGTACCCTAAATAATAAACAGCATGCTGTGCGGAACCGAAGGGAGAAATAATGTTGCCAAGAGCACTGGGGCATTTCCTTTTATTTCTGAAAAATACTGTCATGTCTCTAATGTCCTGGCAAAGTCTCATTCATAAGGCAACCAAGATGGTTTTCATTCATAGACTGCTGGAATATGTTAACCTTAGTTCTGAATTTCTAAATTATCTCTTAGCTTTGATAGGATTGTATATCATCCATAAACAGTCTCAGCCTGACTTGAGTGGAGGAAAAACATATTTTGATGACCTTTTCCACACATGATTGAAAACAGTATGTTAGTGTCACTACAAAATGAATATAGAGAAAATCAAATTTCCTAATTGCTATCCTTAAATCTCTTATTAGCAATTAAATTTAACCGCCGCTATCATTTATTTTTAGTCATATGTATTTTTGTCAGCTTAGAGAAGCTTAAAATATTCTTTGAATTCTATATTGCTATTGATGGTGGAAGTAATGTTAGCAGTTCTGTCGGTAACAGTTGTTGGCAAGAAAGTCACTCAGTGTCTTCGCCAAAAGTTTCTTCTTCCCAAGAAGAAAAAAAAATCTTTGGGGTTTTTTTTTTTTTTTTTTTTTGGAGACAAAGTCTCACTATGTCACCTTCGGTAGAGTGCTGTGGCATCACAGCTCACAGCAACCTCCTACTCTTGGGCTTAAGCAATTCTCTTGCCTCAACCTCCCGAGTAACTGGGACTACAGGCACCCACCACAACACCCAGCTATGTTTTTGTTGCAGGTGTCGTTGTTTAGCTGGCCTAAGCTGGGCCAGCCTTGGTGCATATGGCTGGCACCGTAACCATTGTGCTATGGGTGCTGAGCCCTTAGTTGGATTTTGTTCTTAAAGATTTGTGATTACTATTAAATGTGAATCTTACCTATAATAGTTAAAAGAACATATCAAAATATAATTTTCCTTTATAATGATTTTGGCATTCTAGGGGGTTAAATTATTCATTTGGGAATGAACTGATACCAGTTAGAAGGATTATTTTTGTTAGATTTCAAAAATTTTCTTAATATTATCATGCTTCTAGTGTGAATCAGACACTGAATATTTGCTCAATGTATGGCAAATAAATCTTTTTCCTCAGCGCAAGAGAGGCACAAGTAGATTCCAGGGGCCTGTTGGCCATTGTGTGGGCACCCTCATCCTGCCTCCTTCTAGCCAGTTCCTGGGAAGGGGGGCAGGGAAAGCATGGAAAGACTCACACTGCACCTTCAGCATGAACTGCTTCTAGGAGCTGTGAATCAAAGACAGATTTCAGCTGAAAAAATGCAGGCTACCAAACTCATTCCTGTCCTCTAAAACTGGACCATGATCTGTTTATGTGGGCTTTTGAAATGTTTTCTTTTTTAATAGGTTTTGGCCATATGTTTTCAAACAGCTTGACTTCTTAAAGAAGTTAAAACAACAATGAAGAATCCTTTATTAAAAAGACCTTTCAAAATGAAGTATCTAGTCTTGTGAAATTTTTTATATGAGGACTTATTTTCCCAAACTATTTTCAAAGATTGGCTAGAATGTCATTTATAACATATTGCTAAACAGGAAGAAAGTTGGTAAAATTCTTTGTCTATTTTCATCTTCATTTTTAAAAATGTAGCCAGATGGAAAGAAGAATCACTATTTTACATGTTTATAGAAATCTTGATGAAACTTCTAACGTGTACGATATTTAAATGACTTTAGGTTCCAACTGCCAGCATTTCCGTGGAGGGCAACCCTGCTCTTAATCGTGTAAGATGGACTCATTCTGGAAGAGAGATTGCCGTGGGTGATTCTGAAGGACAGATTGTTATATATGATGTTGGAGAGGTATGGGACTCGATGCCTATAAATTTGACACATCTATTTAGTGGCATTGTAGTGTAGGTATCTTTGTGGCTAAACCTAGTCTTCAAGGTTCATGAATTATACAAACCCATATGATTGTAAAGGTAAAAATTTCTACCACAGAAGCAACTCTGAAAATTAATTTTCTTTCTAAACTAAATATCATATGTCCCCATGCAACAGATTTTGAGGGTAATATAATACGTTGGGAAATACCTTATTCCTTAAAGCATACATTGCTAGAAATTAGAAGTTCTTCAGGGAGAAAAAGTTTGGACTTACAGATGGACTTTGGGGGTTTACAGAATTGACACTGAAGTAAGATTTTATTTTTCTATATCTGCCAGTATGTTTGGGCATGTAGTAGAAGTCAAAAGTAACATGTTTTCAGAGTTATCTGATAACTGTGGGAACCGTGCCCCTTGCGTGTTGAGACTTGATGCCAAGCAGCGGAATCCGTTAGGATGAGGTGCAGCTTTCTCTCTCTGGTGCTCTGATTGGCTGTACACAATACACAGTATGGATTTCCTCCTTTTTAGCCCTAACTAGTACCTTAGTCACTTTTTCTTTTGCTGTGCCTCTTGATACCCCATCCTCTCAGATACCCCATGGACTCTAGCAGTTGGATCTGGTGGGAAGTAGATTGAATCATTTAGAAGAATCAATTGAATCATCTTCGCATATAGAATGTTCATTATCTGCACTGTCTAGTATGGTAACTACTAGCCACATATGGCTATTGTGAATACTTAAAATTTGGCTAATACAACTGAATTTAAAATTGTATTTCATTTTAATTAATTTATATATAAAGGTTACATATATGTTTGCCACACTGAGTGGTTCATGCCCTAACATGGCAGTGTCAGACTCCTGTGATATTTAAATGGCAATTATCAAAAATATTCATTATTGGACTGCCTCTATTAGAAGCATCACACACTTCTTTTCCCCTTTTGCTTTTAGTACAACTAAAGTAGGAAGTAGCATAGCTTCTGATGAAGGAATTACGATATCAAGAAGGGTCCTCTTACGTGCCAAACAAAAATACTACGTAAATACTTAAAAGAAAGCAGCTCTGAAGAACTGTGCTTCAAAAATTATTTCATACTGGGAACGGTGCAAGAATAAAGTAAAAAGATTTTTAAGGACTTTCTCTCCGATAGCAAAACCCATGAGACGGTGCACAGGAGTTATATTTACAAAGCATCATTGTTATTCCCTCTTGTGCTGATGGTGATAATAGCAAAGTCATTTCTGAGGTTGTCACAACATACTTCACAAAACATCGTCTTTTGTTTTGAAATGTGGTAGATTATTATTATAGTCCCTGTAATTGCAGGAAGGCCGTTCAGGTCAATTATTGCTTTTTAATGGAAAAATTATTTTTAAAGAAACTAAATAATAAAGGGTAAGATCATCTTTTATTTCAGTATACATAAAACATTGTCTTTCTTTTAACAGCAGATCGCTGTTCCCCGCAACGATGAATGGGCACGATTTGGCCGAACACTTGCAGAAATTAATGCAAATCGAGCTGATGCAGAAGAGGAAGCAGCCGCCCGAATACCTGCATAGTTCCTGAAAAGGGGAGTGTAGCC
This sequence comes from Otolemur garnettii, assembly GCF_000181295.1. Taxonomy (NCBI): domain Eukaryota; kingdom Metazoa; phylum Chordata; class Mammalia; order Primates; family Galagidae; genus Otolemur; species Otolemur garnettii. Next base: position 2,179,891 of record NW_003852582.1, read on the forward strand.
TTAGTGGTTGGGGGGAGACTCTTAAGTAGATCCTAAGACGGTTTGCATGCTTCTGCCTAAATAATTAAAAGGAAATTTCATGGACTGAACTGTGGGTTTTATGCTGCAAGGAAATCTCACAGTGTCCCTTTTTATATAACATGTATCTTGTTTTGGGTTTCTGTCATTTTTAATACCGCCATTGACTTTACAGAATGCAGCCTTTTCGGAATTCTAACACAGGTGTATATTTGGTATTAGTTACTCTTCTGAAATCTTTTCAACTTGTAACACTATATACAGTTATTTCTAAAGCACAAATTAAATAAGTTCTGCATATTTTTAAATAATCACAAGTCCCCGTTATATTGATAATGTTCTCACTAACAATAATATGTAGGAACATTGTTTATTCTTAGCCAAAGCATGCAAACGCCTTTCCAAATTCCATGCTAACATTCTTTGTCTTCTTTATAATTCACGTGGTGGTTATCTATAAATAAAAACAAATATGCATTAACTTTTAAAATTTTCATTTTTACTCCTTGTAGTTTGAATTTTTCTGTCTCTTTTACACAGTCTTCTCCCTCCCATCTCCTTTTGTGAGCAGCCACCAATTCTTGTAAAGTTTCGTGCTTTACATATTGCCATACAGAGTACACTGTAGATCTCTTCAGTGCCCTGTGAGCTGATGTTTAGATGATCTGTCAGTGAAAAAATGTCCCCTGGATCAACTTTTGCTTTACTAACTTATTTTCTTTCTATCTAAGATATAGAGTTAGGTCCAGTCACTTTAAAGAATAATTAGAAAGCTGCCTATTATTTCTGCTGATGGAGACTACTATGTAGGTGAGCTCTCTAGGGTAAAACCTCCTGTGAGAGAAATTGATGATCAGATTGTACTTTTATCCTCTTTAAATAGTTCATGTCATTTCCTTGATCCTGATCCTTTGTTCTTCTAAAGTTTAATTGTCTTTAATTCAAAGAAACATGAACTAGGAAGGAAGATTAGAAATCAGAATTTGAAAAGTTTTCTTTTAATAATTGTAACAAAGATTTGTTGGGAGAGGAATTTCCAAATAATAGCGAAACTTCTTACTATGAAGACTGTAGAGTGTAAGGAATAATAGACCAGGAATAGTGGACCTAAACTCTAGTTCTAACTCTAGCCCTGTGAAAACTATGATTTTAGACAAGTCTGTTCCTCATTCTCTTTATCTAGTAATTAAGTTTGAATTTTTTTTTTTTTGAGACAGAGTCTCATTATGTTGCCCTTGGTGGAGTGCTGTGGTGTCACAGCTCACAGCAACCTCCAATTCTTGGGCTTAAGAGATTCTCTTGCCTCAGCCTCCCAAGTGGCTAAGTTTGAATTAAATGATTTCTGAATTTCCTTCCAGCTCTAAAATTATTAATTGTAATTATATCAGGTAATTCTCACCTTTTGTATATTCAGTTTTCATAAAGTCATACTTGCTGATAATGTACCAAAAACAACGTCTCAAGTCATCTCATAGTAGCAGTGTCTGTGAGTCAAAACTTCGATTTTAGTTGAGTCACACTGTCTTCGTATGGGAAAATTCAATACTCGATGTACTCAATACTTACCGTAATTATTGCATTTTGGCCCTTGGTTCGTAAAAATGACTTAGAGAAAGGAAAAACATAAGTGTTAAAACAGTGGTGACTAAGGTGGGAAATGAAGAGATGTGGGCAATCAGATGTTCCTCAGACTCAAATTGTGTTCAGTTGTGAGAGGAAAGAATAAAATTGGTAAGTACTTGGAAATTACTTATCCCTAGAAAAGTTTTGCTTTGTGGGAGTAAATATGACATGGATCTTTGTCCCTTCAACATTAGTCTACATTTTTAGGAGTACATGAATTTACTTAAGGAATTACCTTTAAAGTAGATTATATAATTGACAGTTTCAGTACTTTTCTCTTTTACAATCATCTGACAAGATTAAGCTGACTGTGAGCGTGTGATACCTTTAGCTTTTAGAACTGAAAGCCTTATAATTTGAAAAATCCCCAGTTACAGAAATTGAACCTTATTTGTTATTAGTAATACTTTTTTTCTCAGTAGAAAAAGCAAACTATAGCTTTCTGGCTAATTTTTTATTGTTTGGTTTCTCTCTCTTTTTTTGACTCAGAGTCTTACTCTATTGCCCAGGCTAGAGTGCCATGGAGTCAGCCCAGCTCAGAGCAACCTTTAAACTCCTGGATTCAAGCAATCCTCCTGCCTCAGCCTCCTAAGTAGCTAGGACTACAGGCACCTACCACAATGATGGGCTGGTTTTTAGTAGAGATAGAGTCTTATTCTTGCTCAGGCTGGTCTGAACTCCTAAACTTCTGAGCTCAAGCATCTCTCCTGCCTCGGCATCCCAGAGTAGTAGGGCTGTAGGTATGAGCCACAGCACCCAGTTGCTTTTTCTCTTTGTGAATGAAGTTAGAAGTTAAAGATTATATATTCCTTTGTGTTGAAGAATGTTCATTTTTAAGATAGTAATTAACTTGTTACAAATCTCTAAAATGCCTTTTCTGATATTGTATAAACTAAATATTGGTAGAAGCTTTCTTCCTGCTTACAGATCTACTTCCCTACAAAGTTTAGAAAATCCCCATGTGAAATGTTATTGTAAAATGTGATACTGAGATACTGCATCTCGAAAGAATGGATGACTTAAAATTTAGGGGGAGGAACCAAAGGAAAGTAGTTTAAAGATGATTGATTCTAGTCTTTCAGTGTTGTAAGAAGGGAAGGACTTGAATAAGTGAATGAAAATTTGCTGTAAAGAATATATCATCTTTCCTTTCTATAGGGCAGTGCATTTTTTGTTTAAGTCAGAAAGCCAGTATTTCTTATTTCTAAAGATCTACCATAGATTTCTAACAGGTACCCAGTGCTTACCTGCCACACTCACTGGGCAGTGCATTTTTTTTTTTTTTTTACTATTTTATTTTATTTTTGAGATAGAGTCTCACTATGTTGCCCTCAGTAGAATGCCATGGCATCACAGCTCACAGCAACCTCAAACTCTTGGGCTTAAGCAATTCTCTTGCCTCAGCTTCCCAAGTAGCTGGGACTAAGGCATCCACCACAACGCCCAGCTATTTTTTTTGTTGCAGTTGTCATTGTTGTTTAGCTGGTCTGGGCTGGGCTTGAACCCACCAGCCTTGGTGCATGTGACTGGCGCCGTAACCACTGTGCCTATGGCGCTAAGCAAGGCAGTGCATTTTTAGATGTCTTTTTGATAACCCCAGTATTTCAATATTTGGCACTGTAATAATTTTTGAAATGAAAAAGTTGTGTAATAAGATGTACTAAAGAGCTCCCACTGCATATTGGCATCCAAAGTGGCAGTGTCATGTCTGAATCTTGGGCATAAATCTAGGTTAAAAAACCAATGGCTTTGCTTCACTTGATGACTTAGTGATGTGGCTCCCATTGAGTTTTTTGTTTGTTTATTTGAATCCAAGCTTATGTAGCAGCAAGAAAGGAATTTTTGGGTTTTTGTTATTATCTTGCAGATTGCTTAGGCAATCAGGAACCTGACCAGTTTGAGGAAAATATTCCCAACTAGGACCTTATTTTTCACTCATTAAAAATTATTAATGCTGGGAAATCAATTACTTAGAGATCCGGCTTATAGATCTGAAGCCTTCTACCAAAGAATTATTCTAAAAAGTTGCCCCAAAGGCAATATATTAAAAAGAGTATCTGCATTCAACATTTCTTTTGAAGTGGAAGATTATAATTAGGAACAATCTTTTAACCATTTTCATCAGTTTCACTGCCCCCAAATGTTAGTAATTTGCTTGTACTGTATTATATTTTTAAAATCCTTTTCATGTATAGGAAAGATACTGTGGAGCCCATTTTAGAAAAATGTCCTACAGTCCTAACCAGAATGCCAAGTGCGAGACTTTGAATAGTCATCACATTGAATGCTTTTCACAATAGGCCAATGTCCTCAGACCTTTTGTTGGATTTTAGATGTTTAGATTTTCTGCCTTCTATGTTCACGGTCTCCAAACTTCTAAAAGTTCGAATGGATGTCAGGTATTTAAGTTTTCAGTATATAGCTTCTAACCATTTCTAGCTTCAACATAGCCAATCAGAAATCTTTTATAAACTTTTATGAAATTATGGTATTTTGTGTTGTTAGTTTCATAGCAGGAATCTCAGTTTTTGCTTCTTAATATTCCATTACCAGTTCCCAGTCAGAGGATGGAACAGCTTGCACTCAGGTAAGCTTTTTGAAAGGTCTATTTCACTTTGTGAGGTCACTTATTCAGGTCTCTGGTAATGTATTATCCTGCCTCTCTTCTAATGTACTTGATTTGGTCAGAAAGCTGTGGGGCGGTGATTGTATGGGGTGTAGAACTCACCTACATTGTGCTGAACATGCAGAGACCTGACACTGTGACTCAGGGAACCAGGTATACCACTGATAAGACTTTGATAGCAAGTAATTTTATCTTTTGTGAATTTTTGTACTAGTTTTTTTTTTAAAACTTTTTTTTCTCAACAAAGTAATGAAAATGCTTTGGAACAAAATTTCTTATACTTAAGAGTAGCTTGGTATATGAGGGGAAGAACACGAGGCACAAAAGACCCAAGTTCTATTCCTGATTTCCTCCAGTACCAGTAATGTAACCTAGACAAGGATCAGTACTGTCATCTGTTAAATGAGGAACATAATTTGCTTTCTATGACAGTTACACAAGAGAATGTGTATGTGAAGACCTTTGTAAGTTATATAGGAAGTTATAGGTGAAATATAGTTCTATATAAACTCTACATGAAGCACTATAAAAATAAGGGATTTCATTTTTATTTTAAGAATGTAAGAATGGGGAAAGATAATCCGTGTACCCTTCTGTTCAGTATAACAAGAGCTTATCTGAAGACTACATGGCTTGGTGTTTAAGAAATTATTATTTTTTAATCTAGAAAATCATGTCACAATTTAAACCCTCAGAATCCTCCGATATTCAGGAGTAGCAGTGAACTAAGGGAAACATAATCAATTGCCCTTAACCAGTGATACTTTTCCTAGAAATGTTTTGTCTTATTACATTCTATGGTAAAGTTACAGATTGTGCTAAGTAGAAAAAAATGACCTATTCTGAATTTCCAGCCTATACTCAGCTGTTGCTCTTCTCTTAATTACAAATAGAACATGGCTGTGATATCTGGAGCCTTAGAAAAGAGGAAGTGGAACTCCTTTTATAGAATTAGTAAGAAATTTGATTCAAGATTCACAGGAAAACATGTATATCCCTCATGCTACAAGCCTAAGTTTTGTCCACACTCCTGTAAATACTACCCTGAGCAACCTTTTCAATTTAGGGGTGAGTATGGGGATAGCTGGGCCTAGAGAAGAGGTCCACACAGGCCCTGAAAGCTGCTGGGAACCTTAGGTGGGAAATTCAGGGTCCCAGCAACCTTAAACATGGCCTACAAGGGAATAAAATGGGTTCCAAGTAGGTATATCCCATTCCCCTTGCAAACTTTTTGCCTTTTGGGAAAGAGCACAGCTATAAG
>NW_003852582.1:2186214-2187389 GCF_000181295.1 Otolemur garnettii
AGGTTCAATAAAACCTTGTAAAATAGTACTTTCCATGAATGGCTAGTGTCGCTGCACATTTTTATAACTGTAAGGATCATCCCAAGAGCCACTTGAACACTAGTTCTTTTAAAGGAAATTACCTACCTACAAAAGAGATTTTGTTCTATTTGATTTAAGTGGCACTAATGAGACTGGATCAAGACGGTGGACAGAACAGAAGCATCTACTATCCCTCTCAATCCTAAATTCCAAAAAGTGCTAAGCAGAAAAAAAAAAGAAAGAAAAAAGAAAATCTGCCATCACTGAAAAACGAGAGGGCTAGCATTGGAATAGAAATGAAAAAGGATGAAAGAAAACAGGATCAGAGCTAAAAGCAAATAAAACAAGATGAAATCACAACTTAAACAGGCAAAGATGACTACCTGTGCAAAGGATGAACTTAAAAGTTAACAGATGCAAAGTGCAGGAAGGAAGGTGCCCTGGAACTCTGGACAGGATGACTCATGAGGGAGCCGGGTTAGAATAGCTAGCAAGTTCCTCAACCACAGGGCCAATGTTGAGCAAAAGAAGTGTCTATACCAGCCTATAAGGCATCAGGAGCTAGAGAAGCTGGGCAATGCCCTCAGGTATTTGCTGACCTTCAAGAGAAGAAGAGGAGCTTAAATAGTTGTGCCCCCTTGCCTGCAGTTTGCCTTTCTGTGGTTTTAGTTATCTGCTGTTTTGTAATAAACATTAAATAGAAAGTTGTAGAAGTTAATAAGTTTTAAGTTGCATGCTATTTTGAGTTGTGTGATGGAATCTTGCACTGTTCTGTTCTGTCCCACTTGGGATATGAATCATCCCTTTGTCCAGCACATATGTCCAGTCTACACTGCCCACCCATTTAGTTATCCAGTGCCCAGCTAGATTACAGCTGTTATGGTATCACTAAGCTTATAGTTAAGTAACCCTTCTTTAACTTATTAATGAGCTAAAGCACAAGAGAAGAGATGATAGCAATTCAGATGTGTCCAAGTGAAACAGTAGAATTCTTCCTTTAGATAAAAAGGTGAAGGCCGGGTGCAGTGGCTTACGCCCTGTACTAGCACTTGGGAGGCCAACGCAGGTGGATTGCCTGAGCTCACAGGTTCAAGACCAGCCTAAGCCAGAGAAAGACCTCCTCTCTAAACAAAAAAATAGCCAGGCATTGTGGC
>NW_003852582.1:2187729-2188886 GCF_000181295.1 Otolemur garnettii
AAAATTTAAACACTTAAAAAAAAATGGGCAGTGCCTGTGGCTCAGTGGGTAGGGCACCAGCCCCATATACTGAGGGTGGCGGGTTCAAACCCGGCCCCAGCCAAACTGCAACAAAAAAATAGCTGCGCCTTGTGCCAGGTGCCTGTAGTCACAGCTACTTGGGAGGCTGAGGCAAAAGAATCACTTAAGCCCCAGGAGTTGGAGGTTGCTATGAGCAGTGACACCACAGCACTCTACCGAGGGCAATAAAGTAAAACTCTGTCTCTACCAAAAAAAAAAATAAAATAAAATAAATGTGAAAGTTTGACTTTATAAGGAAAGAAAAAAATAACTGCTGAGGTTGCTACGATAAGATCTAAAGTAAGAACAAATTTTCCATCTGTGAAATCATGAAGAAGGAAAAAGAAATTCATGCTAATTTTGCTGTTGCTTTTCAAACTGCAAAAGTTAAAGCCACAATCCATGATAGGTGCTTAAAGTAGAAAAGGCATTAAATTTGTGGGTGAAAGACACGAACGGAAACATGTTCCACTTGACAGCAGTTGGGGTCAGTACTATCTGTGGCTTCAGGTGTCCAGTGGGGGTTGTTGAATGAATTCTCACAGATAAGGGGGGACTACTGTACCTAGAGCCAAAATACTGACAGATCCTCAACACAATCCATTCACTTCCATCACAGGCTTTGATAAAAAGAGGCTCTCAAATACAAAAATAAGCAATTAAGTATCACAAAAACATGTGAGGGAAGCCAATAATCTGAAAGCCTTGAACAACAAACTTTAAAAAACATATATCCATGGAAAATATATCCAATAAATGTATTTGATATCCCAAAAGCACAGAGTAGAATATCATAGCCATAAAGTAAAAAATAGGTTGTTAGACAGGAGACCCAATCTAATCTTAGATATAAAAACCATGACTACTAATTGTCTTTTAAAAACACTTATTAATAGAGGGAATCAGCTGAAGAGCAAAGCTGTCAACAGAATAGTCACAAGATGAGTTTCCCATTATGCAGCCTAGAAGTATAGGTGGAGAAAGTATCAGGGAAAGCTAAAAAAAATACAGGGATAGGTTCAAAAAGTTCAATATATAGCCGGGTGCAGTGACTCACACCTGTAATCCTAGCACTCTGGGAGGCTGAGGTGGGTGGA
>NW_003852582.1:2189194-2190836 GCF_000181295.1 Otolemur garnettii
GCCAGGCTTGAACCCGCCACCCCCAATATATAGGGCTGGTGCCCTACTCCTTGAGCCACAGGAGCTGCCCATAGCACCCTTTTTTTTAAAGACAGGCCTCACTCTTGCTCAGGCGGGTCTCAAACTCCTGAGCTCAGGCAATCCACCCACCTCAGCTTCCCAGAATGCAATTCATCCCTTTTAAATATCAATCATTGACCAAAATGTCAGAATATCTCAACAGGAATAAATATGGGTATATATTTTACCACAATGTAATAAAATATAAATTTAAAAATGCAAGGCTTGCCAGAGAGAAAATATTAATATACTCTTCTAAATAATTCAAGGTAAAAAGGAGATAAAAAATAATAATACAGAATTAGGGCTCCTTGGAGAAATGTCTAAAATGTCTATCTTGGCAAAAAATGAAAAAAAGGTTGGAACATCTTGTCATACCAGAAAGGTAGGAAGCTATCAAAGATTCCTGAAGTAATATCAATCAGGACTTCAGTTAACTTGAAGAGGCTCTCAGTCAAAGATGAGACAACTTAAGCTTCAATAAAAATAAATGCAAAGAATTAAAACACATCAATTCCTCGATACTTTTCAAAGAAATCCCCACTGGCCCTCTGTAGATGCCAGAGAGGTAAATTATTCTGAAAACAGTTAAAGGCAAACAATCAAGCATTTATCCTGTTTTTCACCTTTGAGTAACTAAATAATTGATAAATTTCTGTTTATAAAAGTATTTCAGCTATTAAGTAAAGAAATAATTTATAATAATTTATAACAACTTATAAATAATGGTTGAAGGCAATAATTATCAAGGGCTGCTAATGTTATAGAAAGATACATTATTGTGTACCTCATTTTGGATGTACACATATCATACCAAAAACGTATTCTTGCCAAAAAAATTGATCTTGAATCCTGTTAAATCTCTAGAACATAGCTACTAATTTACACAAAATTAAGGGAAATGGAAGAGTAAGATAAACAACACCATTGGTATGCAGTTGTCAAAATCCAGAATGTAGGAAACTCTAGAGGACAAATAAGCTAGTGTCTTAAAGTGCAAATGAAAAAAGAGGATGGGAGAAAAACAAAAAATGAAAGGGATGTAGGACAGATATCAACCATGTTCCATGTATGGACCTTATTTGGATCCTGATTCAATCTCTATGTGTGTGTGGGTGCGTGTGTGTGGTGTATGTGTGAGAGAGAAAGAAACATTTGGAGATACAGTGTTGTGCTTACGTAGTTTTTCAAAAGTCCTTAACATTTAGAGCTAGATAGAGAAATATTTCTGTATGATACTGTTTCAAATTTGTTTCAGAATTATCTAGTGAGGGTGTAAGAGAAGTGGGTGAAGTATAAATTAAAACAGAACTAGCTATGAGTTGATAGTTATTGAAGCTGGGTGATGGGTAAATGTTCAGATTTTTCCAAAAATCAAAAAAAATCAAAAGTATATGCTTTTGTTAATAATTTTAAAACTTTGGCTCGGCACTTGTAGCTCAACCAGCTAAGGCACCAGCCACGTACACCTAAGGTGGCGGGTTCAAATCCAGCCCAGACCCGCCAAACAACAATGACGGCTGCAACCAAAAAATAGCTGGGCGTTGTGGCGGGCGCCTGTGGTCCCAGCTACTTGGGAGGC
>NW_003852582.1:2191131-2195878 GCF_000181295.1 Otolemur garnettii
GCTGAGGCAGGAGACTCGCTTGAGCCCAGGAGTTGGAGGTTGCTGTGAGTTGTGATGCCACAGTACTCTACCCAGGAGGACAGCTTGAGGCTCTGTCTCAAAAAAAAAGAAAAAAAAGAAAAAAAATTTTGAAAGCAGCAAGAGAACTATGTCTTACCATGTATAAGGGATATGATCAACAGCTGATTTCTTATCAGAAACAATAGACGCTGTAAGGTAGAGGATGACATATTCAAAGTGCTGAAAGACAAAACCTGCCAACCAAGAATTCTTTACCCAGAAAAATTGTTATTCAAAAATGAAGGTTAGGTCAGGCATGGTGATTCACACCTGTAATCCCAGCACTTCTGGAGGCTGAGGAAGGTGGATCACTTGAACTCAGGAATTTGAGCAAGACCCCATCTCTACTAAAAACAAAAAATAAATAAAATAAAATAAATAGCTGTGGCAAGCACCTCCAGCTACTCAGGAGTCTGAGGCAAGAGGATCTCTTGAGGCCAAGAGTTTGTTTATGATACCATGGCATTCTACCCAGGGTGACACAGAGTGAGACCCTTTTCCAAAAAAAGGTAAAGTAATGACATTTTTCTTTTTCTTTTTTTTTTTGGGGGGGGGGCGCCAGGGGCAGGTTTGAACCCACCACCTCTGGTATATGGGGCCAGCGCCCTACTCCTTGAGCCACAGGTGCTGCCCAAATAATGACATCCTGCAAGGTGCTTGTTGTAACAAAGTACTTCAGACCAAATAACTTATAATGAACAGAAATTTATTTAGCACATGGTTCTGAAGGTTGGGAAGTCTAAGAGCATGGTCAGCCGACATCTGGTGAGTGCCTTTGTGCCCTATCATTACATGGCAAAAGTTAGAAAGGCAAAAGAGAGAGTGAGAGAGCATTAGGGGACTAAATTCACTTATGTAACAAATACACTTTCACAGTAACTAGCCCACTTCCATAATAACAATGTATCCATGAGAGTCCTCATAACCTAATCACCTTTTAAGAGTCTCACTTCTTTTTTTTTGGCCAGAGCGGGGTTTGAACCTGCCACCTCCGGCATATGGGGCCGGCACCCTACCCTATTGAGCCACAAGCGCCATCCAAGGGGTCTCACCTCCTAATATTGCTTTATTGGTGGTTTAGTTTCCAACACATGAACTTTGGGAATACATTCAAACCAAATTTATGTCCTCACATGCAAAATACATTCATTCCATCTCACTAGTCCCAAAGTCTTACCTCAATCTAACATCAACTCAAAATCCAGAATCCAGAGTCTCATCTAAATAAGATGTGGATGAGACTAAAGGCACAATTCATGCTAAGGCAAATTTTCCTCTAGCTGTGAGCCTGTGAAATCCAACAAGTTATCTACTTCCAAAATATAAATGTAGGCCAGACATAGGATACACATTTTCTATCTAAGGAGTATTGCGCCAAGATGTGGCAGGCAGAGTCTAAAAGCATCCCTGGGCAGCAAATGCTGAGTTCTCATAGAAACCTCTCTGGAAACCTAATTCCCAAGGTCCTAACTTGCCTTAAATTCCTCTGAGCTGCCGTTGGAGTCATTTTCCCATTATCTTAATGAATAGAATCTGTTTTCCTTCTACGCATATTCTTTAGAAAAAGATCACTTGGCTATACCTTTAGTATTCTTTTTTGAACATGTTCTTTTATTCTTTAAATGTCTAGGCTGAAAGTTTTCCAAATCTTTCCATTCTGCTTCCCTTTTAATTATAAATTCCATCTTTAAATCATTCTCTCTTCTCTCATTTTACTGTAAGCAGCCTAAAGAAACCGTGCAGCAGCTTGAATGCTTTGCTGTTTAGATGTTTCTTCTGCCAGATATTCCTGTTCATTGCTCTCCTTCCACAAAGTCCTAGGTCATGGATACAATTCTCCCAAGGTCTTTGCAACTGTCAAACAAGGATAGGCTTTACTCCCGTTTCCAATGTCTTGTTCCTCATTTAGAGTTTACTGTACACATTTCTACCAACTTTTAGATCACAAGTAATACCTAAGAAAGTTGAAGATCTCCCTATAGCTTTTTTCTTCTAAGCCCTGGCCAGAATTGCCCTTAATGCTTCATTCATGGCAATCTAAGCTTTTTTTAGTCTGCTCCTCCAAATTTCTCTAGCCTCTACCCAGTTCCAAAGTTGCTTCCACATTTTCAGGTATTTACAATAGCCCCACCTCTTAGTACCTATTTTCTATCTTAGTCTGCTTTATGCTGCCATAATAGAATAACACAAATTGGGTAATTTACTATGAACAGAAATTTCTTTGGCTCACAGTTCTGGAGGGTGGAAAGTCCCAAGAGCCTGGTTCTGGTACCTGGCAAGGGCCTTCATGCTGCATCATTCCATGGCAGAAGACAAAAGGGCAAGATAGGGTCAGGGAGAGAGCAAGAGTGGGGCCAAGCTCCTAGATTTTGTTTTTGAGATAGTGTCTTGCTCTGTTGCCTTGTCATCTATCTTACTGCAATCTCAAATCCTGGGCTCAGGCCATCCTCCTGCCCTAGCTGGGACTATAGGTGTGCAACACCATATCCAGCTAATTTTTTCAATTTTTTGTATGCGAGATGAGATCTCACTTTTGCTCAGGTGGGTCTCAAACTCCTATCTTCAAGCAATCTTCTCACGTCAGCCTTCCAAAGTGCTAGAATTACAGGTGTGAGCCACAATGCCTGGACTGAACTTATTGTTATAACAAGCCCACTCCCATAATAGCTATATTAATCCACCCATGAGAGCAGAGCCCTCTTAACCTAATTATTCCTTAAAGGTCCCATATCTTAACACTGTTGGATAGGAGGTTGATTTTCCAACACATGAACTTTTGGGGACACATTCAAACCATCTAAGATGGGCTCAAAGTCAATGAAGAAATAAAGAGCACCTATAAAGGCAATTATGTTGGTAAATGTAAACGACTAAATATGTGTTTTCTTTTTTCATAATTGATTTAAAATATAACTGCAAGGAACAAATATAAAACTGTACTGTGGAGTTATATAAACATGTGATATAGATGAGTATAATAGCAAAAGAAGGGGGAGGAAATGGAAAAGAACATTCTTTTTGGTTTTTTGAGACAGAGTTTCATGCTGTTGCCCAGGCTAGAGTGCTGTGGCACCAGCCTGGCTCACAGCAACCTCAGCCTCCTGGGTTTAAGCCAGCATTCTGCCTCAGCCCCCTGAGTAGCTGGGACTACAGATGCCCACCATGACACCTGGTTGATTTTTCTTTTTTTTAGTAGAGATGGAGTCTCATTCTTGCTCAGGCTGGTCTCAAACTCTTGAGCTCAAGGGATCCTCCTACTTCAGCCTCCCAGAGTGCTAGGATTACAGGCATGAGCCACCATGCCCAGCCTAGAGCAAAGTTTTTATATTTTGCTGGAACTTACTGGAATATATTTTACTGGAATATTAATCAGAGGTAGATTGTGATAAATTAAGATATATATTATAACCCCTACAGAAACCACTAACAAAACAATTATAAAGATAGTTTTCACAAAGGATTTAAAATGGTACACTAAAAATATATATATATACATATATATAAACTATATGTATACACATACATATATATATATAAACTACATATATATATATATATATATGTTTGTTTGTTTTTGAGACAGAGTCTCAAGCTGTCATCCTGGGTAGAGTGCCATGTGTCACAGCTCACAGCAACCTCAAACTCTTGGGCTTAAGCGATTCTCTTGCCTCAGCCTCCCAATTAGCTGGGAGGCACCCAGCTAGCTGGGACTACAGGCACCCGCTTACAATGCCTGGCTATTTTTTGGTTGTAGTTGTCATTGTTGTTTGGCAGGCCTGGGCTGGATTCAAACCTACCAGCTCCAGTGTATGTGGTTGGCGCCCTAGTTGCTTAAGTTCCAGGCGCCAAGCCCCAAATTTATTTTTTAACACAAAAGAAGATAGAAAAGGTGGAAGAAGGGAACAAAAAAGGGACATAAAAAAAACAAAACCTGGGGCAGCACTTATGGCTCAGTGAATAGGGCGCTGGCCCCATATACTGGAGGTGGCGGGTTCAAACCCAGCCCTAGCCAAAAACTGCAATAAATAAATAAATAAAAATTTAAAACAAATTGATTAAAAAAAAAAAAAAAGAAAAGAAAACCCAATCACCAAAACTAGTGAGTTCAGCAAGTTGTCAAGCTACGAAATCAATATACATATATTAGTTATATCTCTATATACTAACAATGAACCATGTGAAAATGAAGAAAACAGTTCCATTCATAAAGACATCATAAAATACTTAGGAATAAATATAACAAAAAAAAAAAAATCAGACCTGTACACTGAAAAAACCATGGCTGAAATTTTAAAAGATCTAAATAAGCAGAGATTCCAAGTTCATGCATTTATATTACTCAAGATTGTCAAAATAGCAATTCTTCCCAAGTTGATCTACAAATTCAACAAAATCCCTATCAAAACAACTAGTTGGCTTTTTGGAAGAAATTCACAAGCTAATCCTAAAATTTAGATGGAAATGCAAAAGATGCAACATAACTAAAGCAATTTTGAGAAAGAAAAAAAGTTAAAAATTTACATTTCCCTATTTCAAAAGTTAATATGAAGTTATAGTAATCAAGAGTGTGGTACTGGAGTAAGTATAGTGATACAGATGAATGAAATATTTATTTTTATTTATTTTTATATTTTTTATTAGATCATAATTGTGTACATTAATTCTATCATAGGATAGGCTCGGCGCC
>NW_003852582.1:2196131-2205114 GCF_000181295.1 Otolemur garnettii
AAAAAAAAAAAAAAAAAAAAATTCTATCATAGGATACAATGTGTTGCTTCCATATACAGTTTGAAAAACTCTCATCCAACTGGCTATCATAGCCATCGTGTGAATGAAATATTTTAAATGAGAGTCTAGAAATAAATGCTTATATGTGTAGTCATTTTTTATAAGCACAATGGGAAAAAGATAAAAGCACCACTGGAGAAATGGTGGTCTTTTCAAGAATGGTGCTGGTGTACCTGGATATCCACAAGTAAATGAATTTAGATTCTTACTTTATTCCATACACAGAAATTAACTCAAAATGGATAAGAGACCTAAATGTAGGAGCTAACATGTAAACATTTTCAAAGAAAATAAAATCATGACATTAGTTTAAGAATTTTTAAATGACACCAAAAACCTGATCTATAAAAGAAAAAAACTGATAAACTGGACTAAATAAAACTTTAAAACTTCTGTGCTTTGAAAGACACCATTAAGAACACGGGAAAAAATATTTGCAAATATGATATAGAACTCATATCCAGAAGGTATAATAGACTCTTACAATGAAGAAATAAAAAAGATCTCAACTTGAAAATAAAAGATTTGAAGAAACACAGATGTCTATAAGCCCATGAAAACCTGCTGAACATCATTAGGGAAATTAAAATCATTATGTGGTATCACTTCACACCCACTAAATAACTCTTTTAAAAAAGACAACAATAAAAGCATTGGTAAAGATGTGGAGAAACTGTAACACCCACTCTTCTATTACTCATGGGAGTACAGAATAACACATTTTATACTTTGTAGAGTATCAAAACCACTAAAATTGGGTTGTGTTGAGGTGACATAACTGAAAAGAATACCTCAGGAAAGCCAGGTCTAGTGACTCCTGTGATCCCGAAATTTAGGGAAACCAAGATGGGAGAATTACTTAAGGCCAGGAGTTTGAGACCAGCCTCAGACACATCAAGGTCTCTATTTCTAACTAACTAACTATTAGCCAGGTGTGGGGGGTGCAATGCCTATGGTTCTAGCTGTTGGGAGGTTGAAGTGGGAAGTTCATTTGAGTCTAGGAGTTGGAGGTTGCATTGAGCTATGATCACGAAAGTATGCTCCAACTGGGCAACAAAGTGAGACCCCATCTCCTTAAAAAAAAAAGAGGGCAGCACCTGTGCCTCAAGGAGTAGGGTGCTGACCCCATATACTGGAGATGGTGGGTTCAAACCCGGCCCCGGCCAAAAACTACAAAAAAAAAAGAGGAATATTTACGTAAATCTGTTACTAAGAAAACTTTATGGCTAGACTAGTTGCTATTACTAGAACAAGTTAGACAATACCAGGAGGAAACAATCAGATAAAGAATGTGAGGCATGCTACAAGACAAGTGCTCAAACTGCTATGAAAAATTAACAGAAAAGAGAATAAAGATGCTCAAATTTGGATTTAGATAGACTATTAGATAATATTATGATGTTATTAATGATTGTTCTATTTGTGGTAATGTTATTTTTCAGTTGGAAAGTGTCCTCATTCTTCAGAGATGTATACAGAAATAGGGATGGAGTTGGCGGCGTCCATACATTGGGTATGGTGTTGGCCACATACACCGAGGCCGGGGCCTGCTAAACAATAACAACTACAACCAAAAAATAGCTGGGCCTTGTGGCAGGCACCTATAGTCACAGCTACTTGGGAGGCTGAGGCAAGAGAATTGCTTAAGCCCAAGAGTTTGAGGTTGCTGTGAGCTGTGACACCATGGCACTCTACCGAGGGTGACATAGTAAGACTGTCTCAAAAAAAAGAAAGAAATAGTGATGAAGTAACATCATGTCTACAACTTATTCGCAAATGCTTCAGGAAAAATAAATGTGTATTTATGTAAATAAAGATATAGCAAATGTGGAAAAATGTAAATAAGAGAATCTGGGTGAAAGGTATTGAAATAATTCATTTTACCTCTTCAAACTTTTCTGTAGATTTGAATTTTTTTTTTTTATGTGAATGAAGTATGTGTTAAAGTCTTTTGCCCATTTTTCTCATTAATTTGTCAGGGGTTCTTTATTATGTTCTGGATACTACCTTTGAGTCTCACTTTATTGCCCTCAGTAGAGTGCCATGGCATCATAGCTCAAACTCTTAGCCTCAAGAGATCCTTTTGCCTCAGCCTCCCAAGTAGCTGAGACTACAGGCGCCCACCACGATGCCCAACTATTTTTAGAGACAGAGTCTCACTCTTGCTCAGATGGATGGGTTTTGAACTCCTGGGCTCAAGCAATCCACCTGCTTTGGCCTCCCAGAGTGCAGGATTACAGGCATTAGCCACCAGGCCAGGCCCTTTCCCTTTGTATTTTCAAAAAATTCAAACCTACAGACCAGGAGCAGTGGTTCATGCCTGTAATCTTACACTCTGAGAGGCCAAGGTGGGTGAATTGCTTGAGCTCAGGAGTTCGAAACAAGCCTGAGCAAGAGGGAGATCCCATCTCTAGAGAAAAAAAAAAAAAAGTGGGCATTGTGGCGGGCACCTGGAGTCCCAGCTACTTGGGAGACTGAGGCAAGAGGATCACTCAAGCCCAAAGTTTGAGGTTGTTCTGAACTGTGACTCCACAGCACTCTACCAAGGGTAACAAAGTGAGACCCTGTCCCAAAAAAAAGAAAAAGGGAAAATTTGATTATATTCTTATACACTAGAAATGAAATTTTTTCTAAAGATATAATTTAAAATACCATCCAAATATATGATGTACCTAGGAATATATATAACAAAAGATGTACAAGACCTCTTTGGTGATTATAAAATTTTATTGACATTGAAAAGACTTAAATAATTAGAGATATATCATGGTCATGGATTGAAAGGTCCACTATAATGATATAAATTCTCCCAAATTGGCTTATAGCTTCATTGTAACTCCAATCAAAATTTCAACATGTTTGGTTTATTTATTTAGGGAGTGGAACATAAGCTGTTTCTAAAATGTATATAGAAGAGCAAAGAACTAAAAGAGCCGCAGGCTCTTGAGGAATAACAGAATGGACAGAGTTGCTATGCCACATATCAAAAAAACTTTTTTTCTTTTTTTTTGAGACAGAGCCTCAAGCTGTCACCCTGGGTAGAGTGCTGTGGCATCACAGTTCACAGCAACCTCCAACTCCTGGGCTCAAGCAATTCTCCTGCCTCCACCTCCCTAGTAGCTGGGATTACAGGCGCCCACCACAACCCCTGGCTATTTTTTGGTTGCAGCCATCATTGTTTTTTGGTGGCCCGGGCTGGATTCGAACCCACCAGCTCAGGTGTATGTGGTTGGTGCCTTAGCCACTTGAGCCACAGGCGCCGAGCCCTCAAAACTTTTTTAAAAGATAGATGTAACAAAGAGAGTGTATTTTGGCATAGGAAAAGACCAATATAAAAAAAAAAAAAAATAAAGAGCCTTGAAAAGATCTTTGCCTATGTTGACAACATACAATAGAGAAGGCATTTCAAAGCAATAGGGAAAGGAAGGTCTTTCTTTTTTTTTTTTTTTTGAGGCAGAGCCTCAGGCTGTCCCCCTGGGTAGAGTGCTGTAGCATCACAGCTCACAGCAACCTCCCACTCCTGGGTTCAAGTGAGTCTCCGGCCTCAGCCTCCCAAGTAGCTAGGACCACAGGCGCCTGCCACAACGCCCAGATATTTTTTGGTTGCTTGGCAGCCCGGGCTGGATTCGAACCTGCCACCTTAGGTGTATGTGGCTGGCACCTTAGCCACTTGAGCCACAGCCGAGCCAGAAAGTCTTTTCAATAAACAGTGCTGGTAAAAAAAGACTAGCCTTAAGGAAGCAAGTAAGAATTACCTCTGTGGCAGCACCTATTACTCAAGGAGTAGGGAACTGGCCCCATATACGGGGGTGGCGGGTTCAAACCTGGCGCCGGCCAAAACTGCAAAAAAAAAAAAATAAAGAATTACTTCATGCTACATAGTGAAGACAGTTCTAAATGGGATGCAACCTCAGTGTGAGATGCATAAGTATAGAGTGTTCAGAGTATTTAACAAGAAAATATTGACTATATTTTTAACCTAGAGAGAATTAAAAAAAAAAATACAGAATAGGGCGGCACCCATGGCTCAGTGGGTAGGGCACCAGCCTCATATACTGAGGGTGGTGGGTTCAAACCCAGCCCCAGCCAAACTGCAACAAAAAAAATAGTCGGGCATTGTGGCGTGTACCTGTAGTCCCCGCTACTTGGGAGGCTGAGGCAAGAGAATCACCTAAGCCCAGGAGTTGGAGGTTGCTGTGAGCTGTGTAACCCCACAGCACTCTACCGAGGGCAATTAAGTAAGACTCTTATCTCTACCAAAAAAAAAAATACAGAATGAGCTAACCCCAAGGGAAAACTATTGATATATATGAATATTAAAATGTTAATATACCAAAAACATTGTGAAAGGACATGCCAAAAAGTGGGAAAAGATTACAACACAACTCATAAGTAGTATCCAGAACATATAAAGAGCCCCTGACAAATTGTGAGAAAAATGGGCAAAAGACTTTAATACATACTTCATTCACCAAAGATGAAATCTGATAGGCAAAAAAAATACAAAAAGCATTCAGACTCATATAAGGAAAATGCTAATTAAAACCACAATATGATACCATTATGTATCTACCAGAGTAGTTTTTTTAAAAGTCAGTATACCCAGGCAGAGAATATGAAACAGTTTGGCATGATCTCCAGATACATATTCAAAGTATCCATAGCAGTACTATTTGTAATATCCTCAAAGTGGAAAAAGCCCAAATGTCCACCAAGAGTAAAATCAAAAGTGGATTGTCATACATTCATACAATGGCATAAACTCTACCTACAAACCACAATATGGATGAATCTCATAAACATAATATTTAGAAAAAGAAACAAGTCTCAAAAGCACATAAAATAACTAGATTCTTGTAAATTCCAAAACTAGGAAGTAAATCTAGGTCTAGGGGTATATGCCTGGGTGATAAACTATACAGAGAAGCAAAGTCATGAGAGCAGAGAAGGTGCCGGAGTGGTGAGAGGGCTGCAAGGGGGACTTCTGAGGGGTGGGAAGAGTTCTCGATCTGGTGGTCACGTGGTGTTCACATTATGATTATTTAAGATGTATGTGGGGGGGGTTGTCTGCACACACACGCATGTACATGTTTAATATACTTTCTGTATATTCCACAATAAGAAAATACACAACTGGCAGGGCATGGTGATTTGTGCTATAACCCAGCTTCTTGGGGGGCTGAGGCAGGTGGCTCATTTGAGGCCAGGAGTTAGAGATCAGTGAAACTTTTTCTCTAAAAAAAATTTTTTTTTAATTAGCTGGGCATCATGGCACATGCTTGTAGTCTCAGCTGTTAAGGCAGCTTAGGCAGGAGGGTCGATTGAGCCCAGGAATTCAAGGCTACAGTGAGCTATGATTGCAGCACTGTACTTCAGCCTGGGCAACACAGAGAAACCCCCTATCTAAAAAATAAAATGAAATGGAAAAAAAGAAAATACATAAATGACCAGTAATAGGAAGACATTCAACCTCATTAGTAATTATGAATAGAAATATGAAAGATAAAACAGTGACCACCTATCATGACCTGCCTAAAATATAAAAGACTGAATATACATAGTTATTGAAGGTTTAAGGAAATAGGCATTCTCATACGCTGTCAGTAGGAAAGTAAATTAATAAAGCTTTTTTGAAGAATAAGTGGTAATATGTATAAAAATATAAAACTTATAAATTATGTACATTTTCAATTCCAATTCTAAACATCTAGCCTAATGAAATATTAGCACACATACTCAAGGTGTATGCAAACAAAGACAGTCACCATTCACTACGGCATTGTTTGCAATAGTGAAAAACCAAATAAAATAAGGGAATATTTATGAAAAGTATCATGACCCATGAATGAAATACTATGCAGCTCTTAAAAATAAATCTTTATAAACTAATATGGAAAAATCTCAAAGATACATTAAGTGAAGAAAAGCAAGTCAAAGAATATCACATCACATAAACCTGTTTCTGAAATATAAATATGAACATACATTTATATGGATGTATGAAAAACAGACTATAAACTCACTCTCCTGCTAGCAGTGATCACCTCCAGACCTGGAAAGGGTGAGGGGAAGAGGGTAAAGGGGGCACTTTCCCATATATGTTACAGTAATCTTTTATAATCACGTATCTGGAGACTGCTGTATATTTTTAGCAAGTGGTAATAGCAAAACAACTATATTGTTATTTATTCACTTTTAATGAGACCAATCTAGAATAATATATTTGGAAATGACTTACTTTCAAAGCTAATTCTTTTGTTCTTGGAGGGCCTTCAAAGAGCCTACACATGTGGTTATGGGGCTGTCAGCCATCAACTGATGAGCACTGAGTAAGAGACTAAGTGGCTTCGTCCATCTCCAGACTTGCCTTTGGAAAATATTTGCATACATTCTCAGATCTCAGCTCACTGGCAATAGCAACAGTGTCTTCTCAGAGCACTTTGCTAAAGTAAATACATTCTGATGCTACACATCAAATCACATGCATAGCAAAGTGTAGATGTGTCTGTCAAGATGCATGTTTAGATCAAAATTACTAATCACATTCTTGGTGAGTGATTCTTGGAATAAACAGTTTGTACTTAGATTCCTAAGTAAGAACCTACACCCCACTAAATCGCCATATAGAACTTTTCTTCTCTTTCTTTTCTCCTCTCCCTCCCTCTAGCCCTTTCCAAAACAAATTGTCTACATCCTGTAAAGATAGGAGGGAGGACAGACCTAATCAGGAGTTATTTAGAATCAGGAGTGAATCAGAACAAAAAGACCATCATTGTATTTATGAAGAAAAATCCAACTACATGCATACATTTTGGTGTGCATTTTATTTTTGACTGGAATCATGTCCACATGAAGGAAAATTGCCAAAGTATCCTATACTCTTTCAAAAGCTCAGCCTTTGCCTTGCTGTGTTCAAAGAAAAGCAAAACCAAGCCAGTAATGCTGGAGACACCCGTTTCCATATGCACACTGACAGGAGAGAGGAGCTGTCTAGGAAATGCGTTTTGACTGATGAACAGAGGAGGATCTACACACACGTTAAATACAAATGGAAACACATCAGCACACGCAAGTCATCAGCCTGGTCCTCCGCATCCGCTGGCATGCATCCTTCCAAACTATCACTGATTCACTGGTATCAGCACTATGTCTCATTATGCCTTTTATCAGCAAATACCTTTTTATTCCAGAATGGAAAACAAACTGGGAATTAAATACATCCAATATTGATGCTTTATTTCCATAAGTCACCAATAAGAGAATGAATTTAATTTTAATACATTTATTCTCATGTGACTCTTAATAAAACACTTTCAAAACATTCTGTACATTTCAAGCCACTCAGAACTGTATTACGTTTCTATAAATGTGATTTGTTGGGATGAGGTGCCAAGATGTTTCTGTACAAAGATGTACAATATGTACAGTCACTGTTAAGTGCAAGCTGTGCAAAGCAGAGTCTAGGACACTAACCCATGCCAAGGCTTAGAAAAACATTTCAACACGTAAGACTAAAGCTTGAAACAGCGCTGTGGTTTTCCCCTCAGGCAAATGATCACTTTATAAACAAGTATATGTATATGTCATATAGAAAGAATAGTTTGACTCCTCCACTCAGTCAGCACCATGCAGCTGACTGGATACGTTACTCGGCTGCTCGCCTAGGCCTCTCTCTTCAGGGCACCATTTTGCCACACTTAATGGTCATCTCATCACTGAGCCGCTGCTGCTGCCACCTTTGGCTGAACCACAGCAACACTAGGAGATTTAAATTTGGGGAGATAAAGGCCAAACTTGTTTTCAATGCCAGCAAAAGTGGCTGTGGCAAGTCTGTATCCACCGATGTGATCAGGATTGGCAGGAGGAAGGTCTGCAATGCGGGACTTAGGTGTTGGTTCTGAGCCAGAAGGTTTGCTGTGGATAGGAAAAAGCCAATGGTTAGCACGCTCAAGACTGACGAGGGTAGTTACCAGTCTGACACATACGCCACAAAGAAGAGCGTCTGTCTCAACCATTTACCTATATCTCACCTATCCTGCATTAAAAGGATAATGGCTTTGAAATAACACATCTATATATTTTAGAAGAGGGATGACCTTAACTTCAATGCTTATATTCATATGTAAATAGATCCATAGAAAACAGTCATCAAATCTTAAGACTCTCTGGGAAGAATTATGGATAATATGTTTCTTTAATACTTTTCTCTTTTCTAATTTTTTTTGTATATAAGCATATAGAACTTACTAATAAAAAGGATACATTTTCTTTTATTTTGACATAGTTTTAAAAGTTAACTTTTAAGATAACAGACTCAGAAAAGTGATCACTACAATTATTTAACAAGAAATAGATTAAGTTTTTACTTTTACAGAATGTAAAAGCATATAAAAGCCTAAACCTTAACATTTCTCCAACAGAACAGTAAGACTGCTGTTCTCGCAATTTTTTAATATACGTCCATCCACTTCCTGGTTCAACTCCTCACTTGGCCTCTGAGCAGGAGAGGGATTTCCAGGTTTATGAGGTGAGGTCTCAGAAATAATACAAGTTGGTGGTGGCTCACGCCTATAATCCTAAGCACTCTGAGAGGCCAAAGCAGTGGACTGCTTGAGCTCACAAGTTCAAGATCAGACTAAGCAAGAGCAAGACTCCATCTCTAAAAAGACCCCTGCATTGTACTAAGTCTATCTACAGTCCCAGCTATGTGGGAGGCTGAGGCAAGAGGGTCAATGGAGCCCAAGACTTTGAGGTTGCTGTGAGCTATGATACTAAGGCACTCTACCCAAGGTGACAAAGTGAGATGGTCTCAAAAAAATGAACAGGCTTGGCGCCTGTGGCTCAAGTGGCTAAGGCGCCAGCCACATACACCTAACGTGGCAGGTTCGAATCCAACCCAGGCCCGCCAAAAACAACAACGATC
>NW_003852582.1:2205834-2210462 GCF_000181295.1 Otolemur garnettii
CCACAGCTCACAGCAACCTCTAGCTCTTGGGCTTAGGTAATTCTCTTGCCTCAGCCTCCCAAGTAGCTGGGACTACAGGCGCCTGCCACACCTGGCTATTTTTGTTGCAGTTTGGCTGGAGCTGGTACTCTGTCATGGCCTTACTGAAGCACTGCTTTAAATTTATTGGTCTTAAAGGATTCTCTCTTATCAGTTTTCTATGAGTTCCAAAAATACCTTTGTAGACAGAACAAACACTTATTTTGGTTTTTGTGATTTCTTTGTAAAGGAAGTGAGCAGCTCCACTTACAGGCCTCCAAAATCAATGTAAAACCACCGCTGGAGAAGTTCATAGGTGACCAAGGTAACACCAAACTGGGGAGAGGATCGAAACACTCGAGCTAAAAAAAAAGAAGCCGGGGTTGAGGACACAAAACCAGGATGACTGTGGTAAAGGTAATCATTGAATGTCAAGGGGCAGGACATGAACATGAGGGCCAGCCAGCTGGTGTGCAGGGGCCAGTCCTACCTGCAGTCCCTTTCCAAAATGCTGAGGGCCCTTCTTCCCGGAGTATCTTCCTGAAACAATCAATGACACCACTATACGTCGTCTGGCCAGCACGGGCAGCCACTTGCAGTCTTGTCTTGATGACATCAGCAGGGGTCACCAGAGATGCAGCAGGCACACCTTTCAGGAGAAAGCCACATTTAATTCATCCAAAGTACTTTATGAAGGACAGAAATACTGCTAATATCTAATAATATAATCTGCAACTTCAACCATTTGAGGGAAACTCAGAACTCCTTAAATAGATACCTGGGCACTACTGGGAAAAAGGATACAGAAACCTACTTTAGTGTAATAAGGACAATCCTTCTGATTTTAAAAAAATTCTACAGGCTCAGTGCTCATAGCTCAGCAGTTACGGTGCTGGCCACATGCACCAAGATTGGCAGGTTCGAGCCCAGTCAGGCCTGGTAAAGAACAATGACAACTGCAACCAAAAAATAGCTGGTGCTGTGATGGGCACCTGTAGTCCCAGCTACTTGGGAGGCTAAGGCAAGAGAATCGCTTAAGCCCAAGAGTTGGAAGTTGCTGTGAGCTGTGACACCAAAGCACTCTACCGAGGGTGACACAATGAAACTCTGTTTCAAAAACAAAAAAAAAATTCTACATTTCATGATTCCAAATAACTGTGAGAGGGGGAAAATGTGTTACTATTTCTGGGCTAATTCCCAAGTATTCCCTTTCAGTTTCAATTATTTTTGTCTCCTTTTTTTTTATATAAGACATGAGTATATTTATTATTAATAAGCAATAGGATAATGTCAATTTAATGTTTTGCTAAATGTATCTGACACCAAACTACTGTTTTGGATATTTTTTTGCTGTGTGAGGTACCAATATTCATAACCACTCACTTTTTCTTTTCCTTTTTTTTTGAGACAGAGCCTCAAACTGTCAAGCTCCAACTCCTAGGCTCAAGTGATTCTTCTGCCTCCACCTCCCAAGTAGCTGGGACTACAGGCGCCCACCACAACACCCGGCTATTTTGTGGTTGCAGCCATCATTATTGTTTGGCAGGCCCGGGCTGGATTTGAGCCCGCCGGCTCAGGTGTATGTGGCTGGTGCCTTAGCTGCTTGAGCCACAGGTACCGAGCCAACCACTCACCTTTTAAAGGCGCTAACTTGAGAGCTGCACTGTGACTCCTCTCACACATGCTCACATGACAGAAGTCATTACAACTGGAGTGAGAACAGGCCAGGTAACCAGTTAAGGAACAAAGGGGAGCTGATCTTCAAAAGGCCACTTTATCCCCCTGTGCCTGAGCTCCCAGGGCTCATGTTGACATTGAAGATGGATTTCACAACCACGCCTTTTACTTATGAAACAAAACAGGGAACAAAGGAGCAATGTAACTTCTCCAGGGGAAAGAATTCAATTTGGCCTGTACATCACTGTATCATCACTAGGCAGATGGAGCTGGGGGCCTTCGGGGGAGTTCTATTAGAGAACCATGCAAAGTGTGCTGTGCGTACTGTTCAGACGACACTAGGTAAATTGTCTGCCTTGGAGCAGAACTCTGAATGCTCTTAGTGCCTGCCACTAAAGCTTTACTGGAAAAAATTAGAAAAATTTTTCTGATTCTGAAAACTGACATCAAATGTCTGTGGGGAAGAAGTTGGTGCTGACAGTTCCATGGAAATGTTTACTTGATTCCATCAACTACTGGCAAAATGCCTGTCCACGATTAGACTCTTCTTCAGCTGCTGACTGGAAAGCACAGGGGAAAGCCTGGAGGGGAAATACTGGTCCCCGTTTAAAACTGGGAGACTGGTAAGTGCCAGAAAGCGGATGGTACGAACACTCAACGCCACAACTAAACAGGATACTTTATTGGCTCTTAAACATGCAATTGAAATTACAAATGCTAAAAGGAACTTGCTGGACCCTAACTAAGGTCTCTAGGGTCCCTGGAAGAGTTTCTTTATTATTACAAATAAATCATCCTCTGTCATCACAGACAAGAACAAAAACACGGTCCATCCCAATAGTTTTGGAACAAAGGGCTCCTGCCACACACCAAGCACAGCACACTTCAGGGAGTTCTCACTCAGGCTGTCCTACTGTTTAGCCATGGCCATAAGAACAGAATAGACCCAGCAATCGAGGGCCAGATAGTAGATGTGAGCCCAGCTGGTTAGAGCCCACTGAACTCTATAACAGTTCATTACTGGTTGAAGAAGCAAATATGTGCCCTTTCCCTCTTCTGTCATTTTTGAGTGTTGGTGCAGCCAAGGACACTGGTTCTTCCCATCCAGTCTAAGTCAGTTCCTTTGTAACTCGAGTAAGGCAACATCTGTGTGATCAGAAGGAAACATCCTATACCTTGTGTATTTGTCAGGACTCTCTTTCATATGGAATATCTTCTGTACTTAATTTAGTACCTTAGACCAAATGAAGGTTTGCATTCATTCCACTGACATTTATTGAGCTCCTGTGATTACTATATTTATTGGTTGTGCAGGGAAGGCAAGGATAAACAGAATGAAAACTCCTGCCCTAAAGAAGCTCTCAGCCTAGCACAGAGGGAAAACTTATGCAAACAACCATTAATGAAAGACAAAGTGTTGGGCTGTGCCTGTGGCTCAAAGGAGTAGGGTGCAGGCCCCATATACAGAGGTGGCGAGTTCAAACCCAGCCCCAGCCCCCCCCCCAAAAAACCTACAAAAAAGAAAGACAAAGTGTTAATGGTCAGAAAAGAGATGAAAATCAAGTTCAGGGTGGTTTCCTGAGGGGTAGTGATTACTTTGATCTAACAGGGCTGTGGGAGAGCTTGGTGCAGAAAGTTCAGTTTTGAGCCAAATCTGAAGATTCTAGTGTACAGACAGAGAAAGTAAGGGCATGCTCGACCCATACATCAGCACGAGAGACAACAAAACAACTGAGCTGATGAAAAACTTTCCCACCTTAATGCTTAGCTTGGCTGCACTCAAGGTTTCAGGGGCACAGGAGACCAAGAAACATGTTAATGATGAAAGCCCAATTTAGATGGGCAGATCTAATTTGGCTCTGAGTTGCTAAGCTGCATTAAGCTGTTTATCCACATTATGCAAATGTAATTAACTCTCATCAGAATTATAGCACATCCCACAAAGGAGAAAAAGCAATCATATTTAAACTAAGTCAGATACAAACAATAACCCTTTCAGGAGTAAAAGGGTACATAGAGATTCTGTACTTCTTAAAGACAACAGAATTCTTTTAGTTAAAAAAAATTTTGTAGTTACCTGCCATGGCTCCAGCTGCAAGAAGATTTAAACCTCCCACATGTCCATTTTCATCAGCCAGAAGTAGCTTGCAATGAGCATAAACAGGAAAGTAGATTGCAGAGAAGGGAATGTCTCGGAGGAAACAGGCTTTGGCACCCTGTCACACAATGAGGAAATAGTGCAAAACAGAGTGTGAATGCCCCGATGGGAGCCTGAGGGCTATCGATGACAAGCCTGAGGTGCCCCTCAAACAACATTAGAACCCATGTGGAAGGAAAATGGGGGAGAGGGGAGGACCCGTGGGGAAGAGGGAAACATGTGTGCCTCAAATCCTGTGAAAGCCGGGTGAATTCTGGAGTCCCAGCACTAATACCTGGGTCATGACAGTATTCTCGCAACTAAGAACTTCTGGCATTCCTAGCATAAACTCAGATTTTTCTAATTTGATTCATTTATCTTTTATTATGGTAAGAACACATGACACAAAATCTACTCTCTTTAACAGAGTTTTAATAGTACGGTTCAATATTAACTATAAGCACAACACAGTACAGTAAATCTCTATAGCTTTTTCATGCTGCGTATCTGAAATTTAACTAGATTTAATTTGTTAAGGTTAATAAAAATTTAATTCTCAAACCTCCAGGTCTCTTGTTCTGTTTGGCTTTGGGGAGGGTGGAGCAAGGATATTGGGGGTTAGACTTTGAATCCCAAGATTAATATCTTGAGTCCCAAAGAACTGCCCCCACCCAGCCACAGTGCCAGGTAAGAAGCAATAGGCAAGGCCAGGTGAGGTGGCTCACACCTGTAATCCTAGCTCTCTGGGAGGCCAAGGCGGGTGGATTGCTTGAGCTCAGGAGTTCCAGAACAGCCT
>NW_003852582.1:2210828-2212876 GCF_000181295.1 Otolemur garnettii
AGCCTGTGCCCAAGGCTGAGGTCCCAGTGAATACCTCCCTCAGTGTCAGGAGCCCGGCTTTACCTAGCTAGGCAGATACTCCATCTTGCCACTTGTTTCTCTAATTTGCTTTTTTTTTTTTTTTTGGAGACAGAGTCTCACTTTGTGGGCCTCAGTGGAGTACCACAGCATCGCAGCTCACAGCAACCTCAAACTCTTTGGGCTTAAGTGATTCTCTTGCCTCAGCCTCCCAAGTAGCTGGGACTACAGGTGCCTGCCACAACAACTGGCAATTTTTTTTTTGCAGATGTCATTATTGTTTGGCAGGCCCGGGCCGGGTTCAAACCCGCCAGCCTTGGTGTATGTGGCCAGCACCCTAACCACTAAGCAATGGGCGCCAAGCCAATGGCTGTTTTTAAAAGACAAGATCAAACATTTAAAAAAAAAAAAAAATCCAAGGACTCCCTAAAGGATAATACAGAGAGAAGCAATATTAATTTAGCTCTCAAAGGGAATTCCAAAAAGGATGACACTGCAGGGAGAGGGAAGCAGTATTGTGAACAAAACTCTCTTGAATTGGGTATCATTGTTGGTCTCCAGAAAGTGCTGTAGCCATGTGATTCCAACATACAGAATTTCTAAGTTACAGTTACAGAAGCAAATTTACACATTTCTGCAGTGATGGATCTATAAATAAATCAGATGTTGTAGAAACACAGTTGCCTGTAGTGGCTACATTTATGTATTCCCCTTTATACCAAGCAAAGGAATGGAAAGAAATACTCTTCCTTGTTTAAGAAAAATAATAGCTTCTGCTCCATTACATCTGATCTGTAATGATGGGAGTCAGTACACCTGCAGGGAGGAATCTGTTGACTGGCATTTTGCTAACACAAGTACCCTCTGTTGTTATTGTTGTTATTTTTTAATGGAATTCATTATTGACAAATCCTACCACTTAACTTCTTAAAGACCTGAATCTTACCAAAATTCTGCTATTGTTTTACTGTTGTCACATTATTAAGACAAAGAGAAACACCTACAGGGAAGATAACAATATCAATAACTCAGACTCAAAATAAACGTAAGACCGTTTTGAGGTCCTAAACCAGCCCAAAGAGAACACCAAACAAACTTTTCCCCAACCCCTTATCAAATGAAAGGCTGGGAGCCTGAAGCCAGCAGCTCTGGTGCGGCTCCCTCACTCCGGCTTACAAAAGCCTGAAGACACAGGAGAGCAGAGTGTGGACCCACCGCCTCTAACAGAAGTATCCTGATTTTTTCCTTTTGTTTGATTTTCTATTCCATGAACTATGCTGCTAGACAAGACTGCTGTTCAAATTAGTGGGAAGTCTGGTTTCTGCCTTTTTTCACATTTATATTGAGTATATTATAACCTCTCCACTGAGATAACCCGAGGGAATCTACTCACCTTATACAGACCGAAAATTCCCAAGTCCCGGAGCACATTCAGGGCACTGACCCTGGGTCCTGTGGTGATCTCTCCAGCCACCTGCAGACGGATCTTTACTATCTCCAATGGGTTAGTGAAGATGACCTGGGAGCCTCCAGCCTGCAGGCAAGGGAGCAGAGACAGTGGCAGATTTCCACATCAGAGCTGGACTGGCAGTGCAAGAAAGGAAAATCCAGAAAAGCTTCCACGTTTGCCACCTTTCCACCTCCCTCTTCATGGGAGAATGAGAGTCTGACACTTTGTTTGGTTGACACTAGAGAGGATTACAGGGATGACCCCAAACTCTGTCTTGGTCAACCTACCTCTGGCTATGTTTCTATTTGAAATGGCAAGATTGTTTCTCAGAGTCTTTCCAGGATCAACTCAGCCATATCCAAAAGAGCAACACTAATAAACCCATCTGGAAAACAAAAGTGAGGCCGGATGTGGCTGTGGGGTGCTCCCTACTGCAAGGGAAAGGGATGGTAGAAGACTTGGATCTTTAACAAGCTGGAGCTAAAGTTCAGAGCTGTGATTGTTTGTTTCCTCTTCTTAGCAAGCATCCTTTTTTTTTTTTTTTGAGACGGAACCTCAAGCTATCCCCCTGGGTAGAGTG
>NW_003852582.1:2213330-2220088 GCF_000181295.1 Otolemur garnettii
GCTATTTTTTTGTTGCAGTTTAGCTGGGGCTGGGTTTGAACCTGCCACCCTGGGTATATGGAGCTGGTGCCCCACTCACTGAGCCACAGTGCCGCCCGATTATAGAGCAATTAACACATCTTTGGCCCCACAAAGGTGCCTTAAATCTGAGAGGGAAAAATTCCTTTGGTTTAAATTCTAGGATATATTATCCTGAGCAAAACTCTGAGATAGGCACATAGCTACACCCACACAAAACGAAAGAATTTAGAAAGATACATTTCAGTATCATTTCAAGACCAAACCATAGAAACTCTTCAAGGTAAAGCTGGGAAACTAGTCCCCCTGAGCACAGCACCCTCAGATCAAAGCCACATTCCACACTCTGAAGGTGAATGACAGAGATCTGAATTTGGATAATGAGAGTATATTTGCATCTGAAATCTGTTAACTAGTAGAGGAATAAAGAATGTTTAACAAGACTACCAACTCCTTTTTTTTGGTTTCTGTAAAAAAGAAAAAAAAATGTTATGTATATGACCATGGAGATATAAATAAAATAAATATAAATATATACTTTCTTTCATGAAGTAAAAAGAATCCCATTGCACATCTCCATCTTAAACTCTAGCAGTTTACATTAGATAATCATAACCGCAGTCATATAATATTCATAATCATATCATCATACTCATTTTATGTAATCACAACTTAACTGCAATGCACATCTATGAGAAATATGAAATGTGTGCCTCGCTGGGGCACCATAATTCCACACGTATAAAAGATTACAAACAATACCCCAAAACTCACCTGAGGCCTTCAATGGCACTTAGCTTTCACATTCCTGCTCATTCATCTAAAACCCACAGGTCTCTCAGACCCCCTTCCAAGGGGGATCAGTGTGGCTCAGCCATTTTCCTAATAGACCTGGGGCTATAACCCCCCCCACCCCTACCCCAATCCTGACCCTTACTCCTTTCAACGTCCATAATTGCCAACACTGACACTCGATTCCTTACTTCTTCACCAGCTGTTTATTGTTCTGGATTCCCCAGGGCCCTAATCGCCTTTTGGTCCTTTGAGCAGGGAGGTGCAGCAATTTGCTGTCTCTCTTTCTCTGTTTTCAGTAACTCCTCAACTCCATGCAATTCAGACCACTGGCACACAGGTCCCCCTAGGACTTACGACTTACTGACCCAATTTTACAAGTTGATTTGCCTGCATTTCTCTCTCTTTTAATCTGTTGCACTGCAGGCAGAAGGAAGCATTTTAATGTTTCAATCTAGGCAAATAATGCTTTCAAAAGGATTGCTGGGTGAAAAATTATGTAAAAAATGATAATCCAAGTAATTGCTTCTGTAGCTAGTATTAAGGACTAAACCAGTTGAAAAAGTTTACTACTTCTCTGAAATCTCTTGTTTAAATAATGATTGCAAAGACTATCTTTGGACAAATGTGCTTTATGCTCTAAACTAAAGCAGATTAAAGATAAAAGAATAGAACCACATATTTTGATTATAATCCCCCAAATTTGCCACCACCAGACAGTGTCAGCCCTTGGATGCCAAGTGTTAAATGTGGACATGATTTTTAAATAAATACAAAGTTCTTTAATGTTTGTAATCATTAGAAAATTACAACCCCCGCAGGGCAGAAGTAATCCAGTCCATATTCTCCCACCCTTCCGTTTCCTCCTCCCCTCCCTTCCCTCAGACACTTTTGGTAATAATTGCTGGTTTACTGAGGTTTGTACTTCTTTAACAACGCTTCAGATTTCTAGGAGTGTACAAGTAACAGGCTTTCTACTAAAACTCTACTAAAATGGTGCAATTAAGAGAAGGAAATGACTACACTTCAAAATACACGCACAGTAATTGTTGTGTGCTTTAAAGATTAGTTACCTGGGACATATACTAAATCCCAACAATGCATTGGACATAACCACAAAATTCACTTGATGTGCATTTATAAACATATGTGTGATATGGAGAGTAAGCATGCAAACAATGAAACAACGACACTATAGCAAGGCACACACACATCTGCGGAAGTGTTTCATGCCTATCTGTTCTATTGTATCTGAAGGGGGAACACTTCCAGTAATTACATCATTTGTATATGCTTTCAAAATTAATATACAAGTCAGGTGCAATGGCACACACCTGTAGTCCCAGCTTCTTGGGAGACTAAGGTGGATCACCTGAGCCCAGGAGTCAGCCTGGGGAACAGACACTCATCTCTTTAAAAAAAAAAAAAAAAAACAAAGAAAGAAAAATACCCCAAACTCTTAAAATTAATAGACATTTTTAAAACTTTACAATAGGTCTAGGAACATGAAGGCAAACACTATGTATTATCCAGAAACACTGAATAATTCGAGAAAAGATGAAGACTGCTATTTGTCTAAAACTTTAGATGTTTATAACACTTAAAACACAGCAAATATGCATTGTCCTTTTCAAATTCTGAGATTGACCACTACCTCATGCTTATTAAACTGGAGTTGGGCCAGGGGGAATAAAATCTAAAATTAGTTCAATTACACTGGTAAAAAATTCAGTAACACAGAATGAGGATTATGATGTTATCAAACTCTTCAACTGAGTATTTCCCTTCTGAGAGACAAACACAGGAAAATAGCTCATATATTTCCTCTAAGACTCTATTGATTATAAATAAAATCATTAATTTATTAAGAGCTTTCCAAAGGGAAAAAGCATGGCTTACAGTAAATATAACCACTTAATACATAGAATTTCATAAACATGGTAACTTTCAATTTACAAATAGTACCTATATTTGTTTTTTGTGTTTGGGGTTTTTTGAGACAAACTCTCATTTTGTCACTCTCCGTAGAATGCCATGGCATCAGGGCCAGGCATGGTGGCTCATGCCTGTAATCCAAGCACTTGGGAGGCCAAGACAGGTAGAATGCATGAGCTCACAGGTTTGAGATCAGCCTGAGCCAGAGGAAGACTTTGTCTCTAAAAAATAGCCAGCCATTGTGGTGGGCGCCTATAGTCCCAGCTACTTGGGAGGCTGAGGCAAAAGGATCACTTGAACCCAAGAATTTGAGGTTGCTGTGAGCTAAGATGCCATAGCAATCTACCAAGGATGACTAAATGAGATTCTGTCTCAAAAAAAAAAAAAAAAAGAATGCCTGGCATCACAACTCACAAACACTTAGGTTCAAGTGATCCTCTTGCCTTAGCCTCACTAGTTGGTGGAACTACCAGTGCCCACCACAATGCCCAGTTATTTTTTTTTTAGAGACAGGGTCTTGCTCTTGCTCTTGCTCTGGTCTAAACTCCTGAGCTCAAGCAATCCACCTGCTTCACAAAGTGCTGGGATACAGGCATAAGCCACCTTGCCCAGGCCATAAAAATAGTATCTATATTTTTATAAATCTGCTGATGTGTGCTATTTTTAAGAGCAGTGAAATTAGACAGAAAAAAAATCAAATGCTCAATAAGAAATGGTTAAATGGAAACAATTTTATTTTGTTATTATTTTTTTTCAGCCAGAGTCTCACTCTGTCACCCTCAGTAGAGTGCCTTGGCATCATAGCTCACAGCAACCTCCAGCTCTTGAGCTTAGGCGATTCCCTTGCCTCAGCCTCCCAAGTAGCTGGGACTACAGGCACTTAACCACAATGCCTGGTTATTTTTTGTTGCGGTTTGGCCAGGGCCAGGTTTGAACCCACCACCCTCAGCATATGGGGCCAGCACCCTACTCACTGAGCCACAGGCACTGCCCCAATTTTATGCTTTTAATCGGTCTATATGATTAGGTAATAAAACCATACCAAATAATATAAACAGAACATACAATATTAGGTAAACATTTAATCACAGATATGTCAAAATTTACCTAAGTTCATCAAAATCAAAGAGGCTTAAAGATTAGAACACTGATTGCCTCCTGGAAAGAGAAACTGAGCAGCTGGTAGAAAAAAATGTTCATAGCATACCCTATGGTACTTTTCAAATCCTGAAACATATGAATGTATTAACTACTCAACACACCACCACAAAAAACAGAAATGGTCTTAGAAAGAATGGCAACTTTATAGAATAGGTCTCTCTCACACATTCTCCCATGATAATTTTATTTTGTT
The DNA here is from genome assembly GCF_000181295.1 of Otolemur garnettii. Classification (NCBI taxonomy): domain Eukaryota; kingdom Metazoa; phylum Chordata; class Mammalia; order Primates; family Galagidae; genus Otolemur; species Otolemur garnettii. Next base: position 2,217,430 of record NW_003852582.1, read on the forward strand.
CTGTTTTGTTTAGCAGGCTCAGGCCAGGTTCAAACCTGTCCAACCCCTGGTGCATGGGGCTGGCACTCTAGCCACTGAGCTATGGGCACCCAGCCACCCCCATGATAAATTTGATAATTTACCAAAAAAAAATTTTTAATTGGTTGGCATTGGGTCTGTGGATACTAAACTTTTAAAAAGCTTATTTACCTATGTATGTATATGTGAACATCAACAAAACCTGAGCAAATATAGCCAGTAGTCTGAAATAACAGATAGCATGGTATATAAAAGTTATATTTAACCTTTAAATATAAATTGTATATATTTACAAATATATATTTTAAATGAGTTGGCATTAGTTATCTGTGGGTTCAAAACTTTTTATAAGTAGATATATCTTACCTATAGGAAGATATATATATATGTATGTACACACACACGCATACATGTACATATATTAAATATAATGGTTAGTGATCTACAGTAACAGATACCAAGATATGAAACAATTTAGGTTAAACCACAATACACAGCTACCGAGATTAATAGACACTGCCTAATTTGACATCTATTGTTTTTGGTACTAATGCTGATTCATATCTTTGGTGATTTTTTTCATTCATTAAATCACCAAAATTAGCTTCTAACCCTCTAATTGCTAAATTTCCCTCATCATATTTACTGTTTGTTTTTTTTTAAAGAGATATAAGCTCTGATATTAAAATATTTAAATGTTTTTATTTTTCAACATTAAGTTGTAATTTCTTTGTTCCAGAACTGAATTTAAAGATACATAAAAAGGGAACAAATCTCATTTTGAATGATGGTTACTCATATACAACAGAAATGGAAAGAATGTAAAAACTACCATTTAATCTTATATCACATAAATTTTTTATGAGAAAATAAACCAACTCAAGCTGACAGAGTTACTGGGAAAAAGATATAATAGACTGAGAGGATATACAAAGGATTAGGCTTGTTCCATCTTCTGCCCTCACAATCCTACCGCAGAAGCAAGGTCTACAAAGAGGATAGGGACTGGGCCCTGCTTATGCCAAGTCCTTTGTTTATTTCTTTCTTTCATCTGTTTGTTTCCTATAATTTGAAATAGTTTCCCTCCAGCTACAAATGACCAACCTAAGCTATCTGTTATAAAGTCTTCCCTTACAGAGACCTATGAAATCTAACTTCAATTTGTTTAAGCCACACCAGGTCGCTGAGCAGATACATAAAATATGTGCATTTAAAACAACCAGAGAAACCAATAAAAATCATATGGAATTAGTTATCAGTAGGACTGACTCAAGAGGAACTGGCACAGATAATGACTATCTTACACACCACCAATTGTTCCCAGACACTTCTGTAAGGGAAGAGGAAATGCTATGGTTCTTTCTAAAACAGTCTAGGATGGTGATAGTTTAAAAGGGATAAATTTCAATATACTCATTGCTGAATGATTGTATATCCCAAGATGTTATGACATAAAACCATACATCTTCCTAATTAGGGTAAAGGAAATGCTATGATCTGAATTGTCTCCCCAAAATTCATATGTTAGAATCTAATATCCAAAATAACAATATAGTGAGGCCTTTTGAAAAGTGATTTAAGTCATGAGGATTCTGACCTCATGAACAAGATTAGTGCCCTTAGAAAAGAAACTTAAGGGAGCTGTCTTCCATTATGTGAGGACATAGAAACACATGCCACCTTGGAAGCATAGAACAATCCCTCACCAGACACTCAACCTATTGCCACCTTGATCTTGGACTTCCCAGCCTCCAGAACTGTAAGCATCAATTTCTGTTTTCCATCAGTCCCCTAATCTAAGGTATTTTGTTTTAGCAGCCAGAATAGACTAAAACTGGAAGAGTTAAAATCCCTGACAAGCTGCTATTGACATAATGTATAAAGATTTTTAACTTGTGCGCACATGCATTTTTGTTTACATATGTCAATACAAAGCTGCGACAACACTAATTCCTGGGAATGGGAGGTGGAAAAGCTGTTTCTAAACAACTCTTAAGAGATATGTAAGCTTAGCTTGCCCAAGAAGACACAAATAGACTTTCTTCAGTATGGACTGCTCACTATGTATCTTGGCCCCCAGCACTAGTAAATGCTTCTTCCCCTTACAAATGGGCTTTCTGCTGCACCTGTATGAAGGCAGGGCATATACATGTAAAAGCTGAAGGGAAGAAGCATGAGAGAGTGGGAAGAGTCAGTCTACATTTGGAAGGTTGTACCCAGACTGTCATAAACTTTGCATTGATCATAACCATTCCATTCCTTGGTTTGTTACCATGAAAATAGCATGATCCCAACCGCTCCCCTAAATACCTCCCAAAACTCTTGCGCACTAATAAGAGACTTACAGACTGAAAGCAAGATGGAAGGAAGGGAGATGTTCTCCAGACAGTATATTTATATGTTGCAGAAACTCACTTGCAACATAATGGGATTATATTAGTCCTCTGCTGAGCAATAAATAAAATTTGAGTTTTAGGACTTTGATGCATTCAGAAGTAAACACTTTGCAAGAAGCAATGTGGTTAGCCAGGTAAGCAGTAAACTGACCTCTGAATTGATTAACAATAAAAAAAAAATAGCCAGGTGTTATGGTGGGTGCCTGTAGCCCCAGCTACTCAGGAGGCTGAGAGAGAGAGAGGCC
>NW_003852582.1:2220510-2221701 GCF_000181295.1 Otolemur garnettii
GAGACATGAAAAGTGCTGGATTTCACTAAGGTTTTAGTTTCTTTAACTCTAGCTGGGAATAACAATGAGATAACCCCTACAACATGCTCAGCCCAGTAAGAAAAAAGTACCTACTGCTCATTAGCAATCTAGCAGACTAGAGCTATGTTAAAAGCAAAAATTAGTGCCAATGATAGTAGTAATATTTTAGTTAAAGGTAGGTGGTAGATGTGTGGATACTCATTTTATTATTATTACTCTATACCTATATAGTGTGTACTTTTTCTTTCTTTCTTTCTTTTTTTTTTTTTTTGAGACAAGAGTCTCAAGCTGTCACCCTGGGTAGAGTGCCATGGCATCACAGCTCACAGCAACCTCAAACTCTTGAGCTCAAGCGATTCTTTTGCCTCAGCCTCCCAAGTAGCTAGGACTACAGGTGCCCGCCACAACACCTGGCTATTTTTTTGTTGCAGCTGGAACTCAAGGCCCACGTTCTAGCTAATCCTTCTGCTAGGACAAAGTCTACAATTCAGTTTAAGCCATTTCTTCTTAATGAAAGTGCATGAGGTTAATGCAGTAAGTGCATCTTTAAAAGTGGGTAATTTTGTTACTTTGCTTCTCTCCACATCCACACCAGCATCTGGTGTTTTGGAACTTTGTGATGTGGACTAATTTTGCTGGGGTTAGGTGGTATCTTAGAGTGGTTTTGATTTGCAACTAATACAGCCCTTTTGGAAAGAAGTGTGGAGAATCCTCAAAGATCTAAAAGGTGACCTTCCATTGGACCCTGCAATCCCATTACTAGGTATCTACCCAGAAGAACAAAAATCATTTTACAACAAAGACATTTGCACTAGAATGTTTATTGCCACTCAATTCATAATTGCCAAGTCGTGGAAGCAACCTAAGTGCCCATCAACCCATGAATGGATCAACAAACTGTAGTATATGAATACCATGGAATATTATTCAGCCATTAAAAAGACAGAGACTTGGCTAGGTGCCCACAGCACAGTGGTTATGGCACCAGCCACATGCACCAAGGCTGGCGGGTTCAAGCCCAGCCTGAGGCCAGCTGAACAACAACGACAACTGCAACAAAAAAATAGCCAGGCATTGTAGCAGGTGTCTGTAGTCCCAGCTACTTGGGAGGTTGAGGCAAGAGAATCACTTGAGCCCAAGAGTTTAAGGTTGCTGTGAGCTTTGATGCCA
>NW_003852582.1:2222042-2224791 GCF_000181295.1 Otolemur garnettii
GTGTATATATATATATATACTTCTTAGTAAAGTATAGTAAGAATGGAAAAATAAATATCTGATGTACTCCATATTAATATGAAACCAATATATAAACAATTACATGTTCCTAATAACAATAAAACACTATTATCGTCCAGTTCAGGGATAAAAGGAAGTGGGAGGGGGGTGGGGGAAGGACTTATGGCAGAAGGGGGGAGGGCATGAGTTGGGATCTCACCTAATGTACACATTGTGAAGGTATGTAACACTCACCCTGGGTGAGAGGCTCTTCTACAAACAGAACTTTACCCTGGAAGTGAGAACAATGTAACCTAAATATTGTACCCGCATATTAATTTGAATAAAGTTTTTTTTTTAATTGCATAATTTGGGGAAGAATAGCAATACTCTTCTCACTGGAGACACCCATAGGGACAGTCATTGTACTATCACCACCATTAAGAACCTTGAGGATTCTCAGGATCCGGCTCACGGGCAGCCTCTCTTCACAATGTTTATCTGGTGACTTTTTGCCAAGTCACATTTAGGAAAGAGAGTATCCAATAACTCACAATGCCTGATATTCTATAAAGAGAAACGTGTCCTTTTTTTTTTTTTTTTTTTTTTGAGACAGAGTCTCACTATGTTGCCCTGGTAGAGTGCTATGGTAACACAGTTCACAGCAACCTCCAGCTCTTGAGCTGAGCGATTCTCTTGCCTCTGCCTCCTAAGTAGCTGGGACTACAGGTGCCTGCCACAGTGCCCAGCTGTTTTCTGTTGCAGTTGTCATTGTTGTCTAGCAGGCCTGGGCTGGTTTTGAACCCACTAGCCTCCTTGTATGTGGCCGGAGTGTTAACCACTGTGCTACAGTGCCAAGCCATCTTGTCCATTTTTTTTTTTAAAGGGCAAAAATAGTTTATTTTCCCAGCTAATGAGTCAAGTTATTTCTTAAATACACTTAATTTAGACATGTAGAATCATTCAGCTTTAAAGTGGATTATGCTTCAAGATACCATCTGGTCCCACCCTACGTGTTCAAGCAGATGATATATTATCCTCCCTCTTCACGGCCACAGCCACAGAACACACATGCCCTGAACTGCCACAAAATATTTTTCTTTACAATCTCTGGAAATTAAGAATCAATAATAAAAATTTTTCTTAATTTATGAAGAACAAAAGGTATAACTTCATCTGTCCTTTTTTTTTTTTAAAGACTTTATTCACTGTTGAAATTTATAGAAATAATGGATTATGCCTCAACAGTCATTTACACTAGCCATGGCTCATACCTGTACTCCCAGCACTCTGCGAGGGGGAGGCAGGTGGACTGCTCGAGCTCGGGAGTTCAGAACCAACCTGAGCAAGAGTGAGACCCTGTTTGTACTAAAAATAGAAAAACTACCTAGGCGCTGTGGTAGGGGCCTGCAGTCCCAGCTACTGGGGAGGCTGAGGCAAGAGTATGAGGCTTGAGCCCAAGAGTATGAGACTGCTGTGAGCTGTAACATCATGGCACTCTCTCTTCCAGGGCAACAGAGTGACACTGTCTCAAAAAACAAAAACAAACAAACAAAAAACAATCATTTACACTGTAGTACAATTGAATTTATCAATAGAAACTCAACAGTCACACATTTTCTTTCTTCCCTGAACAAAGAGATTTAGAGCAAAGGGGGAAGCAGAAAATGTTTGAGGTGAAGAACTGCAGACAACCTCATCATGTGCCTACTGTCCCACATGACTATTTTTCATGCTGTCAATTTCCGGCTAGACAGTTCATCAAAGCTTCCAGAAATGAGTCATGATTAAGGAAGAGATTAAGAGTGTCAGCAAAACCCTCAAGGCACCGCAGACTTCAATAGAAATTCCCAAAGTTCAAACCTACAAACAGGGTTCGTACCTAGGAAGAACAAAGGCACCAAATATCTTATTATGGTTAAACCACTTAGGTCACATGCCAGACATGGGAACAGGTCAGTTTCATGGTCAAAATCCTGAATATTACAAAGGGAAACAAATAATTAGTCACGTGGAACAGAAAAAGCATTACTTAGAAGATTTCTGGCAAAAGTATGCATGAGTTAGGAAGTTTCTTAACCACTGGAAACTTAAAACCATTGAGAAAAAGAATATTTATGATTTGCAAACATTCACTAAAGGAGAAACAAAGCATCTAATTGGGGTAAACGAAGAAGAAAAACTACACTTTTGGTGATTTACCTAAGAAAATGTTTTATTCTATGTTCTCTGCTTGTCTTTCATTAAAAAAGAAATTAAGCCAATGAGGTTTCCTTCCTGAGGGTGCGCTGGGGCATGTGTGCAAACAGGCATCATACACACAGCCACAGCCTAATCCTCCTCTTCCCTAATACTCTGGTTGCAGAAAATGAGGACTCAGGTATGTACCACATTGACAAATCTCTTAAAGGAGAAGCTGGAGCAGCCCCTCGGACCCCTAGTCAGCCCCATCAAACTCATCACCTCAGGTTCCATAAGCAACTGAAGAGTTTTAGCCAGGACTATCAGCAGATTCAACTGAAAGTTATTCATGTTTTCAGGAACAAAATGGACTGAACAAGGCTTAAGCCGTGTGCTATCAAATATGAAATGAATACCACAAATACATTTAGCTGACCTGCAAACTTAAGAGTTGAGAATTGATCTGAATTCAATGTCAGGCTTACACTTTAAAGACAGAAACTTTTCTGCTCTCTCATAGTGAATATAATCTGAGACTCTGAGTTGAGAATTTTTTTTTTTTTTTTTT
>NW_003852582.1:2225002-2231454 GCF_000181295.1 Otolemur garnettii
CCGCCACCTTAGGTGCATGTGGCTGGCGCCTTAGCTGCTTGAGCCACAGGCGCCAAGCCTGAGTTGAGAATTTTTGTCAACAGCTACTTATAGTTACAGTTGTTTGCTATGCCCTGTGGCCCCTAAAAGAAGGAAAATCATGATTATACCATGGTAGCTCACTTAACCCTACACCTAACATTTAAGGGTCAGTTCATCAGCCGTGTCATACTTAAAGTTTTTTCTACTTAGTATACATGTATGGAAACTCTACCCATTATTGTATTTTCTGTACTTGTTTCTTAAAAGAAACGAGAATTAGGACTTTGAAAAGTCTAGAAGGTAATGCTTTAGGAGCGTCTAAGAAATAAAATTTTTGAAAATACTACCTCTTTTCCGTACTCAAACCCAGCTGGATTATACAATGAAATTAAAAACTCTATGGCTGGGCGAGGTGGCTCACACCTGTAATCCCAGAACTCTGGGAGGCTCAGGTGGGAGGACTGCTTGAAGTCAGAAATTTGACACCAGCCTGAGCAAGAGCAAGACCCTGCCTCTATAAAAAATAGTAAAAATTAGCCAATTTAGCCATCTTACTGTCGCAATGCCTGTAGTCCCAGCTACTCAGGAGGCTGAGGCAAGAGGATCACATGTGTCCAGAAGTTTGAGGTTGCTGTGAGCTACCATGATACCACTGCACTCTAGCCCAGGACACAGTGAGACCCTCTCTCAAAAAAATAAAAATAAAAATAAAAATTATTCCATATGTGTGCTGAAGAAAATCTGTTTAGTATCCCTTGAGTTTAAGGGAGCATCACTTCAGAGCTAATGTGAAAAAAGCTTAAAAGAATGCATTTGTCACAAGAAATGCCCAGGATTAATACTTACACAACCTCCAGCAAGGATTTCTGCTGGAAGTGGAATGGAGCCATCTCTTCTGATAAATTTGTCCCGAACGAAATCATTAACCTAATTAGAAAGACAATACCAGTTAGCCAAAATCCCCAACTATTTCTCTGACGGGCACATTGTTGCTTTTCTAACTCAGCAAAACATTTGTCTCATGATATCAAAAACTGTCAAATGTTTACATGTAAATTTAAAGTTTTACAAATGATTTGACAGTGTGCCAGTCTTAGCAGCATCCATTTCAATTTTTGACTTAAAAGTAATCCAAACAAATGACAAATTCAGTGAGAAAGACACTTACAGTCAGTTTGATGGCCTTTTCTGGAGCAACCCCTATCAGCTGTGGTATCAGACCTAGGTAAAGAGGTAGAACCGTTAGCAGTAGAATGACTGGACCTCCACATACAAGCCCAACAAACAAATGTTTCTTCAAATTATTCACCCATCAAACATTTCAGAGTTTTCATTAAAATGGGGGAAACTAGGTTATCTAAAAACTTTGCACATGTATATAATAATTGTTTACAAGTATAATGTCATGTTTTCTTGAGGCTATTAAATCCTTTTCTTAAGCGTGTTTCCTTTAACACCTCCCAAAAAGCAGGTACGGAGGTAATGAGCCTCTGGGTCTTCTCTGCTCTGGGAACACTGCCAATAACAACGTAACCAAATTCCTTCCCTTGTTACAACTGACAATATATCAGACACTTTAGAGAAGCTAACGCTGTATATTTGGAAAAGCTCTAAAAAATGTGCTGTTAAGCATATCTAGATTTTGCCACAAAACCTGCTACCTACATAATAGCAGAGAGCGGCTTGGTTATCTTAGAATACCAACTCCCACAATTTTCTCTTCAGAGAAACCCAGCATTCAGTATTCATTTACTTAAAAGAAAGCAAACCTGCAAAGAAAAGTGCAATTTTAAGCATCATTTAATGAGTATCTTCTAGAAGCAAAAATGTATAGCTATTGTATTCTTATTGCTAATACATGTCAAGCTTAAGACATTTTAAAAGAATCCCCTCAAAACAAAGAAAATCATAATCCCTAGAAAGTTAAATTTCCCAGGCTGGCGACAAATAGGAAAAGAAAAAAATACATAAACAATTCAACATCTGTAACTATTCATAAAGCTCGGCTTTCTAAAGCACTCAGCTTATCCAAATTGTTAGCATACTTTTTTTTTTTTGTGTGCATTTTTTAAAGATGCTAACAATAAACATTTTATATCCTTTAAATCTTCTAGCCAAGGGGAAGTTATATATATGTGTTTGCCCACTTGCTCACTGCTGATCTTAAGCCTACTTTAAGGATACTGCTGAGTGATTTTCCATGAGCTGAGAGCTAGTGAGTAATCATACATACAGGCTACTGTCAGTCAAACTGAATTATCAGTGACAAACACAAATCCACACACACCTTCCATGGGTAGCAGACTGATTTAAAAGAATAAATCAGCAGATGGCAGTCTTAACTTTCTAACCTTCATGACTATCAGGCCCCTGTTACTTTTAATCTAACGCCCATACAACCATGTCAGTATGTGTATTTGTTTTACAACTTGCCTCAATAAGGCTCATGGAATTTTAATAAAGTACTGATTTGTGTCATTCCATCATTGTTGCCTGCAAAGAAATTTAGCTAATCTGTCAACAATTTTGTCAATCATCTGACAGAATAATGGACCAGTTCTAAGCAGTATATGACAATCTCGATAATCATAGCACTCACGTACAGGACTCCTACAATCTTTCCCCTAGTACAAAAGTCTCTCATTTAAAGAACTGAATTGATCAGCTCACATCCTGAATAAAACCAACAATCCCCTCCCCCACTCACTATAGTGTACCCATTTAATTAACATGACCTCTCTCTATATTGAAATCTTTTGTAAGCATTTATCCACTGAGGAGGCTAAACTACACAGTATGTCTGGATATCTGGGTTCCTTCTAACGGAAGACAATTTCTTGGCAATTTAAAAAGTATACCAAGGAGGCAAAAGGTCATTATTCAACACAGAAAGACTAGAAATGTCAAAGAAGAAAACCATTTTAGTATCACTCAACCCCAATTCCCCATTAAATAAAATCTAGATATGCAAGGCTTCAGCACTTTAAAAACAATCACTCTCAGGGGCAGATTTGCATTCTGGACTATATATGTCTCTTCCCATAGAGAACATGCCCCATAGCTGGACTTTAAAGATGCTAACGTTTTGGATATTAGAGCAAAATTAATTACAGTCATTCTTAAGAGCAGGGTATCTGAGCTTAATTTGATTTCAGAATGTCTGTCTTCTCTCACTCTTTACATATTGCCCAAAGTGAAGATCTTCATGACCCTCTCCCTCATATGTAAGTGTATCACAGTCACATATTTCACCTGAATACCTCCACATAATGCTAACAAGAGGTGTTTTGCTCTTGTCCATGAGCATAAAGCTTTGCTCTGGCCCAGTCTTTCTTTCCTGGGAACACAGTCTAAGCCAAACAGTTCAGAATGAGCTTGGGATTAATGAGCCTGTGTGTGCAAACAAACAAGTGCAGTAAATCACACAGATGCCCAGGACTTGAGTGTGTAGAGAGTATTTTCAAAGAATTCCAAGTGGCGCCCAAAGGGATTAAAAAATTAATCTCCCTCCCAAAGGAAACCCTAAATTCTAATGTGAAAACACACACATGAAAGTCATTCTCCCTCCAAAGAGAACAAGTTCCTACAGAGCTGATGAGGGTGGGGAGAATTCTGCATGGGGCCGCTGCCTCTGATGCTGACAGCACTATGCTCAGTCTAGAGCCGGTGCTAACATTCCCTGCAAAAGAAAATCTCTTGGCTATGCCTCTGAGCCAAGGGGAGGAAAGGACTAAGAATTAGACTCGGAATCAAAGGGTTTTCTGTCTTTTTCTTTCTTTTTTTTTTTTTTAAACTTCAGATGATTCATTGGAAAAGACTTATAAATCATCTCCTTACAAGACACAAAAACTTTTGATACTTCTTTCAGTTGAAGTAAGGGTACAGAGGGTAAACTCACCATTGAGTGGTACCCTGGCTTCTGTTTCACAGAGAAGAGATATATTTCTCCTTTCTAATTCTTGGAGAAAAGAAGCTATTTCTTAGCTATTATCCTTGTATTCCACCTGAAGACACATGCCTTAGATTGTAAGTGACCACCGTCCCATATTGGGACAAACACAGAATTTAAATTCCAAGAGATGAACTAGCAGGAAGAAGAAAGGAAGACCTTATTTGCGGACTAACACTGCTAGTCACTAGAGAACAATGTAATAAGGGAAGTGAACAAAGAGAAAACGCAAAGAGAGCAACAGCCTTCGTCTGGCTGGGTAGGCTACATATTGGTTTCTGTAACACGTGAGTTAAAATCTGTGGCTGGTGAGAGAAAATCATTAACTTCAGCAGCTGTGATTTGCTTACTCACCCCGGTAGAGTCCAAAGAAGCCCTCATAACGCAAGACTTTCTTAAAACAGTCGAAGCTGTTTTTGTACATCAGCTCCCCCACAACAGAGCCGGTGCCGCGCTGGTTCTGCATCCGGGTCTTCACCAGATCTATAGGGTACACTGCAGTGGCTCCCACAGCTGCAGACAGGACGACAGATGAGGACGGCAGAGCTCATCTCAAAGGGTGAGAAAACAGAGCACAACGTCTGTTCTGACAAGACAGACGCTGTGTGATTATTTTTCCTTCTCTCATACACAGCTGAGGGAGAGCACGCTAGCAACCGCGGGGACGCAGAAATGCAGCTGCTATGGAGAACAACTGGCAAGAATGCTTTGAAATCTCAGCTTCATAAATTAGAAAGTGGGGGATCAAGTCATCCCCAATATCAATCAACACTTGATTTTCTACAACAACATTAAACTATTATGTATAACATTTATGTTTTCCTTTAAATGCCTAAATATTATGCCACTTCCTTCTTAAAATGACTAGATCTGTACACTAGGTAGCTATAATTTTGAAATTAATCTAAAGCATTGGGATAAATTAATCTTAGTTACAAACATAATATTGGAAACAAATTTTAACATGATTCTATCCCTTCAGGTAGAATTTCATTTTAAAAAAATTAATACTTTAGAATTTCTCAGGGACTGAAAAATGCATCACATATAAACTAGGGTATTGCACTTTTTGACTGTTCAAAACCAAAGTGTGCTTTGCAACTTCTAAGAGTGAGACTGAAAAGAAAAAATAGTCTCTTTAGTTCAGGCTTGTTCTGAAAAATCGTAAGCATTTTAATCGCACCTGCTGTGTTCTCAACAAAACAACTTTAGATTCAACACATTTTCTATGCAGAGCATTTAACCAAAAACAGTCTCTCAAATTTCAGCTGGGAATAGGTAGGGAAGGGGAGGTTCATTTCAGCAAATAAACTTCAAATCTAGATATTCTTAGACCGAGGAGAAAGGAAAAAAATACAAGCAGAAAAACAAAAGCAAATCACCTTGAGAGGCTGTTTTATTTCATGAGGTTCTAGGATTTTTATCCCAAATCTCAGTTTCCTACCTGTCTCTTCACCCAACCCCATAAACACAGTCCTAGTCTCGATTTTTCATACCAGCCTTAACTGGTATAATTAAGGTAAGAGCAGCACTGCACCCCAGACTTTCACATCATCACAGGTTTTGTCCTGAAGACAGACTGGAGCCAGAGGGGCCACAACCATGCTGTGACAAGTCCTCCGATCATAAGTAAAAATAAAGAACTTCAGAAAGCCCTGCAGTCATGACCCAGGGGAACAATGAACTGCACCTTTGCTGAACTGCCCCGGTCTAGTGAGATAGTATTACATTAACAGAAGCCTCAAACAGCACACAGACATGTCACTCACCTCCAGCAATGGAGCCCAGAGTGAATCTATAAGCAGACTCGGCAATCTGGAGCCAGATAGGCCTGCCCAACCCAGGAGATTGCTGCGGGCAAAAAGAACACACATTAAAAAAATCTGGACAAGCACACAGCAAATTAAATAGCTACAATTTGGTTATTTTAAGATATGGGGAAACAAAATATAAAAGTGATATTGTTAATGAGGTAACATCTTTTCTGAAAGAAGAAAACAGGATACTGATGTAGCCAAAATTGGAAGCAATACATTTCAAAACAGGTATCTCTAATATCAGCATTTAAAAACTACATTCTGCCAAATACACAGTAGCTTCTTCCCCACTGTATTTTACAATATATGCCCATTTGTCAGAGTACACTACTAGTCTACAGAAGTGAATCTTTAAGATAAATATTTCAGGCACAAAACTTTCCCCCCTGTATTTTAACTTAAAATTTAAAAAATCTTTCTAAAATGTATAAAAATTATTTTCAGTTTCACTTCAGAGAATATTGATCATAACTACTATCTCTGATGACTACTGTTCTAGCCATATTCACAGTACTAACATAAAAGTCTATGATAATAAAAAAATAAAGCAAGGGAAAAAATTGTATCAGAATGTTATTTCTTAAGTATCCCATAGCATAAAGGACTTGAAATAATTTGTCTATGTTAGGGTCAGTCTTGTTCTTTAACATTTTCTTTTTTTTTTT
>NW_003852582.1:2232015-2249404 GCF_000181295.1 Otolemur garnettii
TATGTAGCCAGTCTAAAATAAAGGGATAATAAATTTGCTTTATCATAAAAGAAAAATTAAGCTTGAAATGAGCTTTTAGCAAAGCATAATAGGCCAAGCAAGGTGGCTGATGCCTGTAATCCTGGCACTCTGAGAGGCTGAGGAGGGTGGTTCCCTTGGGTTCAGGAGTTCAAGACCAGCCTGAGCAAGAACGAGACCCCATCTCCACTAAAAATACAAAACCTAGCCAGGCCTGGTGGCGCATGCCTATAGTCTAGCTACTCAGGAATCTGAGGCAAGAGGATAACTTGAGCCCAAGAGTTTGAGGTTTCTGTGAGCTATGACACCGTGGCACTCTACCTAGAACAATAGAGTGAGACTCTGTCTCAAATAAATAAATAGAATAAAAAGTTCAGATACTCTCCACTATATTACTTACATATAAATCTAATATACATTACGAAATTATATATAATATCTCGTAAAAATAGAAATTATAAATGAGATAAAATATTTTTAAATAATTTTATATTTTACTTATTAATGTAAAAATCTTTTTGATATTACTTTAAACAGGCATCCTTTGGTATCCACAGTGGATTGGTTCCAGACCCCAAGAATACCAAAACCTATAGACACTCAAGTCCCTTATATACAATGGCATAGTATTTACACATAACCTACACACAGCCACGCATCCTCCCATATACTTTAAATCATCTCTTGATTACTTAGAATACCTACTACCATGTAAATGATATATAAATAGTTGTTACACTGTATTTTTAAGAATGTATTATCATTTATTGTTGTATGGGTTTTTTTTTCCCAAGTATTTTGACCCACAGTTTAATCTGTGATACAAACCCCACAGATATGGAGGGCTGACTATAATGGCTGAATATGCTTTACTTAGTTTTTTTAGGTTTTTGAGAAAGGATCTGGCTCTGTTGCCCAGGGTGGAATAATGTGGCCCAATCACTACAGCCTCAAACTCCCAGGCTCAAGAGATCCTCCCATCTTAGTCTCCCAAGTAGCTAGAACAACAGGTATATACCACTTGCTATGGTTTTTTTTTTTTTTTGGTCAAGATAGGGTCTCACTATGTTCCTAGGCTGGCCTTAAACTCCTGGGCCTCAAGCAATCCTCCTTCCTTGGCCTCCCAAAAATGCTAGATTACTAACATGAGTCACCCCATCTGGCCCAAAATTGGAGTTTCCCAATCACAAGACTGGATAAGGTTCACGCTTGTAATCCCAGCACTATGGGAGGCTGAAGAGGGAGAATTGCTTCAGCTCAGGAATTCAAGACTTGCATGAACAAGAGTGAGACCCTCGACTCCTAAACAAATGAAAATCCCAGCCAGGAGCACCGGTAATCACAGTGACTTCCAGAGGCTGAGGGAGAGGAATGTCCACAGCCAGAGTCTGAGGTTGCAGTGAGCTATGATGCCATTACAGTCTGCTCAGGGCATAGAGTGGAACTCTGTCTCAACAACAACAATAACAACAAAGCAAAGAAGTAAAAATAAAAAATAAACAAGGAAATAAAAAGAAAATAAATATATCTCTTTCTTATAGACTCTGAATTATTTCCTATCATGTAAATAAATTAAAAAAAATATGTCCCAAAAGAATATGTCGAGTACTTTGGAAGACCAAGGCAAGAGAATTGCTCAAGGTCAGATGTTCCAGACCAGCAAGATCCAGTCTCTACAAAAAACAGAAAAATTAGCTGGGTATGAGTGGTGCACGCCTGTAGTCCCAGCTACTTGGGATGCTGAGGCAGGAGGATTGCTTGAGTCCTGGAGTTGGAGGCTGCACTATATAATGACACCACTGGGCAACAGAGCAAGACCTTGTCTCAAAAAAATAAAAATAAAGAAAGAAATGTTGAATCAAAACTCAAAACAAAAAGGCTATGATCCCAAATAAGCATCAAGTAACCACAAATTCCCTTATTCATATAAAAGTTTCTCCTATGTTCAACCACACATATTTTTATTTATACTTTTTCTTTAAAGAATGTTTATAAGCCCTATAAATCCTATGAGAAATGAAGGATTATACTGTGCTTTAATTTTTAGCTAAAACACTGGTGACTATAAATACTCAAATGCCTTTTGACAGAAATGTCACCTCCACCCTTATTAAATAGCACTTAAAATAAAATGTACAGTATATGTATGGTTATCGAGATTTTTTAAGACTTAGTTATCACTATAACTTATGGTTTACTTGTATTCAAGTATGTAAATTGATGTAATTAATGCTATGGATTTGGCTTCATGAATATTCATAAATAGAATGCTACTATAGCTCTCATCCCTATTAATGACTATGTGCTGAATTTTTAGCATTTAGACTCAAGGAAAATATTCAGCACTAAGAAGATTGCCTACCGTGAGCAAAATGGGCCAAAGGAAAAGACAATCTTTACCTTAAGGTTATGATTATGATTATAAAGTTTGATATTTAACAAGGTTAATTAAGTGTTTTTCAAAAGAAGAGATGAAAATTTTTGAATGATTTTTAACCTGCTCCCTAAGTGTACATGTACAATAGGAAATCAGTTGAGAATGCATTTAAAAACCAAAAGTTCTTTTTCTTTCATTGTGCAATGTATCTCATCCTATAAACGAGAAATAAATAGGGTGAGATTGTGTTGGCTAATAAGTCAAGCAAACTGCCCAAATCAAGGTGCCCCATGCAGCATGCAGTGTTAACAGGTAGAAATAACACAGTGTTAACAGGTAGAAAATGGACTAGCTGAAGTCTTTGTATTGGGCACTGGACGGGAGAAGAAAGGCTAGATTCTACATCAACTAAAATGTATGACTCGAATGGTAAACTAAATATAGGAAAACAAAACAAAATTCTGTCTGCAAACACAACTATGACTTTTTGTTGTTGTTGAGACAGAATCTCACTCTGTCACCCTTGGTAGAGTGCTGTGCTGGCACAGCTCACAGCAACCTCAAACTCTTGGGCTCCAAGTGATCCTCTTGCCTCAGCCTCCTGGGTAGCTGGGACTACAGGTGCCTACCACAATACCCAGCTATTTATAGAGATGAGGTCTCATTCTAGCTCAGGCTGGTCTCCAACTTGTGAGCTCAGGTGATCCACCTGCCTCAACTCAGAGTGCTAGGATTACAGGCATAAGCCACCATGCCCTACCTGCAACTATGAATTTAATAATACTGGATTTGGGCTCGGTGCCTGTAGCACAGTGATTACGGTGCTGGCCACATGCACTGAGGCTGGAGGTTTCAAACCTGCCCTGGGCCAGCTAGACAACAATGACAACTGCAACAAAAAAAATGGCTGGGCATTGTAGCAGGCCCCCATAGTCCCAGCTACTTGGGAGGCTGAGGCAAGAGAACTGCTTAAGTCCATGAGTTGGAGGTTGCTGTGAGTTGTGACACCATGGCACCCTACCAAGGGCGACATAGTCAGAGTGTTTCAAAAACAAAAAAAATACTGGATTTGAAATTAATATTTTTAGCCTTACAAATAAGATTAAAATCCAAAGCAATGACAGTATAAGAGAAGGGGGTGAAGGAAAAAGATTTAATATATACATGTTTTTCTTAAAAATGCTAAACAATACATACTTTTTTCTCAGAGAGAAGAGCATTGTGTTAAAGACTATAGTAAGTCTTCAAATCTAATAATTTAAATGAGGTCAGTGACTAATAAGTAATAGCTTATAAACCAAATTTCCTCCTTTCTGAGGAGAGATTTCCATTTATGGTAAAACTATCACAGGTGACAGAGGTGAAATGTTTCAAAAACAGAACTCATAAATTGGCTTTACTGCTTTCCTCTGTGTACTCATGAATCCAAAGTTCCAAGAAGGTCCAAAATGCAAACTTTGCAAAAGAGATAAATTCCTATATCTAAGGGCATAAACATGAAATAGAGATTAAAAATTATTCTAATATTTTTACAAACCACAACCCAGCTTATATTCCTAAACTTCTTTGAATGGCTTGTGGCTTTAATACAATTTCCTACAGAAACAAAACTTTTTAAAAAGGTACATGTAAGCCCAAACAAGTCCATCATAGATCAATTATTCCACACAGTTGAAAAACTAATTATGTAATATAAAGTAAAGAAAAATAGGAAGCTTGTTCACCCATTTTCACATAGGGTCAAAACTGGTATTAACCTGTTTTTAACCTTCCAACTGTTACATGCTCTAAAAATACATACCGTCTCTTCTCTCTGCAATCCAGGCAACCTTTATTTATCTCACTTTCCTCAAATCAAAATTTCTGCTTTTCTCACTGCAAGTCACCTCTATACCAGAATATATTTATCCATTCTACTCTTGAGTGTAGAACTCACTGTAACCTCAAACTCTTGGGCTCAAATAATCCTCCTGCTTCAGCCTCCTGAGTAGCTAGAACTATAGATGCACACCACCATGCCTCGCTAATTTTTAATTTCTTGGTAGGGACAAGGTCTGGCTATTGCCCAGGCTGGTCTTGAACTCCTGGCCTTAAGTGACCTTCCTGCCTTGGCCTCCCAAAGTATAGGGATTACAGGCCTGAACCACAGTGCCTGGCTTGTTTATAAAATCTTTGTCTATCTCTAAATCATGAATAGAATTTATGTTATCTTCTATAATCTTTCACATTTAGACCATTCCAGCTGGGATAGATTTTTGTATATGGTATGGGGTAGGGATTTTTTTCTAGTCGAATATTCATCATTAATTACATTTTTAAAATATATAACTGGCAGAATTTCAGTCAGCATAAAAATTTTTTTAAATAGAACAGTTTAGACAATAAAGAAGAAAATACAAACATGCAATTCCTAACAAAAAAAAATGTAATTCCTCCTCACTTTCTATTCCCGTCCAGCTAATGGAAGCAGATGAAGGTAGATGAAGGAGTTGTGTCACATATATATCTGAACTCATCTTATAGTCTGCACATATAGGTTTCTCCTATTCAATAACAGTAACAACTACAATAACAGCAGTTAATATTTATTAGATGTTTAATAGGTGTCAAGCCTAATGGAAGTGCTTTATCTCACATAATCCTCACAAAATCCCATCAGATGGCTATTATTGTCTCTAATAAATAGGGAAACAGAACAGAAAGTTATTACAGGATCAGTGCCCAAGCTCTTCATCACTGCCTCCCTCATAACTTTTATTTCTGAACTCACAGATTCTCTATCATGAACAACTGTTTTCAAATGACTTTCATAGGTTGAGATAACAAAACATATGTTTTTTTCTATTTTGTTGCTTTTTCCTATTTTATGTTTAAGTATCAAGTAGATTCCTACAGGGGAATACTCTACATCAGTGGTTCTCAACCTTCCTAATGCCACAATGTATTTTCATTGTTAAAAAGGGGTCACGACCCACAGGTTGAGAACCGCTGCTCAATATACTAAATGTAAATAACTAAGTATTCTTAGTTTGGCAATATAGGAAAAATTATAAGAGAATCAAAACAAGACATTTTCTGGAAGAAACATATTCTGTGGACTAATTTTTAAAACTGAGTAACCAGCTTTGCGCAGTGGCAGTATTGTAGCCAATGAAGTTTATCTGAGGCCCAATTATTGCTAATTGAAAACTGAGTCACCAGAATTGCAGTCTAGATGGCCGCCTTAGAATGCCACATAATTCTGAAATATGTTAACTTTAGAAAGTTTCTTTAAGAAGGTGGCACCTGTGGCTCCGTGAGTAGGGCACTTGCCCCATATTCCAAGGGTGGTGGATTGGAACCCCCAGCCCCAGCCAAACTGCAACAAAAAGAAAATAGCTGGACGTTGCAGCAGATGCCTATAGTCCCAGCTACTCAGGAGGCTGAGGCAAGAAAATGGCCTAAGCCCAAGAGTTGGAGGTTGCTGTGAGCTGTGATGCCACAGCCCTCCATTGAGGGCGACAAAGTAAGACTCTGTCTCAAAAAAAAAAAAAAAAGTAAAAATTAAGGAAAGTTTATTCTATTATTTTGGTTGCTGTAACAATATCAGCATATTTTCTTATTATTCTACAGTTTTAGCCTGTATTCCTTATGATATTTTAAATGCTACAAAGGAAGATGAATTAGAATGAAAAAAAAAAAATCCATTGTTTCGCACCATTTTATAGACTGCAGGAGCTTGAAGTATTCTCAGAAATATTTGAGGCTACTCACTTTACTAAAGGGAAAACTGAGGCCCAGATCCTGAGGATAGTAAAGGTCAGATTTCACCATGGATATTAATGGACATTTGACTCCTTTAATAATCTTCATAAATCTGTTTGTATAAAATTGTAAAAATTATTTGTGACCTTGATTGAGTTTTATTTTCTCAGGTTTGTTCTTATAATACTTTATAAGAAAAAAATACATTTACAATCTTAATATTTGTTTCTCTATGCCTAACCTTCAGTAGTAATACTGCCCAATCTATCTGATATGTGAGAAGAAAAATTTAAAATCCAGACTCTGAGGTTGTTCCTTCGGGGATAGTGCAGGAATATCCAAGACCCCTGGAGAATCCAGATCCCTGTGCCACCACAATAGTAAGGCAAAAGGCAGAGAAAGTGCTCCACCCCCCCACCCCCTACCACATCAGTCAGAAGGGAAGGAGAAGAATCACTGCCCATTTCCTAAGCATCTGACAAGTCCCTTGGGACCCTCTGAACTATCATAAAAGCATCAGAGCTGCCACTGAAGACAGGCAAATCTCAAATCTCTGCCTTAAAAAAAATTCAAATTGGTAGCAGAATTACATCACCTTTCTAAGGATGAAGAAATATGAGGGATATAGACTTATAGCACCAAAGATTGCAAAACAAGTTTCAGATATGGCCTCTAGGAAAATTGCTAGGGACAAGTGAGGTGGGTGAATAGAAAAGTAAGCAGCAGGAAAGCTGAGAAAGTAGGAAATGAGTTGAGGCTTTCAAATTCAGTCTGCATTGCTTTTAATAAGCTAAATGAAATACTCCTCAACTATAAATATTAAAGATACTTCCACGGAGAGCTAGATAAATAGATACATGTAACCCTGCAAAATACCTCCTTTTGAAATGCAATTTTACAAAATTCAAGAGCAAATTTTCACAAATGTATACTATAAAAATAAAATTAAATTCAGTAAGAGCTTTTTAAATACTTCAGTATGCCTCAAGTTTTTTATAATTTTATAAAATTTTAGGCTCGGCACCTGTGGCTCAAGTGGCTAAGGTGCCAGCCACATACACCTCAGGTGGTGGGTTCCAATCCAGCCTGGACCCGCCAAACAACAATGACGGCTGCAACCAAAAAAAAAAAAAAATACCCAGGCGTTGTGATGGGCACCTGTGGTCCCAGCTACTTGGGAGGCGGAGGCAGGAGACTCTCTTGAGCCCAGGAGTTGGAGGTTGCTGTGAGCTGTGATGCCACAGTACTCTACCCAGGGGGACAGTTTGAGACTCTGTCTCAAAAAAAAAAAATTTTTATTTAAAAAAAATCTCTGCATTTGAATAAATGCATCTATTTGTAAAGGGACTGAGAACTAATAATGGAAACAAACGTCGGTGGTAGCAGGTAAGAGATTTTTTTGATACAGAAAAAGTTGAACAGTAATGAGTTACAGACACATTTTAACCTGTAGGAAGCTTTATTATACACAAAGCAAACAATGTACTAACAGAAAATGTAGGTAGAAAAGCTCGCCCTTTCATTTTCAATTTACTTCAACCTAACTACAAAATGTTCTTGTTCATTATATAAAGTAGAACTGGAAATTCTAATTCGTTTCAAAGCTAGAATCACCATTCCATGGAGCTCAAGTGTAAGAAAGATTTCTCACCAAATCGTCTCAAATCTTCACACTTTTATATCTTGATTTTTCACTAACACATGTGTTAAAGGTAAATGATAATAACAAGCCCACCCCTGGCTTCTCACCAGTGCAGCAGCTATGAAGAGAAGTAGATGGGCTGTTTGCACAGCAAGTCCATTTAACTTTCTCTCATCTGTCTTCTGTCTTCTTTCCCTCTCCTCACTGCCTTCCCCATGTTTTAATCATTCTTAACAAGTAAAAAAACCCAAAACTAATATTTTATCAAAAATGTAATAATAGCCAATGTTTTCTTTCTGGTTCACCAATTACATACCTTTCACTTTTTTCTTATTATAATCTATACTGCACAATATTTACATATAATTTACAATAAGCAAATGACTTATTACATTTGAGGAATGCCTTGTATTTTAAAAACCAATCGTGACACCAATCTTTAAATATGACTAGGTAAATGAAAGGAAAAGAATCCTAATTCTAAAAGGAAGGAATTCAAGTCCAAGTATGTTTGACCCTTATTTTCCTTATCTTCATAAGTTAAAAGAACAAAACACAAACATAAATCTAGTTATCCCACAAATATTCTATAAGAGTGTGGGTGACAGTAGTTCTATAAAGGTAATCTTTGAGCTAAGAAGAGTCTTTCTCCAGGAAGCAGTTTTTCATTTTCATTGCATTCAGAAGCTTTAGGCTTCTATGTAGGCTGCTATTCTAGCATGTTTGAAGGTGATTATATTTATGAGACTACTCCTACCTGTCTCTGAAGTTCTGCCAGATTGTAAGGTAAGGCCCCCTCTGCCAAAGGAGCTATTCTCTCAATATCTGCCAAAGTCAAACGTCTTCAGGAAATATATGGGAAAGAAAGAATTGTTAGGCAACAACAAGCTCCTTAAACCGAGATCATGTTTTCTCAGAAACACAAAACAAAACAAAAGACTCTATGGTTGAAAATTAGTATTTCCGTATTCATACAAATCGTTTTACTGAGAAAAAAAAACATCTTTAGAGCCTGGTTTGATAAACAAAAAGCAAAAAACTCTAGAGAAATAAAGTGTCATGCTTTTAAAAAGCTTATAAAAAACCAAATCGTGGTAAGTCTCCAGCGATAGACAATAAAAGTGAAGAAATTATTCTTGCCAAAGGCAAAGGTATACTGTTCATATATACTAGATGTATACCCTAATCATATCTATTTAATGGTGCAGAGTATCTGGGAAGGACAGATACAAAACTGATAAATACTGGTTGCCTTCCAGGAAAGGCATGAGCCTAGGAGGGAGACTTTTAACAGCATATTCTTTGAAACAACTTGAGTTTTGAACCATGTTAACGCACTACAGTTTCCAAAAAATTTCCTTAAATTCCATGGACCAGCTAGAAGGTCACTTTAGATCTAGTTTTGAAAAGTACTTTTGGAAGTATTTATTATCATGAAGGAACCTCAAAACTTTTGTCTAAAAATGTGAATTACAGATGAATGAGACAAAGATTAGTATTTCGCATCATCTCCAGTTTAACAATGCATTATATAGCATGAGCACAATAAATCACCTACGTTTGATTAATCCTTGGTTCCAGGGCTAAACCCCGTTTTTCAGATATTGCTAGAACTGCCTACCAGAAGTGACTAAAAGAAAAAAAATTTGATCTCTTAATGGACTACAAGCTTCCTTGCCCACAGGTCCTGTGGGGTGCCTGTAGACAAGGGTTTTTCTTTTGTATTTGCATGAGACTTTGCAAATTACCTTCTATGTGCTTCTGTCTTTTAAATTTATAAAATAAAAACATAAAACAACTGACAGTGTCTAAGGTGGTAACTATGATGATAATATCATAGGCATATCTCAAGAACATGATACTCTCTAACCTGAAATGGTGTATACTCTTTAGTGAAATGACAATGTACAACAAACCAAAAATATAATATGATTGATTCCACCATATACTTTAGCCTATTTTATAAAGTTACAAGCTTAGGCACATTTCTACAAATCTCTTGCAACTCGTAACACCTCCAGAGTTTCCAGATTAAAACTCTGTCTTCTCACTTCCCTCCCATACTCTCTCTTTCCTTCCTTCACCCATTTCCCCCTCTCATGCCCCTCAACCACTCACTACCTTTTCTTACCTCCTCCCTTCCAACTATTCCCTCCCCCCTTTCTTTCCTCTTCTCTCTTTATTTCTCTGCCCTTCTTCTCTCTCCGTTTTCTTCCCTCATCTCCCAGACACCCTCAGTCTGTCCTCCTCTGTTTCTCACATCTGTTTTTCTTGGAAATTACATACTGAATTGACTTTTATTAAAATAAACTAAAAGCACACAACTGTCTCACATTTTAAAAGAACTACACTATAATAAATACCATGAAGAATTATTGGAATACTTACCCTGAAGCATTATATAAGTCGGCAAGCTGGTAGAGGATATCAATTTCTAGTGGAGTGACTTGTCCATAGCGTATGGCACTCTGGGCAAATTCCTCTGAAAAGGATAGGTAAAATACTAAAGTCTTGAAAAATTCTTAATACACAACAAACTTTTACCATAACCAACTATAAAATAATCTGAAAGGTACAGGCATTTTAGTATTATTTTAAAAATCTAAAACTGAATTTATTTATTTTTTTGAGACAGAGTCTCACTATGTCACCCTCAGTAGAGTGCTGTGGTGTCACAGCTTACAGCAAACTCAAATTCTTGGGCTTAAGCGATTCTCTTATCTCAGCCTCCCAAGTAGCTAAAACTGAATTTAAATACTTAAATTCAACTATATACATTCCTGAAAGTTAGTAAAAGACAAAATGTTAAGATAATGAAATAGCAAAAACAGATAAATTACTTCAAAGATAAAATAATCTCTTTAGAATCCTGTCTCCGTTATCTTGTTTATTCACTGTGGTCTCCAAAGTTACAATAGTATAAAAGAGTTGGCTATTCTCCAGTCACTCAAAAACCCTACTACCCTGCACCAAAAGGAGTAGGCTTGCCCATCTTTCCGTGGCAACTCCTCCCTAGTACAAACAAGCTGCTGCCACAGTGCCACTGACCTGTTTGACAGATTGGGCCAAGGTTCTTTTCAAAACTGTCAAAGCCACTTTTCCATTTCTGACCTCAGCATCCCATTAAATCCACCTGGATTTTTGGAGCCCAAATGAAGCATAATATACACATGTTAGCCTACTTTCTAGACTGGGCTTTAGAATCGTAAACTTAGATTAACCTCAGGCCTAGATGAAGAAAAGTGAAAATGCTGAGATTCTAATCAATATATACTTTTTAAATCTTACCCTTTGTGACTTCAACATCTTTCCTTGTGCCAGCTAGAGTGCTATATATCTTACGAACAAGCTCCATGTTATTCAGTAAGGAGTTAAATGCATTGAAGTAGGAGAAGCTAACCTGGTGTGAGATGCTTCCTCCAGCTGCCTAGGAAATGACAACACACAAAGTTTAAAAAACAAATAAAATCAGAAAGCACAAGTACAGACACTGTACTTTTCTCAAAGAGGTTCCAAAGGAGTCTTCATTATTAAAATGAATAACAACCAGCCCATAAATACAAGGGAAGTATCAGACTGAAACACTGAATTTTGTGCCCTCAGGGAATTCTATGTAATTTAGGTTTTAAGGAAGAAAGCAACATCTGGAAGTTGGACTTCATGGTTCATCTACCTATAAGGTCAGAAACAACAAATATAATTATCACAGATCAAAACAATAGTTATTTAAACAGGATCTTCAAGACCCTCAACTATGGAACTCCTGCTAGTCCTGGGTAAACAAAACATCAATGAACAATATATACAGCATATTTTTAAACTTAATTTCCCACACACATACACAAAAAACAAGTGGTAACTTAAAATTTTAAGGCTATGTCATTATATCAGCTTTTCCTACTCTCTCTTTCTTAAGGCCATTGTTATAATTAAAATACCCAACAGTCTATGTTGAACTCTGAATTTGTATCATGAAAGGTGCAACTACCAAAAGCTCCAAAAAATGTACAGAAAATCTGGAAAGGATTTATTTGCTACAAAATTATGTCTTCAGTAAAATAGTGCAAAAGAGGCTCTCATGCCCAGGATAGGGGAGCAATGCAGCCTTCATTACCTTTGCAGGGTGAGGAGGTAATTTCTCCTTCTACCACTTAGACATAAACTCAAAAGAGATTATTTTTCGCAGTTTGCAAAAGCCTAATTTTTAAGCCAGAGGTCAGAGGAACCCATTTAATTGAATGCATTCTCTATTAAAAACTCAAAGAAATATTCGTGGAAATACTAACATAACAACTTTAATCATAAAGGTCATCTACAAATAACATAGGTAAGTATGGGCAAACATACTCACCTTTACCACCCCTCACACACATACTTTAACCCAAGCATAGATTATATTTGTATTAGCCTTAAAGTGGATACCAGTGACCCAAAGGCTCAACTCAAATTATTTAATATATTCCTCTGAGGACTGGAAATGGCTTTTGGTAAATTGAGGCTATAATAGCTGTATCTAACTCAGTTGGAAAAGATTAAATGGGTCCCCTCACCCGAAGGTACTGAGTAAGCTCATCCCTATAGGATTTTCTTTCCTTCTTCCCTCCCACTCTCCCTTTATTTCTTTCCTTCATTCTTTCATTTTTTGGTTGAGGTATAAGGTGAGGGTAGGGGCGTGCAGGATGGTGTCACAGAGGTGAAATGCGTAGGAGAAAGTGACATGCTCCATGTTTGAATTCATGAAAGAAAAAGAACAGAAGTTGATCTTTCTAGCCCAGTCTAAATCAGGGATAATGATCTTCAGCTGAAACAACAAACGCACTCATTGGCTTCCCTCCATTCAAAACAAGCAGTAATCAAAAACTTATATGTAAGTACAAAGCATGAACAAGAAAACGGGAAAGTGAGGAAAGTTTCACCACTCTATGTGAGGAAATGGATGACATGAGTTTGCTATTGGTCCAGATGATTACTTTGTAGAGGTTAGCAGTTTGACAGAACAAAAAACTGTGTCTGGTGCATACAGACTGAATACACAGGTGAAGGGGCAGGGAGAGGAGTGAGCCACGGAGGCCGATGGCCACATATTTCCTCTGTACCTTCTGCCATGGGCATGATTATTAAAACAGTGCAGAAGCCAGTGACAATCCCTCCAGCAGACAGCACCCTGCAGGCAACAAAGGAAGGAGCCATCCTTATAGCAAGACCTTGGGAGCCTGGTGAGGTGGACAGAGGCCAAGATGAAGGCAGGAGTGTGGGACAGGTACTGCCCACTGGGAAAAGTAATTGCTCACCCTTGTCTACAAAATCCCTTGTTTCCCTTGAACTGGATTCTGTGAATGGAAATAAATAGTTTGGAAATATATGAGAGAAAGATGGTAGCTCTGAATAAAGCTATGGGCTGGGGGAAGACCACTTACCATCACATCTACCTCCCTTGCTTACACACATGCACAAACACACACACACATACACACTTACCTTCTGCCAACCAAATGTGAAGTTTAAATAGAAAAGAGTCACAGGAGTCCCTGCAGGTAATCCAGGACCTAAAGGCTCAAAGGTTTCAGGCAACAGAGGGTTAATAGTAGTTGCTTTTTACTTACTGAAACTAAGTTTTCCTCTACAAAAGGAGTAAGCATGTGCGACCGAATAGTGACCATGATGTCACTGAAATCCAGACCAGAAATCAGGCCACTTTTGCTTTTGTCTTTCAGTGCAAAGGCTTGTCGTGCATGTTCCAACTGCAGCTCCTGGGGGGAAAAATTAGAAAATAAGCCTTTACATTGGTTAAATACATCCCCAGCATATGTTTTGGAAAGAAGGGAAGGACAGACATTATACTCCCACATGCACTTCTTTTTTTTTGAGACAGAGTCTCACTATGGTGCTCTCGGTAGAGTGCTATGCAATCACAGCTCACAGCAACCTCAAACTCATGGGGTTAAGCAATTCTCTTGCCTCAGCCTCCCAAGTAGCTAGAACTACAGGTACCCACCACATGCCTGGCTATTTTTTTTGTTGTAGTTGTCATTGTTGTTTGGCAGGCACGGGCTGGGTTCAAACCCACGAGCTTTGGTATACGTGATTGGCACCCTAGCCACTGAGCTACAGGCACCCAGCCGACCACATGCACTTCTTACTGAACTAAACTATGTACTACTTTGAATTTATAACAAAGCTTTCTTTTAAGAAGCATATGTTTTCTTAAAAATGTACCACATATTACTTCTCAGGAAAAAAAAAGAACAGAATGAATCAGAGCAGGGAAATAAAGCAAAAAGAGGGAAAAAGAACCCTCAGGTTTCACTCAAAAAGTTTTCATCACTAAAATCAAATAGAGTATAATGTTTTCAGTGTTGCATTTCAGCCTTCAAATATACAGTAATTTATTCTCTCCTGCTTGAAGGCTTTCTTGTCATCAAAGAGTACTTCTTGCATGAAGAGTTTAGATTCATTTTCAGTTTTTCAATTTTAAATGTTGCAATCAGCCTCTCTCTCTCTCTATATATATATATATATATCGTATGTAAATGAATTAGAGGTCACTTTCCCAAACAATTAAAAAAAATAAACTCAACGAGAAACTCTACCAACTGATAAGTATGATACTTGGTAATTCTAAAATGAAAGTTATAAATAACAAACTACATAAGTAGTCTTCAGCTATCACACTTTCTGGCTCTGGCCTCCTCATAAACTGTAAAACTGTCCAGAATATCACTGACCTTTTGAACTACTGATCAGCCAAACTTTGTAATAAGTGATAACAATAAAAATAACAAAATGTGCCAGTAATCCCCTGAGTACTATACAGAAATAAAAACCTGAGCATTTCTGCCTTGGGGACTCATGATGTAATCCAAAGAAGCCTGTTAGCACAACATAATAATAGGATTGCTGGATGCCACTTTCGTACTCTTTGCAACTCTGGAAACAATCGTCATATCTAAGCATACACATATTATTCAAAGATAAGATTAAATATTATAATTTTTATTGCCATTTACTTAGCAAAGCCTATAAATCAATGTTATCTTACCCTTTTTAACATTTAAAACAATTTTTGATAGAAATCTACCAATCTTCACTTAATGTTATTTTCCTATGGGCTTGTGATATCACAATGGTCATTTGAAGACATTAAAATCACCTTAGTGGATATTCATATAATAATCCAGTGAGCAATACATTTGTTTTATGTGGTGTTTGTCTGATATTTAACAATTAAACTAATGTTAAAAATGTCTTAGCAGGTTCATGGACTATCAAAATCTACTAAATTTTTTAATAGTGAGGAAATATCTATATAAAAAGATACGTTTAGATTTGGTTTAATGGAATATAGAGAAACTCAACTGGTAAATATGCAAGACAGAAAAAGAGTATAATATAAGCAACCAGCATGATTTAGAAAATTTTTCTATTCTATTCCTCCTCTTCTTTAGTCATTCCCACTAACTCACACCATCTCTTTAGCATCTTAACTCCAACCACTTTATCTTTCAAATGAAGCAGGAAGTTTTGCTTTCATTAGACTGACTGAAGTGGTCCCCGTTGCAAGGATACTCCCAAGCAGCATTAGAAGCAGTCTCAGACCCACTCTGTGTCTTATAAACCTTTTTCCTTCCTCACTTCGTTGTTTCTCCTTCTTTAGGTCTTTGCTATGTCTTTGTCTTCCCCCTTAATCTAGAAATAGCCAATGGCAAACATTGGTACAATTTAGCCTTATTAGGCTGGGCAAGGAGGCTCACGCCTATAATCCTAGCACTCTAAGGCTGAGGCAGGTGGATTGCTTGAGCTCAGGAGTTCAAGACCAGCTTGAGCAAGAGTGAGACCCCAGTCTCTAAAAAAATAGCTGGGCATCATGGTGGGCGCCTATAGTCCCAGCTACTTGGGAGGCTGAGGCAAGAGGATTGCTTGAGCCCAGGAGTTTCAAGTTGTTGTGAGCTATGACAACACAGGGCTCTACCAGGTCAATAAAGTGAGATTCTATCTCAAAATAAAAACCAAAAAACCTAATTTACCCTTATTTATTAATGCCACTCAGTACTAAAGAAAATATGTACCTTTACCCTAAAGGTAAAGCAGAGTACTCATTGAAAGAGTAATATTCGGCTGGGCGTGATGGCTGACACCTATAATCCTAGCACTCTGGGAAGGTGAGGCGGGTGGATTGCTTGAGCTCATGAGTTTGAGACCAGCCTGAGCAGGAATGAGGCCCTGTCTTTACTAAAAATATAAAAACTGAGGCAAGAGGATTGCTTGAGCCCAAGAGTTGGAGGTTGCTGTGAGCTATGATGTCACAGCACTCTACCCAGGGCAATAGCTTGAGACTCTGTCTCAAAAACAAACAAAAAAAAGGCTTGGCGCCCATAACACAGTGGTTATGGCACCAGCCACATACATGGAGACTGGCAGGCTCGAACCCAGCCCAGGCCAGTCAAACAATAATAACAACTGCAACAAAAAAATAACCAAGCGCTGTGGAGGGCGCCTCTGGTCCCAGCTACTTGGGAGCTGAGGCAAGAGAATCACTTAAGCCCAAGAGTTTGAGGTTGCTGTGAGCTGTGATGTCACAGCACTCTACCTAGGGTGACATAGTGAGACTCTGTCTCAAAAAAAAAAAAGAAAGAAAGAAAGAAAGAAAGAAAGACAGACAGACAGACTAATATTAGAAGAATAAATTTTCTGTTTTCTATAAGGTCAACAATTAAAGAACATTAATTTATCTTTTAAAGATACATATTTGGAGTGCTACAGATGAAATCACAGAGTGTATGGGATTGGTTTCCAAATGATTCTAAAGGAGGCAGAGTAGGATAAAATAATTGGCCAACAGTTGGTAATTGTTGAAGAAGGTTGATGGGTACACGATATACATTACACTACTTTCTCCACTTTTAAATATATTTGAAATCTCCCAAAACAAAAACTAAAGGCTTCAAAATGGGAAGTTAAACAAAAAAAAAGTTCCATATATATGAGGTATGACAATTAAATTAGCCAACTCATCCTAGAAAATGTGCTATATACTCATAGCTGAATTCCACTACAGTCAATTTCAAAGTACTCCCCTTGGGAAACTATGCACCAATGCTAGTGCCTAGCTAGTGCCACTCTTCAAAGCAGTTTTGTAACTCTTTCTGGAATAGCCATCAGAGCTGTCATCATAATACCCTTGATGTCCTGAATGTCATCAAAATGGCTTCCTTTCAATATTTATCTTTGGGTAAAGAAAAGTCACTGGGGGCCAGATCAGGTGAGTAGGAAGGGTGTTCCAATACAGTTATTTATTAGCTAAAAACTCCCTTACAGACAGTATTGTGCGAGCTCTTTGCTTTTGCTCACCAGAGAGCTCCTACCAGACCATTTTTGCACACACCTTTTTTCATGCCAAAACTTTTAGTTAAGATTTTCCTGTTTTGGCTCAGTGCCCGTAGCTCAGAGGTTGGGGAGCTGGCCACATACACCAGGGCTGGCAGGTTCAAACTTGGCCCAGGCCTCCTAAACAACAATGACAACTGCAACAAAAAAATAGCCAGGCCTTGTGGCAGGCACCTGTAGTCCCAGCTACTTGGAGGCTGAGGCAAGAGAATCGCTTAAGCCCA
>NW_003852582.1:2250755-2252820 GCF_000181295.1 Otolemur garnettii
ACCACCCTCGGTATATGGGGCCAGCACCCTACTCACTGAGCCACAGGCGCCGCCCTACAGTTATCATTGTTGTTCAGCAGGCCCGGGCTGGGTTGAAACCTGCCAGCCTAGGTGTATGTGGCCAGCACCCTAACCACTGAGCTATGGGCGCCGAGACATAATTAATTATTTAATTATTAACCAAAAAATAATTTAAATATCGATATAATAGATACTATAAAATAGCTTCAGCAAATGCAAGGGAAACAATGAAATAAATTCATCTTTGGAAGAACCTTAAAAAACACTAGCTGGGAAGACATTTCCTTTTAAAAAAATCAGCTCTCAAATGTATAATATATGTTCAACTTTTACAAGGTGAGTTAGATAAGTACTAACAGTGAGAGTATTAGAACAAGCACTGGTTCTAAAAATATCCACACCTCAAGGGCATAGTTTTCAAATCTATGATTACCTTAATAAAAAAAAATAATAGCGTAGGCTTATACAAGGTGAAATAAATCTTGCTTCTGGGTGCACAGGGGAACTAGAGGAGAGGATAAAGAAAAGAAGAAGGTGGCTCATGCCTGTAATGCTAGCACTCGGGGAAGCCAAGGCAGGAAGATCCCTTGAGCTTGGGAGTTCCACACCAGACGGAGCAAGAGCAAGACCCTGTCTCTACTAAAAAAAAGAAAGAAAAACTAGTTAGACATTATGCTGTGTGCTTGTACTCAAAGCTTCTCAGGACGCTGAGGCGGGAGGATCACTTGAGCCCAGAAATTTTAGGTTGCTGTGAGCTAGGCTGATGCCACAGCACTTTAGCCTGCGTGAGACATTGAGATTCTGTCTCAAAAACAACAAACAAACAAACAAACAAAACCAGAACAGAAAACAGGTATTCAAACAAATATTTGTATACAAATGTTCATAGAAACATTATTCACAATAGCCACATGGAGGGAGAAAACCAAACGTCCCCGACTGATGAATGGATAGACAAAATATGGTTTATCATATAGTGGGATATCATTCAGCCATAAAAAGGAATGAAGTACTAGCACAGGCTACCATATAGATAACCGTTATAAACGTTACACTAAGTGAAAAAAAGACACAAAAGTTCGTTTTCTATGATTCCACTTCTGTAAAATTCCAGAAGAGGTAAATCCATAGAAATAGAAAGCAGAGTGTAGTTGCTAGAAGCTGAAGAAAGTAGAAATAGAGACAGTTTAGTGGGTACAGGGATTTCTTTTGAGATGATAAAATTGTTTGGGAACTAGATAGACAAACACAGTGAATGTACTAAATGCCACTAATGTACCCTTCCAAATGCCAAACTTTATGTTATGTGAATTTCATCTCAATATTTTTTAAATGGATAGTGAGCTCCTACAGAGCTTTAAGAAGATAAAACTGATACGACATCTAATGTGTTTTGAACATACTAAAAATGTATTTTAATAACTGCTGCAAAGTTAAAGGATGAATTAGCATTAACATACAGAAAACTCTACTAATGAGAACTAGAAACTCTAAGAAAAGCAATATAATTTTAGACACGAAGAGTATTCACAAAATTACAGTAATGCACAGAATTAAAGATTAAGCAGAAAAATGACATAATTGTATAGGGGGCAGAAGGGATAGAAAATGTCCATGTCTGTGGTAGAGAAGGAGAGGTTAAAGAACTAGCGCCTAATCTTCCATACTTAGAGTTCAATCAAAACTATTTTAAAAGGCTAGGTGCAGTGGCTCACGCTTGTAATCCTAGCACTATGGGAGGCCAAGGCGGGTGGATTGCTTGAGCTCACAAGTTCGAGGCCAGCCTGAGCAAAAGTGAGACCCTGTCTCTACTAAAAACAGAAAAATTGAGGCAAAAGTATTACTTGAGCCCAAGAGTTGGAGGTTGCTATGAGCTATGATGCCATAGCACTCTACCCAGGGCAATAGCTTGACACTCTTGTCTCAAAAAAATAAAAAAATAAAACATTGGGTGGCACCTGTGGCTCAAAGGAGTAGGGCGCTGGCCCCACATGCTGGAGATGGTGGGTTCAAACCCAGCCCCAGCCAAAAACTGCAAAAAAAA
>NW_003852582.1:2253201-2260159 GCF_000181295.1 Otolemur garnettii
AGGGTGACACACTGAGACTCTGTCTCAAAATAAATAAATAAATAAAAGTGAAAAATTAAAAAGCAGAAATTCCAATGAGTTTACTATTTAAATAAATGGAAATAAACACTGAAAGAAACATTTATAAGAATTTTTAGAAGTTGTTTCTGATGAGCATTTGAAAATTTGGGGTGAAATGCCACAGGGGACTATTATTTTTGTAATAAACTTAATAAAAACAAAAGGGAAGGAAGTCGAGGAAGAATAGTGCATATTTATACCAGTTATGAAAACTAAGCTCACCTGGAGAAACTGGGTGAATTCCGTGTAGTTAAGATGCTTTTTCCGGTTATGCCCAAAATGCAGTCGGATAAATTCACAGTCCCAGTTAAAAGGGATATGATGATGAATAATAGTCTGTCCAAAAATTTCTTTGACATTTTCTTAAAAGGGAAAACAGAAATAAACCAATTACATTTGGAATAAGTAGTTTATTCCACTGCAATGTTCCTACAGAAAAAAATTAAGAGAAATTTTAAAAGTCAATATCATCTGCTTCTATTAAGATTAACTGCAAATTTTTTGTGTGCTCAGAAACCCATGCACAGGAACACAATTGATACAAAATATAATTTTACACTTAAGATTGTGTACCATTACATATAAGGCCATGAGATTCTTAATTTCTCTTGATTTAATTTTAATTAGAAAGTGATTTATATCTTGCAGTATAAATGGCTGCTACTTTACATTCCAGTATAAAATCAATAGTGTTTTCCCAGTTCCTCAAGGAGTCGAATTAAGCCCTTTATCAGAAGTGTGAATACCTAAATTACAGTATAATGTAATATTTGTCATACTAAGTATGGTTTGATTGAGGCTTGATTATTACATTCACACTAGCCTGAATATGTCTATTGAAGATAGATATAAGAAATACTATCAAAAGCATATCATTAGCTCAGCAGCAAGCACCTTATTAAAAGCTTCTGATATTGTCAAAAATACGGTCTTGACACAAAGCTTCAAAATCCCCATAAAATCCATGATTATGCATCTGAACTATTAAAATATTTTAAGATAAGTGAAATTAGTGATTCACTTTTAAATAAAGAAGACAGTGCACTAACTTTTAGATAGAAACCAGTCACAGTGTGTAATATACAACCAAACCCTCTAGCAGCTCGTCTTCATGCACTAACAATGTCATTCCCTTTCTTACACAGTTCCAAACTTAACTATAAAAGTCAGTTCACAAATGACTGGTACTTTAACAAGCATAGACTAGATAGACTAATTTAGGAGCTCATGCCAAAAAAAAAAAAATCCAAAAAAACAAAAAAATATCAACAAAGTTAAAGAAAGCAGGAAGCCTCTTTTACTGATGTCTTAAGAACCAAATTATTTTCAGATTTACGCCAATTTTATTAGTGAAAGGGTTTTTACCATGAATAGTTATCAATTATACTAGAGAATTAGTAAATACAAGTTTAGTGTTTTATATTCTTCTCCAACTATGCTATTTTCTCTAATTTTTACAAATTGTTTTAATAAAATACTGATTCTATTTTAAATAGGTAATAGTTTAATGGATTCCCTTCAGTTTTATGTATGTACCCTTTTTCTTAATGAAAGCATTACTACTGGGGTGGAGAAATGTGAGAATCCGGAAGTGGAAATCCTACCAGTTCAGACTCAACGTAACAGCTCTGAACAGATTACAGCAATCAGCAGCAAAGTTGGAAGAAGGCATTGGATGTCACTGGGGAGATGGGATTCTTCTCATCTTTTCTTTCAAATGGAATGCAGATTTCATTTCTTGCTTTACCAAGTAGTGACAATATTTCAGAGTTTTCAAATCATGTCCGGTATTTCCATATTACATAAACACAAATTAAATATCTGGGTTTTTGTTTCTAAAAGCAAAGAATTAACTCAATAGCAATTCATGGGATTCTGGTTTCTAAAAACACAAAGATTATCCTTAAATCTAAATGAAACTTCAAATTGTAAAATACTGTAAGATATTTAAAATAACAAAGGTCGCAAAAAATACTTAGAGCTAAAAATATTAAAGCAAATCACCAAATTTTGGGGGGGTCCTTTTAACTTAATTAGCTGCTTCTCTTCCCAAACTAATAAATTAAACTTGATAAGGACTAATAGTGTTCAAATAAAATTTAAGTGTTTAGTGTTCAAATAAAAATTAAGAGAAAGTAGGATAGTATAACTTAAATTACTATATTAAGTAATATTAAAACTATTAAAATAAATTCTTTCATTTATTTATTTATTTTTTGAGACAGAGTGAGTCTGTCACCTTGGATAGGGTTCCATGGCATCACAGCTCACAGAAACCTCAAATTCTTGGGCTCAAGAGATCCTCTTGCCTCAGCCTCCCAAATAGTAGAGACTACAGGTGCCCACCACAACATCTGGCTAGTTTCTTTCTGCTTTTAGTAAACACAGGCAGGGTCTGGCTCTTGCTCAGGCTGGTCTCAAACTCCTGAGTTCAAGCAATCTACCCGCCTCAGCCTCCCAAAGTGCTAGTATTACAGGCGTGAGCCAATACACCCAGGTTTAGGAGTAAATTATTATTTTAAAAGTCACAACTCTGAAGCTCAATTATTTGATAAGACATGTATATTTTAATTTTTATATAATAGAATAACACTGAATCCCTTTTATATGATCAGAAAATATCAGAATCTCAAATGTGAAACTATTTTAAGCAAAGTCAAAGTTTCTAAGACTTTCAAACTAAAGAAAAGTTAATTTGTAAAACTTTTTCCTACTATCCCAAAAAGGATGCTTATAAGCTAAATTTACAATATATAATTTACATTTAGAAAAATAGCTCTATAATAAAAACTTTATCTAGAGATTCTTTTTTGTAAAATTCTTAGCAATCTCTACATAAGATCCTAGAATGTCTTTGAAATGAAATGATGGCCTAAATTACTCATAGTAATCTTCTCAAATACAGAAATCCCATTTTCCATGAGTATTTGTTTGGACATTTTCTACTTCTCCCAAACTGGTCACTTGGCAACTTTGCATATGGTTTTATTATAATCATTATATGCTGTGGTTTATTAGCTATCCCCCTGATATTTTTAATTATTCTAGCCATGTCACTAGAATACTGTCACATTACAGGCTACTGTAATTACTAGGACTAATAAAAACTCAAAGCTATTTTGGCACCACTTATGATGCACTCTACCTGTCTTCTGTTACTATTTCCACTACCAATTGCCTGAGGCGTATTCAGGTATGTCACAGAAATAATTAGAACCATTGTTTTGAAGTCCAATTCATAATCACCACTTTTACCTGGATATGCTTATCAAAAAAAATTTTTATAATAAAAGTCTCCAGAACTAGAGAGCTTGTACTCGTGTGAGGCAATTCCTCAAACAGCTGATGTTCTTATTTTACTCAGTTTTATCAGGTCCTACATGATATGAGAGAGAGTTTCAGATATACCCAACATATCTAGCTGAAACTGTATAGCAAGTTCCCCCACCCCCGAGAGAATCCCATCTTTCCAGTGGCAAACAAGGATCCTGAGCTCTAAATAGCACTCCTTAAGAGTTTTATTTCAGTGGCCATAGTTTAGCCTGGAAGAAAGGGACATGACAGTTGCATCCTAATGGCAGGAAGATCATGATCTAGTTTTTTGTACCAAGGTTGGTATTGCTAAGAGAAACAGGAATCCATTCATTTTCTGACATACAGAAAACAATAGACCATTTTTCACTTCCTGCAGAGCATGGGCTTATGAAAGGATGGTTTATAATTCCATTGAAAAGGGAACTGGGGCCAGATACAAAAGTAGTTTGTCATTATGTTCTCTTTGCTCAAAGGAGAGGAGCACAATGATTTGTCAGGAGGGCAGGTAATGGTGACAACTGTGACTAAATCAAAACGTTCACAGACGTGTAACATTAGTCAGTTTAGCTGTATCAGTCACTTATGATGACTGGACTAGATGAAATACAATTGAAGCATTTACATTATGTAAGTACGTCTTAACAGAGGTTTTAATTTCCCCAGCAGCCCACACTGTGTCTCCCCATCTCATCCACCCTCATCCCTCCCCTGGTTCTTATGGGAGCTTCCTACTAATCTCGTTCACCTTTCTGCAGTACAAAATTACCTCTGACCGGGGCTGGCACTCTTCTCCAAGACTGCCACCATGCCTGTTCCATGAATGAGCCTGGAAGGAGCTGCTGTACCAACGGTGTGGCCAGAGAACTCCTCCTGTAGGTATACAAGCCATCAGCCCTGTGACACAGCCCACCTACCATCAGCCCAACGACATCCTTATTCCAAGGATTCCAGCCCAGCAGGAGCCACTACTTCCAACTTACAGGCTTGAGACAAAACATTCTTATTGTCAGGGGGAAAAGTTCCTCAATAGCTGAGCTTCACCTGCACAGTTCTTAAAGTCAAGTCAGAAAAGCTTTTAGGGCTCGCACTGAGAACAGTGAATATCCTTGTATATAACTGAACAGAAACAATGGTGAGACTTAATAGAAGGGAAAAGTTTTTCAGTGAAGGAAAAATTGGGAGAAAGAGGAGGAACAAGTAGGAGGCCAAAAAAGAAAACAAAGGAAAACAAACAACAACAAAAAGACCAACAACAGGAACTTGTGGGAAGTCCCAACCAATGCAGCAGGGAGACTCCGTCTCGGTTCTACTCCCGGGTGGGTCACCAGTTTTCTGGGTGACCGCCTCTTTTTACTCTGGGGAAAAATATTTCTATTATCCTTTGCCTACCTCTAGACAGGACTACTATACAACAGTCAACAGAGCAGTCCTGCTGCCAAATACATGTAAAGGTCCATTTCTCAGGAAAGATGAGTTCACATTTAAAGAGCATCTGCTGTTAATGAAGCTAGATGCTTCAACAATCTATTACCAAAAAGTATAAAAATGAATAGAACCATGTCCTTTTTTTCGACACTTCCATCTCCTGACCCTTTAAATAGCAGCAGTGGTTATGCCTACACCATCCCAATCTGCTCTTCCCTTTAGGGAAAGAGTCTATATCAGAGGCACATTTTTATGTGCTGTTCATATTAATGGTTAAACATAGTACTAAAGCAAAAGGAACCCCTGCCTTTTGAGGGTTCCACAGGCAGGGGATGAGGATGTGCCTGCCCTTGGAAAAATTCACGTTGAAGAGATCCTATGCCTAGGCAAACACCTGGGAACATCATGTTGATGAGTTTTTAGATAACTCAGAACATGTAACATGTTTCATACTCAGTTATTTGTTAATAGATAAAAGTTTATTGTTTTGTTGTTTTTTTTTAAAGAATGTTGACACCTTGGGAGAAATGTATGGCAGCGATTAACAATACAATGTGGTATAACTGTTTATCTAGGTCACCTCAACCTAATTCTCTCAAGCAGGATATCCAGTACACTAGTGGATACTGGTGAGACCAAGGCAAACTTACACTATTATCTAGCACACACCGGCCATGCAATGGCCTCTACAAGGCTCATGTTACGTGGCAGTTACAGGTGTACAAGCCATTTATTATCCACAGCATGCATTAGAAGTTTTACTAAAGAAAATTAAAGAGGAAACAATTAACTAATGGTTTTCTTCACGCTTTAAAAAAACTCCAGAACTCCTCCTTGAGCTCTCAAATTCCAAAATGGATTATCAAGACCTCAATCCAAGTCCTTTCTCCCAGAGTGGAAGCATTTCTAACAACAAAACACCTTGTCTAGCACTCAAGTAAGTGTTGTTCACTATTGCTATTTATATAAATACTTGCAAAGATGAACACAGTTTAAGTGTATAATCTGATGTGTATAAAAAGCGTATCTATAAAAACAAAAGCAAAGATGAGAATAGTATTTACAAGTACACAGATAACATTATCATCATAGTCCACGAGAGATTCTGATGGCATAATAGTTTTTCACCACTCCATTGCACCTTGCATCCAATATTGTCTATCAACTTTCTCTCCTCATGTGCAAAAGAGAAAACTATAACTTAAATTCTCCAACTAGAAAACAGAAGTCCATTTGGTTAAAAGGATTTAACTTTACTTAGAATCACTCTAAAATTTCCTTTTACCTAAACATGTGTTTACAAATGTATAAGCACAATTCATTTTATTAAGTGAGTACAGACATGAAAACTGACCTTCACAGATCCAAAATCCTATAAAAATAAACTCCAAGTTAATTATTTCCTTTGCAGAAATTCTATAGTCTTAAATATAGCCTGAAATAAATGTGCCTTAGAAATCTTGTTAAATTGCATTTTCTCTAAGTAACAACTTCAAATACTTTTCCTCTCTTCTAAAAAATAAAAAACTAAACTTTGCTTAATTATGATGCCTTTCATTCTAGTTAAGAAAATTTGTCTCATAACAGATCCTCAAAATGAGGAAGGCAGGGTAGGAAGGGGAAATGGTCAAGGTTCTTAGGAAACAGGTGGGCACCATCAAGACAGCCATCCAGCTGGCCAGGGACCCCAGGAACAGAGTACCAAGAGGAGTACAGCTTCTTCTTAATCCATAATATCTTCCTGTCTCTAGATTATGGAGAAGAATAAAAGCAAGATTCTGGAAGGTTCGTATGTTCTTCAGTTTATACCAAGTGGTATAAAAACTAAATCTGATTTGTTTTTGTTTTAATCCTAACTATATTTCTTAAAATCCTAACACATAAATCATAATCTGAAAAAAACCCAAAAGATCTATAAAATGCTAACACTGAGATCTAATAAATAAAGCTTTCATTTACATAAAAAGGTATATAATATACTAATTAACAATGGCATGCATCTTTAGTCTGTTGGATGAAGTGACTTGGGTCAAAAGTCACTAAAAAAAGAAGTTGGATAAAGCAATTAAATGGAGGAAATACAAAGGATCATGACATCAAGGTAGAGGGACAAAATAAACTAGAATTTGATTTTGAGGTCTAAATTTTTTTTTTTTTT
>NW_003852582.1:2260628-2271494 GCF_000181295.1 Otolemur garnettii
CCTAAGGTGGCGGGTTCAAATCCCCAGCCCGGGCCTGCCAAACAACAATGATGGCTGCAACCAAAAAATGGCCAGGCATTGTGGCGGGCGCCTGTGGTCCCAGCTACTCGGGAGGCTGAGGCAGGAGACTCTCTTGAGCCTAGGAGTTGGAGGTTGCTGTGATTGTGATGCCATGGCACTCTACCCAGGGGGATAGCTTGAGGCTCCGTCTCAAAAAAAAAAAAAAAAAAGAAAGAAAATAGAAAATACACCATTATTAGTAGTACATGTTTAATGCTGAATAATGAAATGATAGAGGCTTTGTGCTTTAAACTACAGAATGTAGGTGTTCTGAGGAAAATCACTCCTCAGAAGACAAAATGGCCAAAGCTTGGTCCAAAGCAGTGAGAATGGCAAGATATATGCAGAAATCTAAAGAGCTCTGCATAGTAATTTTTTATATTTAGGAAAGCCTTCTCATATAGAAGATAATTCAGTCAACGGAGAGAAGGAAGGAAACAATCAATTAAAAAATGTGCCCACCAAGGCACTGGTCCTTCTCATTTATTTGTTCCTGCTCACTATTCTTCCCACTGCAGTGAAACTTCTTCCTTCTTCCTTCCTCAACTAAAGAACATCTGTTTTATAATTTAAGCACTATGGAGAATATTCAGCATTGTGACTCAGGGAAAGCCTGATTTTCAAAGGTTTTCCTACAAATATTTGTGACAACTCATACCATAAAAGGGGTTCAAGTTCAGTTCTGCAAGAGGAAAATGTTCTGAATATCTGTTTCACAGCAATGTGAAAAAACCTAACACTGCTAAACTGTATGTTTAAAATGGTTAGGATGGGGGCAGCGCCGGCCCGTGGCTCAGTGGGTAGGATGCCAGCCCCATATACCAAGGGTGAGAGGTTCAAACCCAGCCCTAGCCAAACTGCAACAAAAAAATAGCCAGGTGTCGTGGCAGGCACCTGTAGTCCCAGCTCCTTTGGAGGCTGAGGCAAGAGAATCACCTAAGCCCAGGAGTTGGAGTTTGCTGTGAGCTGTGATGCCACAGCACTCTATCAAAGGCAATAAAGTGAGATTCTGTCTCTAAAAACAAAACAAAACAAAACAAAAATGGTTACAATGGTAAATTTTATGTTATGTGCTTTTTATCACAATAAAAATTTATTTCAGGGGCAGCACCTGTGGCTCAGTGAGTAAGGCACCGGCCTCATATACCAAGGTTAGTAGGTTTGAACCTGGCCCCAGCCAAACTGCTACAAAAAAATAGCCAGGCATTGTGGCGGGTGCCTGTAGTCCCAGCTACTCGAAAGGCTGAGGCAAGAGAATCACCTAAGCCCAGTAGTTTAGTTGGAGGTTGCTGTGAGCTGTGTGACACTGCCACAGCACTCTACTGAGGGCAACAAACTGAGATGCTTGTCTCTAAAAAAAACCAAAAAATTTAATTTCAAAAATTAAAAAGGTTGGGGGCCTTAAGGTCATTGAAAAAAAAGCACATTGTTTTTATTGAAAATACTGCTGCAGGAAAATTAACCAGCACTTTTACTAAACATAAACTAATTTCTATAAATAAGCATCTTTCAAAATTAATACTCAGTTACAAATAAAAATTCTAGCTTCTACCTTTGTGAGACATGAATAATGTGTTAGATCATGTGTCTAGCAGAGGATTTAAATCAATTTCTACAGCCAACTCAGATGGCAACTGTAATAGTCTAGCCTTGTTTCCTCGAATCAAAAATCTAAAATGGGGTCAGAAACACTAACCTTATCTTAATTTCTTCCTTTGTTTCCATTTTTTTAGTATTCAAATGACATCATAGCAATTTTGCAAACATGTGCTGGAGAAGTCCTGACCTCCCTATCCAGAATGAGATTAGCCAGAGGTAATGCCACATGTCTGTATTCCCACCTATTTGGGAAGCTGAGGTAGAAGGATCATTTGAGCCTAGGAGTTCAAGACTAACCTGGGCAATATAGTAAAACCTCATCTCAAAAATAATTAAAACTCATAATAATAATAACAATAAGAAGACTGGTTTATATTGTTCATGATCTATTTCATAATTTTGCCCACACTAGCCCAGAACAAGAAAATTTTGCACCACCTATTGTAGGAATGTGAAGTTTCAGTGCCACAGTGAGCTGAAACAATAGCACTCCTAGATTCCTTAATCTTTGGCAATAGTCTAATACTTTGAAGAAAATAAAGGCACTTTTATATGTGTAAATCCTTTTAGGAAATCAATACTTCACTTCTTGATTAGGCCCTAAATAAACAGCACTCTGTATTCAGTTACTAGATTTAGCAATTAAACACTGGGCCAGCATCACTAACTTTACTTATCACTTATAATCTTCTTTTTCCCTTACCAAATGTCACCTCTCCATTTCCACTCTTGTCAAACAGTTGGAAAGCCACTATGAACATGGAATCTGGAGCACATAAAACAGATTCAAATGCCAAAAACTCTTGATAGGAGATCAACCTAGAATGAAATACAAAATGTTATTGGCTGGTAAGGGAAAGCTTCAGGCATTTAATCTGCCTTTACCGTATGAACCGTAGCTCAAGGTAAC
Source organism: Otolemur garnettii (assembly GCF_000181295.1). Taxonomy (NCBI): domain Eukaryota; kingdom Metazoa; phylum Chordata; class Mammalia; order Primates; family Galagidae; genus Otolemur; species Otolemur garnettii. Next base: position 2,263,198 of record NW_003852582.1, read on the forward strand.
CAAATAATTGATGAAGGAAAGTTTCTTTTTATAAAGGTATTCCAGAAGAGGAAGGAAGGGAGAGAGGAAGGATACATTAGAATGTTACCCTTTTGTAAGCCTTTACTCTTAACAAATTGATGGACCTGGGCAATAATCAATAGCCTCTAACATCACAAAAAGAGGATTAGACCAAAAATAATTAAACCTGAAACAGATCAAGTCTCTACACCAGAGTTTCTTAACCTTAGCGCTGTTCACATTTTTAACTTGGAAAATTCTTTGTTGTAAGGGTCTCTTGTGCATTGAGGCATGTTTAGCAGCATTCCTAGACTCAGCTCACTAGATACCAATAGCATATTCCAATTGTGACAAGCAAAAATGTCTCCAGACATTTCCAAATGCATGGAAAGCAAAGTTCTCCTGTTGAGAACCACTAATCTACACCTAGTCACCAGTTTACAGAAAATACAATGGACAAAGGAACATGCTCACCCCTCCCACCACAGAATGTAGGCTTAAGAAACTACTTAAATACAGATAAATATTCTGTAGCTGCAAAAAAAAAAAAAATTTTTTTTAAAGAAGAGGGGAACCCCAAGGCTCGGGACCCGTAGCTCAGTGGTTAGGACACTAGCAACATGCACTGGGGCTGGTGGATTCAAACCCGGCCAGGGCCTGCTAAACAACAATGACAACAATAACAAAAAAATTGCCAGCACCTGTAGTCCCAGCTACTTGGGAGGCTGAGGCAAGAGAACTGCTTGAGTCTAAGAGTTAGAGGTTACTATGAGCCGAGACCCCATGGGATTCTACCAAGGGCAATATAGTGAGACTCTGTCTCAAAAAAAAAAAAAAAAAAGAGGAGAACCTTGATTTCAAAAGACCTAAGAGATATAACAATTTCCAATTTAAACATAGTGAGAAAAAATTTTTTCTAATTTATAAGGCAATCAGGGAAATGAAAATGCTGCTATAAACACAAAAACTTGATGATATTAAGAAATTAATGTTAATGTTTTTAAGAGTTTTTTTGGTTTTGTCTTTGCTATTGTTAAGAGTTCTTATATTTTAGGGATACATCCTGAGATGTTTGTAGATGAAATGTTATCTGGAATTTGCTTCAAAATAATCTAGAAGATAGAGGAACAGACAGAAGTAAAAATAAAGCAAATTCCCTAATTATTTTAATTATTGAAAGTTAGTGATAAGTATATTGAATTTGCTAACATTTTTTCTGTATTATATATGCTACTCTTTTGTAAGTCTCTACTCTACTGGCATAGTGTTACATGCCAAGAATAAAAATTTTTAAAGGAAAATTTAAAACAAAAAGGAGGAGAGCCGTGCACGATGGTTCACACCTGTAGACTCAGCTACTCAGGAGGCTGAGGCAAGAAGACAGATTGAACCCTTGAGTTCAAGGCTACAGTGTGCCATGATCATGCCTGTGAATAGTCACTGCACTCCAGCCTTTGGGAACATAGTGAGACCCTGTCCTAGCATGCTTAATGTTGTGAAATTAACCTAGGGGCCAAAGCACACAGAAATTGCCTAAAATGACCCATTAGAGCTGGCATATGCTAGTTTAAAGTCATCTATTATAGCAAGCTTGCTACAAAGATTCCATAAGGGACTATAAAAATCTGTTTTATATGCACACACATGTGCATACGATCAGTCTATTTTTTCTTCCTCAAACTGAAATTTTATGAAAAATATCCTATAGAAAATCCTTGTATCGGCTGGGTGTGGTGGCTCACACCTGGAATCCCAACACTTTGGAAGGCCAAAGTGGGAGAATTACTTGACCCCAGGAGTTTGAGACCAGTCTGGGTAACACAGTAAGACTGAGATACTACAAAATATAAAAAAGTTAGCCAGGGCCAGGCACAGTGGCTCGCACCTGTAATCCTAGCACTCTGGAAGGCCCAGGTCTTTCAAAATCAAGGTTCTTAGTTTAATTAAGTTCCATTTGTTGTCGCTTCAATTTTCACTGAAACCGTCTTCATAAAAATCTTGCCCCAGGCTGACCTCCTCAACAGTTTTTCCCACACTTTCTTCTAGGATTTTTATTGTTTCGTGTCTTAGATTTAAATCTTTTATCAATCTTGAGTCAATTTTTGTAAGTGGTGAAAGGTGAGGGCCTAATTTCAGTCTTTTACATGTGGTTAGCCAGTTCTCCTAGCACCATTTATTGAATAAAGGTTCTTTTCCCCAGTATAACTTTTGTTTATCAAAGATGAGATCGCTATAAGAGACTAGTTTCATCTCTTGGTTTTCCATCTGGTTTTACGTGTCTATATCTCTATTTTTGTGCCAATACCATTCTGTTTCGATCACTGTGGACTTGTAATATAATCTTTTAAAGTCTGGCAGAGTGATGCCTCTGGTATCAAACTGAAAAGCTTTTGCACAGCTAAGGACACAACAATTAAAGCAAACAGACAACCTTCAGAATGGAAAAAAGATATTTGCATGTTACGAATTTGAAAAGGCTTGATAACTAGGATCTATAGAGAACTTAAATCAACAAAAAAAGAGCAAACAATCTCAACTATCACTGGGCAAGACATAAACAGAACTTTCTCTGAGGAAGACAGACGAATGGCTAACATGAAAAACTACTCATCATCCCTAATCATCAGAGAAATGCAAATCAAAACCTCCCTGAGATATCACTTAACCCCAATGAGAACAGCCTATATTACAAAGTCCCAGAATTGCAGATGCTAGCAAGAGAAAGGAACGCTTTTTTTTTCTTTTGCAGTTTTTGGCCAGGGCTGGGTTTGAACCCGCCACCTCCAGCATATGGGGACAGCACCCTACTCTTTTGAGCCACAGGCACCACCCAGAGAGAGGGACACTTTTACAATGTTGGTGGGACTGCAAACTAATACAGCCTCAGTGGAAAGAAATATGGAACTAAAAGTAGACCTTCCATTTGATCCTGCAATCCCATTACTAGGCATCTACCCAGAAAAAAAAAAATCATTTTATCATAAAGGCATTTGCACTAGAATGTTTATCACAATTTACAATTGCCAAGATGTGAAAACAACCTAAATGCCCATCAACTCGGGAATAGATTAACAAGCTGTGGTATATATACCATGGAGTACTGTTCAGCTATAAGAAAAGATGGTGATTTTACATCTTTTGTATTAACCTGGACGGAATTGAAACACATTCTTCTTAGTAAAGTATCACAAGAATGGAAAAGCATGTATCTAGTGTACTCAATTTTCTTACGAAGCTAGTAGGTGATCTAACACTTGCTCACACAGGAGAAAAACTTAATTCTATTTAAGTTGGGGGGAGGGGGAACAAGGGAGGAAAGAGAGAAAGAGAAGGGGGGCTTGGTATGCTCCCCTTAAAGGGCACAAGATAGAGGTATATGGCACACCTTTTGGGTGTGGGACAAAACTACAAGAGGAACTCCACTTAATAAATTCAAAAATTGTGACCTGGGGCGGCACCTATGGCTCAAGGAGTAGGGTGCCAGTCCCACATACCAGAGGTGTTAGGTTCAAATCCGGCCCTGGCCAAAAAAAAAACAATTGTGACCTGGTTGTTTGCATGTTCAAATTAACCTGAAATTAAAAAAAAAAAAGAAAGAAAAGCAATCAAGGTTGTCCAGCTTGAGCCCCAGGAGCTCAGGAGCCCAGGAGATTTAGCCTGAGTAAGACTTTGTCTCTTATCAAAAATAGAAACATTCACTGGGGGTGTTACTACATGCCTGTAGTCCCAGCTACTTACAGAGGACCGCTTGAACCCAGGAGTCTGAGGTTGTCGTGAGCTAGGGTGACACCACTGTACTCTATCCAGCCTGGGCAATAGAAAGACTATCTCAAAAGAAAAAATAATTAGGGGGGCGCCTGTGGCTCAAAGGAGTAGGGTGCCAGCCGCATATGTCTGAGGTAGCGGGTTCAATTCTGGCCCTTGCCAAAAACTGCAAAATAATAATAATAATAATTAGCTGGGTGTGGTCCCAGCTACTCATAAGGCTGAGGCAGGAAGATCACTTGAGGTCAGAAGCTCGAGACCAGCCTGGGCAACATAAGAAAACCCTGTCTAGACACACACACACACACACACACACACACACACACACAGAGAAAGATAAAATAAGATCTCCGTGTCAATCAACACATTTGAAATATACAGAGTAATGAACATTGAACAATTAAGGAAAGATTAGTTTCTTAGGAAAAACACCACACTGAAGATGAAAGAAATCCATGAAAAACAGCCAATTCTTAAACTAGTATCTCTATATAAATATATGAAAACTCACAGTCTCCCAAAATGTGCTCCGAACATAGCCACACCCATTCTCAATAACTGTAGCAGGCCACAGTCTTCTAAAGGTGTGGGAATATTTCTAGCTCTCCTCCTGTCTGTTCTTCAAATTGTCACCAGAGGGATCTGTTTAAATGCCAATGTGATCCTGTCACTTTTCTTTTTAAGACTCCTTACCTATCCAGTGGTCATCCAAGGTAGAGACCAGATGTCCTACTTAATTATTAGTAGCACCCCCTTCTTCTCTCATTTGGCCTGGTTTGGATAACACATTTACAATCACCCTATATAAAGGAATAGACCCAACTCTTTTTTTTTTTTAAAGGCCATCTTTTTATATTATTATTTATTTTATTTTATTTTTGCAGTTTTTGGCTGGGCCTGGGGTTTGAACCCATCACCTCCAGCATATGGGGCTGGCGCCCTACTCCTTTGAGCCACAGATGCTGCCCAGATCCAACTCTTAATGCAGTTTGTAGGCCCACATGATCTGACTGCTGCTTACTTGTCCCTTGTTCTCTGCATTTCAGCCTACTCCCTCAGCAACTAGAGCAGTGGTTCTCAACCTGTGGGCCGTGGCACTAGGAAGGTTGAGAACCATTGTCCTAGAGCAATCCATGCTCCTTCCACTCAAGGCCATAACTCAGCAACTCATTCTTCCTGAAAAGAACTTACCTCCTCCAAGCTTTTGCTCATTTAATTTGCATCCAATTCTTACACAGTTCAGCTCAAATATCATTTCCTTAAGAGAATCATCTCAGAGCCTCCAAGTGACTTTACTCCCCCCATCACACATTCTAGTAAGCAGCACACTGTACAGTTTCCGTGTCCTCTGCACAAGTATTATTAAAATAATTTTGCAACTCATTGTTTAAAGTCTAATTCCCAAGAATTTCCTATTCCAAGAAGACAGGCTTGTCACAGAGCACTGACTTGATTCACAGTAGGAATTCATAAATATTCTTGAACAAACTCAATTTTAGAATATATGAATTGATCTTGAACAAAATCAATTTTAGATTTTGTAGAGAGACATTTCCTGATACAGAATTAGGAAAATGACCTTACAGTATACATTTCATTTCATGTCTCTATTCACCTAAAACATATCTTACATTCAAATTTGCATTTTCTATTACTCAATACACTTTGAAAGAGATTTAAATTATAAAAGTTACATATATCCAAAGCAATGATTTATACTATGCCTTTGCCCTTTACTGAAGGACAAGCTTCAAGGCACTGAAGATGCCCTCTCTAGGCCCATGCTAAAGAATCCTTGATGAAATTAAGGAGTTTGAGTTTTATTGCTGGGAGGATTCCAGCAATAAAAATTGTTTATCAGGCCACGTTCATAATATGCCTTATGCATTGGTGTATCACTAAAAGATACAGTAAAACTAGAAAGTATTGTTATCATTACACAAATTTTAGAGAAGCAAAAACAAATGAAGTTACAACATGTTGCCTGTAACATTCTAACCATCCACACACTCCTCAAAAACAGTGAGTGATACATGATGGCTATAAAGCTTGTGTGCAATTTTAAATTGCATATGAACTTTATGGCCACCCAGTATATTGTTTTAAGCTCTGAATGAAACTAAAGATCAATGATATGGTATCATTTGGAAGTATGAGAATACATAACACAAAAACAGTAGTAATATAAGGCAGAAGTTAAAGAAGAACTTCATTTCTACATATTTCTGAAATGTTTAAATTTTTTATAATCATCAGCATTATTTCCTCTGATTATAAGAGTAATTTTACAAATAAAAATTATGGCTGAGCATGGTGGCTCACAGCTCTCCGGGAGGCTGAGGCAGGTGGACTGCTTGAGCTCAAGAGTTCAGCCTGTGCAAAAGCAAAACCCCCATCTCTAAATATAGCCAGGTGTCCCTCCATCTCTAAATATAGCCAGGTGTCACCTGTAATCCTAGCACTCTGGGAGGCTGAGGCAGGTGGATAGCCTGAGCAAGAGTGAGACCTCATCTCTAAAAAATAGTTATATGTTGCGGTGGGTGCCTGTAGTCCCAGCTACCAGGGAGGCTGAGGCAAGACAGTTCACTTTCACCCCCAAGAGTTTGAGGTTGCTATGAGCAGTGATGCCATAGCACTCTACGAAGAGTGACAAAGACAGACTCTATCTCAAAAAAAAAAAAAAAAAAAAAAAATAGCAAGGTGTTATGGTGGGCACCTGTAGTCCCAGCTACTCAAGTGGCCAAGGCAAGAGAATCACTTGAGCTCAAGAGCTTGAGGTTGCAGTGAGCTATAATGCTATAGCACTCGACAGAGGGCAACAGAGTAAGGCTCTGTCTAAAAAAACTTAAACTTAAAAACAGGTAGGCTGAGTATAGATTTTTTTTTTTTTTTTTTTGAGACAGAGCCTCAAGCTGTCCCCCTGGGTAGAGTGCCATGGCATTACAGCTCACAGCAACCTCCAACTCCTGGGCTCAAGTGAGTCTCTTGCCTCCGCCTCCTAAGTAGCTGCGACCACAAGCGCCCGCCACAACGCCCGGCTATTTTTCGGTTGCAGCCGTCGTTGTTTGGCGGGTCCGGGCTGGGGATTTGAACCTGCCGCCTTAGGTGTACATGGCTGGCGCCTTAGCCGGTTGAGCTATAGGCGCCGAGCCAAGTATAGATTTTTTTTAAAAACTAACCCTAACATCTCTTTTTTCTTCTAAAACAATCTCAGGAATTAGACATTTAAAATACAACTAACCTGGCCACAGTGGTTCACACCTGTAATCCTATCACTCTGGGAGGCCAAGGTGGGTGGTGGATTGCTTGAGCTCAGGAGTTTAACACCAGCCTGAGCAATAGCAAGACTTCTGTCTCTACTAAGAATACAAAAAACTGAAAGGATCATTTACGCCCCAGAAGTTGAGGCTGCTGTTAGCTATAATGCCAAGGCATTCTAGTCAGAGTGCCAGAGTGAGACTCTTGTCTTTAAAAAAAAAAAAACTAACCTGAAATAACTAAATATATAGCTTTAAAACACATGTTAAGTGTTATGCTCAGTAGTAAAACTATGTGTACTTATGAGAAGAGGTCAAAGACGTTTTCCTTAACTGGAAAGGTCATAAACTGTCAGCTGGCAGAATGAATTTGGGCCACATACATGTTTTCTTTGACATGCAAAGTATTTTTTAATGCATTAGTTGGCAACATTAGAAAATCATAAGATTTATATAAATACCCAGTTTTCTTCTGGTTTCTTTTGATAAGCTGCAAACTCAGGCAATACTAGGTTTCTGGTCCCAAGTAGCGCCAACAAGTAGCAGAAGCTGCCTCCTTCACAAAGGCAACTCATTAGGACTCATGTTATCTACAGACCACTCTGCCCCTGTAGATTAGAGACCCTTGTTGCACAGGAACAAAGTAGCCCTTTGCTGGGCAATGCCTGTGGCTCAGGGAGTACAGTGCCAGCCCCATATGCCAGGCGGGTTCAAACCTGACCTCAGCAAAAAAAAAAAGCAACAAAGTAGCCCTTTGCTTAAAATATAAAGTCTATAGAATTTACCAAATATCTACATTTTATCTTTTAGCAAGCTCAAAAAGACAAATCATAGACTCATGCCACTTTAGAGCCAGAAGGATACTTAGAGGATCCAAAGAAGTTAAATGATCTGCTCAAAGACTTAAAAATATGTCAACTGAGCATATTATTCAGCCTTGAAAAGGAATGAAATTCTGACACATGCTACAACAATAGATATGCCTTGAAAACATTATGCTAAGTGAAATAAGACAGACGGATGCTAAACGACCATGATTCCATTTTCTGGAGGTACCTAAAACAGGAGAGAGGAAAGGTTGAATAGTGATTACCAGGGACTGGTTGCGGGGAGGGAAAGAGAATGGGGAGTCACTGAAGAATGGGTATGGTGTCTCAGGACCAGATAATGAAAAAGTTCTCACTCGGCGCCTGTGGCTCAAGTGGCTAAGGTGCCAGCCACATACACCTAAGGTGGCAGCTTCGAATCCAGCCTAGTCCCGCCAAACAACAATGA
>NW_003852582.1:2272275-2276017 GCF_000181295.1 Otolemur garnettii
CCTAGCTACTTGGGAGGCTGAGGCAATAGAATCACTTAAGCCCAAAGAGTTGAGGTTGCTGTGAGCTGAGACACTTATCTGCTAACAGAAAACAAATACCTTCCAGAATACCTTTTAAAGCTGGTTTTTCCTTTACCCTGCCATAGATTGCTGTGTTGCTAGGAGGATCCATTCAAAACCTGCAAACTGCAAGCTACTAAATGTTGAGTGAAGAAACTATTGATTAGTTCACACCCTCATAAATAGTTTGTTTTCTTTTAACAAAAAGAAACTTTCACTCTTTATTATGTATTACCCTGCTGTTTGACTTTTTGTAAAGAACATGTATTCATTTTATAACTTAAAAATAAAATATTTTATGAATTTGGTATGTGTTTTTAAAGATGTTCTACAAAGTCTCTTTTTAATTTACTGAGTAAGAACTAATAAAATGCCAAAATATTAATGTTAATTTTGTAATTTTTAAAATAACCAGGATTTCTGCATAAAAGCTTCCTCTATATGCATATTGAGCATAAAAGAAAATACTTGTAGTTTTTCACATTATAGGAGAATAGAGCCTTTAGATGAAATTCTGACTAGTGCTAAAAATAGAAACTATGGTTGTAGAAGTTACACTTTCAAAAAAGCAACTGTCTAAATATTTTAAATCAGATCACACAATAATCATCTCTAAGATCTGCATTTAATGCATAAAATCATTTTGCTTTTCATTATACAATGAGAACTTCAAAGTTTAAGCCATGATTCCACAAATAGTATTTGGCTAATGGCTTTTACTTTTAGACAACCCATCATGCTATTTATACCATACAATGCTATTTTTTACATGGCTCTCCACAGTAAGCACCTATATATCAAAACATTCCTGCTTATTTTACCATCTATTGGGGGAAAGGAGATGGGCACAAGAGAAAGGAGACAATTTACATCCTAGAAAACCTGGGGAAATTGAATGTCTACAGTACCTTATCAAGTAATTGACATTTTTAGAGAGTAGACACAAAATGTATATACAGTATTAAGTTTCCCCATATTGTCATTTATAAATGATATAAAAGCTTTCCAAGACATGAAATACTCATTCAACAAAACATCTGTGTGTTGAAGACACAGTAAATTTTATATGCTATTGTTTTGTGGAACAATTAAAATGAATACAGTAAAAATCCTGGGCTCAACTTAGATACCAATCTTTCTACTTTAACTACTACCACCTAACTGGATTTCACTGCATGCCAGTCTTACCCAACTTACTATTTTTTCTACAGTCTGATTATATTTGTGATAATGGAAAAAAATTTTAAAGATTCCTTAGCATCCAGCTTTTAAAGTTTTTCACACAAGCACCTCTATAGGTAGAAAACATAACCTGGCCATAGAAGGCCTGGGGATGTAGCTTGAAACTGTTATAACAAGCCAAAATTTTCTTTATCTAATTCATGCAAAAATTATATTTGCTCCAAAATACAGCCACATATAATTTTAATAAAAATAATGGTAGCAGGGTAGCACCTGTGGCTCAGTGAGTAGGGCGCTAGTCCCATATACCAAGAGTGGCGGGTTCAAACCTGGCCCCAGCCAAACTGCAACCAAAAAATAGCTGGGCATTGTGGTGGGCACCTGTAGTCCCAGCTACTCGGGAGGCTGAAGCAAGAGAATCAATCGCTTAAGCCCAGGAGTTGGAGGTTGTTGTGAGCTATGTGACACCATGGCACTCTACCAAAGACGATAAAGTAAGACTCTGTCTCTACAAAAGAAAAATAATAATAATAATGCTAGCTCTTTTTCCCTCCCAAGTGCGTAAACTACATTCTAGTAAGATGTACTTTATTATTTCTGTGACTCTACATACCCCTATACTACCAGGCTAAAAATCCCTCTAAGAACGAGAGTCACGAGCCTACAGTCACCCCACTACATCTCCCACAGCAACAAAGCAAAGCCACAGCCACACCAAAGTACAGTGCAACACAACCACCCCCCATCACTCCCCCAAACACACACATACATATATGACCCTTGAATCTTCATGCCACTCCTGGTCCCTGTCCTGGAATTCTCCCCTACTTATCTACTAACAAGCTCCTACACATCTTGCCAGATTTCATAAACATCACACATCTTCTATTAGTCCGTCCTGAACACTGATAACAGAGTTGACCATGCTTTTGTGAGTGCCCTTTGTATCTCTCTCTTATATCTATTATAGTACCTTATCTCAGGCATATTTTTTTTCTTTGTATAGATATCTTCTTTCCCTCTAGCCTATGAGTTTCTTCATAAGGCCAGAAATCTCATTTTATTTATGTTTGTATTTGTAAGATTCAATAGTATATAACAAATGAAGCCAGATGCCGTGGTTCACGCCTGTAATCCCAGCACTCTGGGAGGCTGAGGCAGGTGGATTGCCTGAGCTCACAGGTTCAAGACCAGCCTGAGCAAGTGCAAGACCCCCTCTCTGAAATACAGCCAGGTATTATGGCAGGCACCTGTAGTCCCAGCTACTTGGGGGGGCTGAGACAAAACAATCGCTTGAGCCCAAGAGTTTGAGGTTGCTGTAAGCTATGATGCCATGGCATTCTACCCAGGGCAACAAAGGGAGACTGTGTCTCAAAAAAAAAAAAAAAAGTACCTGACAAATAGTAATTGTTCAACTAATATTCACCAAATAAATTCAGATAAATAAATATCACTCCCCAAACTCTACTCTAGGTTATTTTTCATCATAGCACTTACAGCCTCCTAACAGGCTACAGTTTACTTATTTACCATCTTTGTGCAGTTTATTTGCTAATGGAATTCCAGCACCAAGAACAATGCCTAAAACATAGTAGGCACTCAGTATTTATCGAATAAATGAATGAAAGAAACACACTTGGCTATCTGGAACCCATTCTGCTCCAAGTATTCAATACACAATATGGCTTTTCTCATGTAATTTTTTTTTTCAAAAAGGAAGAAATGCCAGTATCCTTGATAATGGCAGTAAATAATACAATTTTTGTGAATTTTTGTAAAAAGTTGTAGCTTAATCATAAACTATGTCATTTTAAAAAAAAGACCCTGAGCCAATGGCTCATGCCTGTAATCCTAGTACTTAGGAAGGCTGAAGCAGGCAGATTGCTTGAGATCAGGAGTTCGAGACCAGCCTGAGCAAAAGTAAGACCCTGTCTCTACTAAAAATAAAAAAAAAAAATTGCCAGGCATTGTGGTGGGCACCTATAGTCCTATCTACTTGGGAGGCTAAGGGTTTGAGCTTACTATGAGATATGACACTATGGCACTCTACCCAGGATGACAGAGTGAGACTATGTCTCAAAAAAAAAAAAAGAAAAGAAAAGAATATGGACCACCAGTTGTGAGATTTAAGAGTTATGATGGCTTATGTTTTGACCTACAAAGTAGAATACTTCCCTGGAAAATTACTATCTTCATTTTTTTCAAAATGCACCTTTCTTTTATTTTACAAAAAAACCAAAAAACTTGAATATATTTTTCATAATGATTTCTGTACCCCAAAGTATGTGATAAAAACATACTTTTTTTTTCCTTGAGACAGAGTCTCACTGTGTAGCCCTCAGTAGAGTGCTGTGCCATCACAGCTCATAGCAACCTCAAACTCTTGGGCTTAAGTGATTGTCTTGCCTCAGCCTCCCAAGTAGCCAGGACTACAGGCACCCACTACAATGCCTGTCTATTTTTTGCAATTTTTGGCCGGGGCTGGGTTTGAACCTGCCAC
>NW_003852582.1:2276392-2280363 GCF_000181295.1 Otolemur garnettii
GCCGAGCCATTTTTTGTTGTAGTTGTCATTGTTGTTTGGCTGGCCCAGGCCAGGTTCGAACCTGCCAGCCTTGGTGTATTTGGCTGGTGCCATAATCACTATGCTATAGGCACTAATTCAGTTTCAAAAAATTTTTACTAAGACATCCCAAAACATGAGTTTTCAGAAAATGCAAAAAGATCCTTACCCATCCTTGGTTTGATCAGCTACTCCTGCCAAGAGCTGCACAATCTTTGGATTGCTATTTGGATCATTATATAATCCAAGGTAGCGTTGAACAAAATCCTCTGGGGTCATGTAATGTTCTCCATCGACCTCGGTACTGGCATACTAAAAAATAAATAAATGACACATACTGAAAAATTATTCATTATCATTTTGGAGTTAAATGTTTTGTTAAAAGGTAAGTTATATGCTAGCATTAAGATCAAAATAAGAATAATAAATGCAGAATTTTCCTCTGGATAGTGAAAAATGAAACACTCTGAGCCTAATTTAAGAACACTACAAAGTACTAACATCTGCTACAACATGTATAAACCCTAAAAACATAATGCTAAGTGAAAGAAGTCGGATACAAAAGGCCACATATTATGAGATGCCATTTACATGAAACACCCACAATAGGCAAACCCATAGAATTAGAAAGTAGAACGGTAGATGTCAAGAGCTGGAAAGAGGAGGGAAGGAAAGTTAACCACTTACTGACTATGAGGTTTCTCTTTAGGGACAATGAAAATGTTCTGGAATAGGACAGTGGTGATAGCAATACAACATTGTAAATATAATTTTAAAACATTACTGAATTGTTCACTTTAAAATGGTTTAAATGGTGAATTTTATGGGGCAGCTCATGTGGCTCAAGGAGCAGGGCGCTGGCCCCATATACCAGGGGATGAACTGTATCTCAATTTAAATATACATATATATACACACACATTCACAAATATATGTGTGTATATGTCTCATATATATATATATGTAAGATCAGATATATGAGAAAGACTAAGAAAAATGAAAGGGCAGCCAGGACCTGCAAGAAAATAGCTTCTGTAGACCCCAGAGGCTTCCTGGAAAAGGAGTATATATGTAACTTGCCAAACCTTACAAGTAAAATGCATGAGAAAGGCGTAACAAACATAGGTATTCCTTCCAAGTTTCAGTAGCTGGCAAAAAGAAATTATCTTTTATCTCAATAATTTTTTTAAATAAAATAATAATTATACCTGCATCAAAGAAACACTTCATTATTTCAGGGGTTTTACACACTACGGCATTACTAAACATGAACTATCAAAGCCCTCCTCTTTGAATTGTACCAGATCAATTTAGTTACTTCAATAAACTAACAAGGCAGTAAGATCAGAAAATTTCCCAGAACTGAAAAATACAAGAGCTCACTAAATGTTAAGTAAATAACTAAAACAGACACATACCCATACTAGGGCCTAGCCCATCATCATAAAATTGCAGAACATCAGAGTAAAGAGAAAATTCTAAAAGTTTTCAGAGAGAAAAACTAGGTCACAGATAAAGAATCACAAATCAAGGGCATTATGCTTCTCAACAGCTGGAAGCCTGCAAAGATGGAGTAAGGCCTTGAAAACTCTGAAAGAAATTCTTTTCAACCTGAAATTCTAAACTGAGCCAAACTTTCAATCAAATATAAGGTTAAAAGAATTTTGAGTACTTTTTCCCCCCTGCTCTCATGTCTCCTAGGAAGCTACCTGGGGAAAACAAATTTTTTTTAAAGATGGAATGAACAAAATAAAAGGAAGATGTGGGATCCAGAGCACAGGTAATTCAACCCAGAGAAGTGGCTACGGGAAATTTAGAACAACTGCTGCTGTGACCTCCACAACACCTCATCCTGACTGGGAGACAGAAAGCTTCAGGAAACAAAGCTATTGGGGAAAATGGAATTTCAGGTTATCCAAGGCATTTGATTTATGTGGGAAGTAACACTGGGAGGAAACTTTAAGTCTTTCCTCAAATTTCACCTTCAACATGAGACCCACCCTTAACACCCTATTTAATAGTACAACTCACACCTGTATCTATGTATTCCCCAATCCTCCTTTTGCAGCTCTGCTTTATCCCCTAGCATCTATCACCTGCTAACATATTTTATATTTTACTTATTATGTTTATTGTCTATCTCTCAACTCGATGATGTCACAAGGGAAAGACTCTTCATCTGATTTGTTTAATAATGTATCCTAGGCATCAAGAATAATTCCTGGCACACAGTGGGCAGTAAATATCTGTTAAATTAATTGATTATAGGTATACAAATAAGTAGGCAAAAGAAAAGTCTGGCAATTTTTAACTTTCTGAAAAAGTATTTTTGTTGTATAAAAATAGAAAATATTATAATGCTTGGCTCAAAATGAGCAGTATAGACATAATTGAAGGGGCAGCTGTGACTCCTTTATTTTTCTCTTCTTTTTAGATTAGCAATAATGGTTATAAAAAGGAAGAACAAAGAACTGAGGAAAGAGAAAAAGGCAAAGGGAGAGGGGGCAGGGGCCCCAAGAAGCTCCACACAGGCACAGGCCATAAATCAGGTAAACAGCCCAGATAGCAATAACCAATCAGAAGTTCACACACTACTAACCCCAGCAAAGACCCCAACCACAGAAAGACAGTTAACCTATCAAAACCCCAGGACTCCCCAATGACCAATAAGTAAACGGACACTGACTTCTTCCTCAGCCACCTTCCTTAGCATTTTACTGCAACCCATAATACCCTGCGAGCAAGTGTATAAAAGTTTCCCTGCCCATTGTTTCGGGGCCACTCTTTTCTGCGACCACTTTGATGGTGGGAGTGACCCGAGCGTATGCCTGAAAAGAATAAAACTCCTTGGATTTTCCATGTGTGCATGGTCTCTCAGTGGCAAACTTGGTCCTTACAATAATAATATGAATACTAAGTATCAATTTTTTAAAAATTACAAATAAATTGAGAGGAATCAAAGGAGAGAATGAAGGAGGAAAAGAATAGCACAGAAATGTAAAAGGAAATACCAAAATAGATAGATAACAGGGTTATAAGTGGTTGCTTCTGGGAACCAAGATGGGAGGAAGGATCAGAGCAAAGGATTGTTGATTTGCTCTTTGGTTAAGCATTGCAAATGTCGGCATTTGTGAATCTGACTAAACCAAGCTAATCCTTTTCAATAAGAGGACTGAAGCAGAAATGTTTCCTTTGTCTTATTCTGCAAAACACCACAGAGGCTAGCACCTCAAGTGCTTCATGTGCCTGAATAAGAAGTAGCTCAAGGTGGACTTTTTTTTTTGACTAATTGATGCCACCAATAACACTCAAGGAACATCACCCCCAAATAAAGTCATGTTCTCTGTACATGACCATAAAAGCCATTCCTAAAGGGGTCTTGAGTTTAAAAATCTTAGCTCTACCACTAACCTACTATGAGTCCTTAGACAAGTCCATTATCTTCCCAAATGTATGTCCTATTTCATGTAGCTATAAAATGAAGACAAAATAGTCTTTGAAGGTTCAAAACAGTAAGTATATAAACAAAGCTGAAATGGCAGTTTGAGACCAGATGGTAGAAGACTTTAAATGCTAAACTAAATAGTCTAAACCGGTGGTGGGGAACCTGCGGGCTTAAGACCACACATGTGGCCCCTCCACCAAATCCAAACTTCACAGAACAAAATCCCTTTGTTAAAAGGATTTATTCTGCAATGTTTGGATTCACTCAAAAGACTGCACTCAAGGATACAGCCCCAGGGTGGGAGGTCCTAACTTTATTCCACAAGCTGGGAAATACCACTAAAAAGTTCAGGGGAGGGGAAAGACATGCTATTCTCGGTGGCAATGTGAAAGATGGGTAGAGAGGAGAGGAACTGAGGGGCAATGCAACCAAGTAGCGGCTATGGCAAAGAAATGAATGAAAGAGGTTGAGGCTGGAACCAAGGTGTTGGGGAGTGAAAAGGACTCAC
>NW_003852582.1:2280695-2281489 GCF_000181295.1 Otolemur garnettii
GGCTGGGGATTCGAACCCGCCACCTTAAGTGTATGTGGCTGGCGCCTTAGCGGCTTGAGCCACAGGCACCGAGCCTATTATTTTAATAGCACTGCATTTATACCACTCAAAATTTGGAAAGTACACAGCATGACACTGAAAAGTTGTCCTCCCACCTATGCCCCCAGTCACTCAGCTCCCCACCCCAGAGGCAACCAATTTCTTAAATATCCTTCTAGAGATGTTTTATCATAAACAAATAAATTATGTACATACACTAATATATATATCCAAATATGTGTGTTATATATAATAATAGCCAACTATTTTACACTACACACAAACTTTATGAAATTCTTATCCATTTCTTTTTTACACAAATAAAAGCATGCTATTTATACTATACTGTACATCTGGCTTTTTTTAAATTCGGCCCTTTTGAAAAGCAATTTAGCAATATATAGGTACACACATGCAAGTATACATATATATCATATATAAAGAACCAGCCTGGGCACGGTCGGTAGCTCACGCCTACAATCTTAGCACTTTGGGAAGCCAAGGCAGGAGCATCTCTTGAGGCCAGGAATTAGAGACCAGCTTGAGCAAGAGTGAGACCCTGGCTCTACAAAAAAATAGAAAAAAATTAGCCAAGGCTGGTAACATGCCTATACTTCCAACTACTCAGAAGGCTGAGGTAGGAGGATCTCTTGAGCCCAGGTATTCCTGGGTACAGTAAACACTGCACGCTAGCCCAAGTGACAGTGACCCTGTCTCAAAAACAAAAACAGGCTGGGCGCCCACAGCTCAGTGGT
>NW_003852582.1:2281616-2290980 GCF_000181295.1 Otolemur garnettii
TCTCTCTCTTCACAATTGTTTGTGTTGCTGTCTTTAATTAGCAGATAACAAAAGAGTGGGGAGAGAGAACATGAAAACATTTCAGAGTTAGTACTAACAAAATTTGACAACTAATTGTCCATCCCTTTTTTCCACAGAGATGTCTATTCTCTAAAACCTGAATTTGATCTCCAAGACTACTACAACTAAGCATAACACATAGACACACACAAAATAAGGAGTATATTGTAGGTATGGAATCACCAAGTATTTCACAACATTCTTTACAGCTCTCAGGACATAGAGCAGCTTTAACACAAACCACCAAGGACAGAGAAGCCAACAAGAAAAACAAATGAATGCTTTAATTGGCACGTATTGAAACAGGCTTTGCCAGTAGCTGGAGTTATAAATGATGCCAGAGAACCACTTACCCGAAGGTATTTTGCGTTTTCCTCAGCTCTCTTAGTCTATTTTAACTTGATTTTAACTGAAAGACAGAGTGTTTTGCTCAGAGGGAAAAAAACTCAAGTCTTCTCATCCACAAGGAGTCAGTACTTGACTTCTACAGGAGACAGTTAACTAATTAATTCATTAAATCAGAGACAATTACTTGGCAATTTCAGGAAGCCTGCTGCCTGAACAAACAGAACCAAAGAGAGAGTTCAGAACTGAAACTAGAACCTACGCAAAGTCAGTCAAAAATGCTAAAATAAGTATTTTTGCTAAAAGAGAAAAGCTGCTACCTCAAAAATTGGTGATATATTTAAATCAAAAGTATTTTTTTACATACTTTCAAAATAAGAACAACCCACTTAATGTGTCCTCTTGTAAATGATTGGGTAAAAACGTTTAACAGTGTTAACAAGTTTTTTAAAAAAATAAACATGACCTAGGGTGACAAAAAGTAACATGGCCTACGCTGGAAATAAAAAAATGTTCAGTGGCCTTATTGAGTAAGGCCTGTTTCTTTCTGCTAATCAAAATCACTTGAGTGTTTATAATAAAAATGATAAAAAGCAGTTTAAAAAAAGTTTTGGGTCTCTCAGACTAACATGTATGCTCATGATCTGATATATCAAATGATTCAGTAGTTTTGTTTCATGTTATTTCCATTTCATTCCTATATGCTCAAAGAGTGAATTAAAATGACTTTAAATGAAATTAACCAAATATGATCTCCATTCTGAACGGCCAGGGGGCAGTGGCTCAATCTGTAATCCTAGTACTCCAAGAGGCCCAGGCCTGTGGACTACTTGAGCTCAGGAGTTCAAGACCAGCCTGAGCAAGAGCAAGACCCAGTCTCTAAAAAATAGCTGGGTGTTGTAGCAGGCACCTGTAGTCTCAGCTACTTGAGAGGCTAAAGCAAGAGAATTGCTTAAGCTCAAGAGTTTGAGGTTGCTGTGAGCTATGACACTATAGTACTCTACTGAGGGCAACAAAGTGAGATACTATCTTAAAAAAAAATTATCTCCATTCTACAAATAACTTCAGAGTTAATCATTTGCCATTTCAAAGATGTCTTTTAAGGAGCTGTAAATCCCTCTTCGGCAAAAAGTCAAGGACACATGAAAGACACTGAGATGAAGTAGCTGAAAGTATCTGAACAGAAATAGGTAGTCTACTTTCCTGATTAAACTTTTCCAAACCCAATTCAAGTATTTAAAATGTAAAGGTACACATAGTTTTGACATTTCCAGAGACATTTAAATTTATACTGAGTATAGTGCACATGTGCTTGAAAGAGCCTTGGCATTCTGAAGACTGAGAAATAAATCTTATGAGAGATTAGGATCTCATACATTTATTATCTGTAAAAGATGGTGGTGTTTCAATATGGATATATGTTATAATTGCACTGAACTATCTCTAGTTCCAAATGAGATTATGCCATCTAGAAATATCTTGCCTGCCAAGCCAACAGATCAATATCTCAAAGCCTCACCTGACTGAAGTAAATTGGATAGTAGTAATTCCTGGGCAATTTACCAAGCTTAACCTTAAGTGACCTTTAGAATGAGTATGATCTACATTACTATATTAACTACACATTTCAAAGAGTTCACACACAACCCTATATATCCACTAAGAAAAAAAAAAAGATTAACTTAAAATTCAATGACTTGAATGAATTAAAAAACCCAATTGGTAAATGATACAAATTACTTGTTTAAATAACATAGGTTCACAAACAGATGCTTTGATGTTTTATATTCTAAAAGATATTTCAGAGACTACAAAGGAAAATTCTGATGTGTTGTGACTAGAAAACTGGTTACTTATTGTTATTACTAGGTTTTTTGGAGAGGGGGTCACCCTCTGTCACCTGGGTTCAAATGCATGGCATCTGCCTAGCTCACAGCAACCTCAAATTCCAGGGCTCGAGTGATCCCCCGCCTCAGCCTCCCAAGTAGCTGGGACTACAAGTGCATGCTACTACACCCAGCTAATTTTTTCTAGTCTTTGTAGAAATACGGTCTCACTCTTGCTCAGCCTGGTTTCTAGCAATCCTCCCACCTTGGCCTCCAAAGTGCTAGAATTATAGGCATTAGGCATGTGCCCAGCCCAAAAACTATAATCCTAGCACTCTAGGAGGCTGAGGCGGATGGATTGCCTGAGCTTAGGAATTCGAGGCTAGCCTGAGCAAGAGTAGGGAGACCCTCATCTCTAAATACAGCCAGGTATAGTGACAGGCACCTGTAGTCCCAGCTCTTGTGGAGGCTGAGGTAAGAGGATTGCTTCAGCCAAGGAGTATGAGGTTGCTTTGCGCTATGATGCCATGGCACTCTACCAAGGGCAACAAAGTGAGACTCTGTCTCAATAAATAAATAAAAATAAAAATTATGCAGTATATCAAGATGAAGGATATTTCTTTTCAAGTCTGCACACCAAAACTAAGGCAATATATCTGGAAATACTACTTTTTAAGCCAGAACCTAAGGAGATCAAATCTTTCAGGTTATTCTGTATTCAATGTAAAACTATCTGCTGGGCACCAGGCCTCGTACTGGGGATACAAAGATCAGTAAGACACAGTTTCTGCTGTCAAGTAGCTCAGAAAACTTGGGTTGTAAACCAGAGCCATTAACTCACTGAGACTTTTTAGGCAAAACATGCAGCTTCTCTGATCCTCTTCTCTAATGAGGAGTTACAGGAAAATAATTGTAATGTGATGAGGCAAAAACAGAATATTGAACACCTAAGTACTGGAAATTATAAAAAACATGTGTATACTGAAGTAGTTATTGTAAAATGCTTAGAAACAGAAAAGCACATGATCCCCGTTTCCCTCCTTGCTTATTCAATCTTGCTGCTTTTGCCCAAACATGAAGGAGTTATGTTTCTAACTCTGTCTCTCCCCAAACCAACGTTTCCTTGGGGTTGGCTTCTAGTATTCCTACAAGATCAGTCCTGACTGGCCTAGGCAGCTTCTCTCTGCTTATCTAACATGTGGCTGTAATACGAGTCAAAACAAACTGTTCCTCCATGACTTTGTTCCAATTGAGATGAACTGACATTTTCAGATCTTAACATGCTTTCAATTTCAGTACCTCAAATGACAATGTCACAGAGTTCAGTAACTACAGATAAAAGCATTTCCCACATAGAAAAATGAATTATGTGAACAATGGAAGAGGCTAATATGTAGTAAGTTAAAAGCCTAGAATATGACATTAAGCCTCTTCCTGTCCTTCACTGCTACTTTGAACTGAAGCCGAATTTAGCCAGGAATTCATGCCCTTTCACCATACAAGCGCTCTGCATAAGAAGCAAAGACCACAGCAGATCTGACATACAAACTCTGTTCTAATAGTATAATGTATAATTCACCTTATTTTAGTATATTACCTCAATTAGAATGAGAGTATTCTATCATAAATAATACTTCAATGAGAAAAAAATGTTAAACATAAATAGCAAATTGACTTTTTAATTTTAAGTTTATTAAGTCATATTAATTTTTAAGAACATTTTAATTGGTAATGTAAAATTTTTCATTATGTGCATTAAAGAAAAGCTATTTAATACAACTAATTTTAATTAGTCCTTTCAGTTGCATATTTTGCATATAATAGAAACAAAACCTTTTATTGATTTTGCTATGAAAATTCTTTAGAACTCTGCCTTTCTATTCAGATTCCTGCCATAAAATGCTTATTTTTCCTTTTGCTTTAATGCATCACTGTCCATTATAGCAAGTCCTACTGACAATTATTGAATAATACAATTCCTAACAGAGAAGGGAGGTACAAGATCCTTACTAATCATTGAAATCAACTGAAATTACCACAATAAACCAGGTCCACCAAGACACTTTCCCCTCAATATGGCCAAAAATCTTGGAAATAAAATAATGACCCCAGAGAACCTAATAAAGGGAACTATAATATAATGCTTCCCAGGACAGATTAAGTTGAATAATTAATTTGCATTGTTCCTTAAATAAATACTTCAGTCTCTTGCTTCAAGTAAAGATGGGAGCACACAAGGACCATACATATGATAAGCCTGGGCTAATCAGTCTCCTTGACAATCTAGATGCAGCTCCAAGGAGGACAGAAGACGTTAACATTGATAAGACTTGATCAAATGCCAAGATTTTTGCAATAGAGAAACACGAACCTTTATCCTGGTGGGAAGCAAGGAGTATTAAAAGTTCTAAGAGACAGATCAGCCAAATTCAATGTGTGTGAACCCGGTTTGGATCTTGGTTTTAATGAAGGCACTTTTAAAAATTATGAAACAATCAGGAAAATTTCAACACTGAATAGAAACTGATGACGCTAAGGAATTCTTTAGGTGTAATGCTATTACAGTTTGGTTGGTTTCAGAGTCTTTATCTTATCGAGATATACAGGGTATCCATAAAGTTTTTGTGCAATTTACAATGTGAAACTATTTTAAATTGCACACAAACTTTATGGACCTGAACTATTTATGGATGTAGTCATTATGATGTCCGAGAACCACTTAAAAATAAGCCAGTGCAACTGTGACATAGATAAGGAAGATAAACAATGATACTTGGTGAAGCTAACTGACAGGTATATGGTGATTCATTATACTTTTTCTAGATTTGTATGTGTTTGAAATTTCCCATAATAAAGTTTGTTTAAGGTTACAGAAAAAATAATGAAATGCTTCTGTATGTGTTAACATACTTGTATCTCCAAATATATTAAGTAAAAAAGGCAAGTTGCATTACATAAATCAAGGCTCTTCCATTTACTGCAAAACTGTAAGCAAGTTACTTAATCTTTCTGTGGCTCAGTTTCCTCACTTGTAAAATGGGAATACTAATAGTATCTACCTAACAGAGTTGTTATGAGCATTAAATATGATGATTTATATAAAACACTTATTAATAAGGTAGTGTATGATATATAACAGTGACTCAATAAGCATTAGTTATTTATACTTTCAAACCAGAAAATACTGTATTTTCTTTTTTTTTGAGACAGAGTCTCACTATGTCATCCTTGGTAGAGTGCTGTAGTATCACAGCTCACAGCAACCTCAAACTCTTGGGCTCAAGTGATTCTCTCTCTCTCTCTTTTTTTTTTTTTTTAAGAGACAGTCTCACTTTGTCACCCTTGCTAGAGGGTGCAATATCATAGCTCACAGCAACCTCCAACTCTTGGGCTTAGGTGATTCTCTTGCCTCAGCCTCCTGAGTAGTTGTGACTACAACTGCCCACCATAACGCCCGGCTATTTTTTGTTGCAGTTTGGCCAGGGCTGGGTTTGAACCCACCACCCGAGATATATGGGGCCAGGGACCTACTCACTGTGCCACAGGCGATGCCCTCAAGCAATTCTCTTGCCTCAGCCTCCCTAGTAGCTAGAACTACAGGCGCCACCACAAGGCCCAGCTTTTTTGTTTGTTTAGTAGGCCCAGGCTGAGATTGAACCCACCAGCCCCAGGGCATGTGGCTGGTGCCCTAACCACTGACCTATGGGCACTGAGCCAAAACCCTGTATTTTCTAAGTAAACATATGGAAAAAGATCAGAAAGAACTACAACCAAGAACAGTGGTTGCCTCTTAAATATCGAGAGAAATACTGAGATTTGTGGCAGAGTTCAGAAAGGACTTCAAACATCCAGCCGTATACAGGCTCACACCTGTAAACCTAGCACTCTGGGAGACCAAAGCAGATAGATTGCTTGAGCTTACAAGTTTGAGACCAGCCTGAGCAAAAGCAAGACCCCATCTCTACTAAAAAGAAAAACTGAGGCAAGAGGATTGCTTGAGCGTGAGTTGGAGGGTGCTGTGAGCTATGATGCCATCGCACTCTACCCAGGGTGACAGCTTGAGACTCTTGTCTCAAAAAAAAAAAAATTTCATTCATGTCTGAATGTGTAAGGTAAGTGGCTCTAGGCTATGATTCCTTTAAGAACAGGGATGCCTTATTTATCCTCATACCTCTAACACCTACCACAGTGTCTAGCTCTTATCAGAATAATCAATAACAATCTATGCTGAACACAACTGCTCAAAATAATGAGCCATGGGGTGGAAGGGTAGAGAATGGATGGAAAGAAGTTGGGGGAGAGGAAGACCACCATAGAGCTGGGAGGGGGTGGGGAGGGGAACCCAGAAAGACTAGACGTATCTGAAGGAAAAATATGGTGAGGCTACATTTCTCCTTCAGTGGTCTTAATTTGGTTATTTATTGTCATTTCACTTAAGGAGCTTTTGCAGATAGTAAAAGAACAATGCTAGAAAGAAATCTATCAAATACAGCAGTGCTGACTATGAGACACAAAACCTCTTGCCTTCTCTGTCACCCTTCTCCATGCTTTCCAGGCCCTTATGTGATGTACATATATGTTTTTTATTTTTAATCTGCCTGGTTTTCCTTCCCCCTTCTGCATGCTAATTTTCCTTTAAAGTATATCACTTTCCCCCTCCCAATTTGCATAGGGGCTGACTCTACTCAGTTCCAGAGGTGAGCATGTGAACCAGATAAGGCCATTCCTTTGGTACTGCTGTGTTATTTAGGGGTGGGAGACAGGGGGCAATACTTCCTAGACCTAACCTAGAAATTGGGGAAAAGGTATCTCCTTCCTGCTGATTTTTTAAGAGACAAGGTCTCACTCTTGCTCAGGCTAGTCTCAAACTCCTGAGCTCAAGCAATCCACCAGCATTGGCCTCCTAGAGTGCTAGGACTACAGGATTACATTCAAAGCACTGGCCTTGAACTGGAAGGATTTTAATCTGGGGCTACTTCTCATGCCAGAGCCTGTCTGAGATGAAGCCAGAACAAAGGAAACCAGAACTAAGAGATGTTTCTGATCCCTGATATCAGCTAAGTTACTGGTTCATTCGTGGTAGAGACAGTACATTCTGGACCCAAGTAAATTTAACTGAATTTCTGCCACTTAAGACTGAAATAGTCTTAACTAACACATCTTCAAAATGGGTTTCTTACAAGTCTAGAAGCTCAATGCTGGCCAAAGCAATGGTTTCAGTGGAAAATGCTTTCAGAAATTTCCATAGTACTGAGAGCCAGACAGAACAGGGAAAGAAGGGTTTAAAAAAAGAAGAAAATAGGAAGTTACACACACAAAACAAATAAATTATGAGTCTGTCTTTCTAGTCTGTGTAGTTCAGAACCTATGGTTGGACTATTACCCCTTTTCTGGTCTAAACTGAGCAAATGAAAGTTGAGAAGAAAACTGCAAAGATATTGCATGGTCTGTAAGGTCTCCCAGCCTTATACTATGGTGATACGTCATCTCAGAGCCTTACAAACTTGAGAGAAACTTGATATTTAAATATGGGGATTTGTGAAGATCTTCAGGTGCATGTCTCAGGAATGTGAGCGATAAACTTGATTACAGGTTAACATCTCAGTCACTTTCTTAGGTTCAGCACAGTTATCTGGGGAAGGCAAAAAGCTTAGGTCCCATTCAGGAATAAAAAAACTCCTAATCTCAACTCAGAAAAGAAGGAAAGGGACAAAGAACTAAGCTTTAACTATGCCCGTGCATCAGGCACAGTTTACATGTTACTTCATGTAATCTTTATATACACATAACATCCTCATGTGCTAGGTGCAGTTTTGCCTTTTTAGATGAGAAAATAGGCTCGGAAAGTAACATAAACACCTGAGGCCAGATGGTGTCAACTGATGACTCAAACTCTGCTAAATTTAAAGCCCTCTTCATTCCATTCTCAACCCCAGCCTGACAAAAACAATAAGTACAGATTATGCAAAGAAATATTTATTGACTAAAAGGACATTCTTTTCATTTAAAAAATTAATGGATCATTAAAAAAAGACCCTAAGGAAAAATTACTCTTTACTTTACACTAGCAGCATCTTCCTCCACTTATTCTCCAACATAGAATGAAGACAGAAAACAACACATTTTCATAACGTTGTAGAAATATGATCTTCATTGCTACATTGGTGATAATGAAAAAAGAACAGTAAATTTTTGATCTGGCATAAATAGTTGCACAGTCTCAGCATATGTTGCTTTTATCATACAATACACCAACAAATGAACAATAGAAACTGTATCAGCTAAAAAAAATTTAAAGAGATATTAATGATTTTCTCACTTAAAAGATTTTGAAAATCTACTCTGCCACTAAGCGTGGACAAGATTTGCTCTTCATTTTGCAATTTGTCAGACTTATAACAAACAGCCCATGACATTCCGGTTGTCCTCACCTCACCTCCCTCTTTCATTGCTTCTATTGTCTCCTTTTGCTACTGTATACTTCTGATGTAGCTAAATTGGGTCGATGATAGTGTGTGGGTGAGAGAGGTTAAAGAAGAAAGGGATAAATCAAGAAATGACAGTTGTAAAAGCAGTAATAGTAAAATCTTAGGTTGACAACTGGTTGCAAAATCACAGCACGGTCTAACACATGAGAATTCATTTGTTGTGCTCCAATTTTGTGATCTAGAGGTAGGGATGGGAAGAAGCAGATCTTAATGAATACAGCTGGGTGATTTTTTTAAACTAATGAAAAACATAGCTCATCGAAATCTGAGAAAAATGAAGAACAAAGAAAAAAAATGAACCAATTTCCCCATACTCAAAATAATAATGCTTTACTCATATAAAGCCCTTCTCATCAACTCTCATATAATTCTCAAATAATTGCACTAAACAGACCTATGCCTATACCTTCAAATAGGAATATTCCGTTGTTTTACAAAACAAAGGACATTTGAGCCATATTGACTATTTGTGAATTTAGACAGCTAATGCCACAGATTTATATGTTACAATGAAGAGCTTTCAATGATATACTAAAATTTAAATCTTCTCTGTGTATTCTTTAAATAGCTCCAATGATGCAAACAATACCCAAATCCTCCCAAAGCCAGAATAATCTATGCATTAACCTTTGGCTATAAAAATTC
>NW_003852582.1:2292460-2299003 GCF_000181295.1 Otolemur garnettii
ACAAATTTTTGACTACTCTCAAGAATACTGGGTACTTGTGAGGAATGAAAAAAAGATACTTCTTCTATCAGATTTTATGAAATTTAAGATTCCTATTTTCATGAACTATACATATCCAGTCATCTATGCAGCCTCGTCCCCAACAATAGCTTAAGCAAACCACATGTCTCCAGATAAAAATGTCATCTATTCCAGGCTCATCAGCATATGTTAGAATCTGTTCCTAATATAGAATCATAGACTTTTGGAATTGGAAGGAACTTTGGAGATCACCTCTCATTTTACAGAGGAAAATAATACTCAGCAGGAACCTGCCCAAGGTCAAGTGTGTTCTTAAGAACCTAAGCCCAGAAAAGAAAGTTCTCAAAAGATTGCAAAGAAAAACATAATATTTAGTGAAACAGCTTAGCTTGTCTCCCTTTACATCCACTTCTTAAGTACAACTTCCTGTGTAGGGAACTTTTGAAATTTAAGAAAAGAAAGCAAAACAGAAAAACTAAGTCAATCTTTTTATCCCCTCCCCCCCAAGTCTACTGTCAAGTCACTCATTCTAAAAGCTTAGCAGAAGGAGGACCATTGCAATAAATCTTAAAGAGTAATATTTTGTAACAAAACCCCCAAAGGCATATGGATACAATTTAAATAAGTAGTGAGGAAGATGATACACACAGATTAAGAACAGCTATAATATTCTTATCTCTTTAATAAATTACATGAAGGATTGCTCATAAATAGGAAAACTTTAAAAACACACAACTTTCAAGTAAGAAAGAATTTTAGCCACCATATCTATCAATTATCCAAGAATACCAATACATCTCAAAATTTTATCTTGGTCTCAGTGCTTAAAGCTGGATATTCTTTTTATTCTTCCTTTAAATATCTTAAATTACATAATGAAAAACAGTAATTTAAGGAAAACCTTTTACCAACCCTTAATAAAAAGAAAACCCTTACTCAAACCCTAATAAAAGAATTATGTTACACTGTCTAGCCATGTTTGTAAGAATGCATGAAAACAGAACATTCTTCAAGATTAAGTCCTGAAAGGGACAAAAGACATATCTTTTTTTTAGTTTTTTTCAATGACAAGCACACTATATAAGCGAATTTACCTGTAGAAATATGTTTCTTAACTCATGAGGATCACCTCGCTTGGTTGTCTGCACCTGTTATAAAAAAAAAAAAAAGGTCAGTTAATGCTTCACTATCGACCACACAATCTCTTCAGATTAACACTAACAATCAATGCTCTTATCTTTAAAAAGGGCATTTAGTTAAAAAGCAAACAAAAAGCCCTAGTTGGAGATAACAACTGTCAAATTGGAGATCTGTGACCAGAGGCTGGAAAAACAGGTTGAATAGCCTAAGCTATAGTAGATGTACCAGAAGTGTTGCAGGAATGGGAAGAAACGGCAACGAGGACCAATCGTTTACTTTACTCCACTTATACTAGCAACACAGTCGCAACCATCCACCTTCAAATGAAGAGGCAGGCAAGAGGGGAGCAACAGGAAAGTTAAAATGCCCAAATCAATCACTTGGCCTAGCAACCTTTCTTCCCGATGGAAAGCAATTCTAGCATATAATTATCTCCGCTTCCTTCTCCATATCCAAACTAAAATACGAGAGCCGCCACAAATACAAATACTTCTGACATCCTGCAACCTGCGACGCAAATGCCAACCACTGTCTTCAGCCCTATTAAGGCCCCAAATTACTCAATACTCACCCCCTCCCCCACCGCGATTCTCTGATGCCCTAGGTACCCCCGGCTTCACTTGCCACTTCCTCCCACACCCTTTCCGATGCCTTCCAACTCCACACTCCCAATCCTATGCACCTAGAGCAGGACACTACTCGGCCTTCACCGACCCGTGGTCCTCACAAGCCCCTCCAACTCACAATCCCGTCTCCTTCCCCTCCCCCAGCCGGGCATCCTCTCCCTACGGTCCAAGCCTCACACAGCTCTCCCGCCCGCGAACTGGAGCCCCGAGACGGGCCATCTAGAACTAGGCAAGGAAAGAAATGGGAAGAGGTGGAGGGGGGCTGCAGGCAGGGCCCTCGGAAAGTCTCTTATGCAATAAAAGCAGCCGGAGAGAGTTGGAGTCACCTTGACCGCCATGCTGTGCTCGGAACCCGGGGACGAGCGAGTGAGCGAGCAGGGCCGAGCTGTCAGGGCGCGCGCGCGCCGCCTCCCTGCCCGCGCCCGCCCTCCGCTCGCCGGCGCCGCGCGCGTCCCTATGCAAATAACTCGGGACGCTCAGTGCCGGGAGCTGGCTCCGCGCCCCGGCCGGGAGGGGAGCTGGCCCGGGGCCCGCCGGCCGCCGCGCGGAGACGGGGACGCGCCTCCCACGGGGAAGACTGGAGAGCGAGCCGTGGGATTCCGCCGCGCTGCGTGGTTGCCACTGCGGAGTCACCGCCAGAAAACCCCGGGTTTCCTAAGGTCTCTTAATGGGTGTGGCTTGGGTTACCCACCAGCCAAAGCCGTTTTCCCTGAGGCTTAAACGAACACTTGGGGCCTGTATTGAGCAAAATTTCGAAGAATAGAAGAGCACGTCCCATTAATAACAGCAATGAATTAATGACAACTAATGACAAGTACTGGCAAAAAAGACTGGGAACCATTCAGTCTTGGGAACCACTGGGGAAAAGCTAAGGAAACATAACTGGAGAAATATGCCCCTAAATTGGCATGGGACGAATAAACTTAATATACTTTTGCTTTGTGTGCTATTATCAAGTTTTTTTAGGAAACTCACTCCACTTTCCTAATCACTCAAATCCTTTGTGCAATGAGGTAACGTACGAACACATACGGAAAAACTCCATTTGTCTTCAACGGGGCTGGTAATGAATCCTGCCTCTTGTCCCTGCATGAACAGAAAGTAATTCTCCATTTGATTTCTAGCCCTACCTAAAAAGTAGTATAGCTCTACCTTGAACCGAAAGTATGTCTCTACGGAGTCTTGCCGTTTTGACTATAGTAAGTCAAATATTAATTCACTCAAACATGTACTGGACATCCATTATATGCCACTGTTCTACTTGTAAAGAATATAAAGACAAATATAGTCCCTACCCTCCTGCTTACAGATGGTCAGTGTTACGACCCTAACCACGTGATTACTTCTTTGTTTTTTTTTTTTAAAAAGAAAAGTCCAACAACTCTGAGATGTATTTCACTCTCATTGAGCTGTAATCCCTCAGCACCCTCTTTTACATTTCCAATGTTGAATCTCACATAAGACTTCTCCTTTCTCCAGTCTCCCTAAACATATTTGTGTTTAATGTCCAAGTAATAGAAATGAAGAAAGTGTTAAGTGAAAATTGTGGAGAAGCGCTCATTGTTAGTACAGTACTCCCTAGATGAATTTTTCTGCTACACTTGCTGTAACTGTCTTCTGCTATTACATATATTACATACACCTCTTTCTTCAGTCTGTGCAAGGTATTCTAAACAATGTAATATTTTGTTACTTTGTCTAGCACCTTGTGTCCCTGATACTCTGCTATTGCTTAATATATCAAGTTTCCATAAGTAAGAATCTCAAGATTTTTTTTTTATGTTACTTTACAAGGGAAGGATGTCTGTTTAGTAGCCCTATGTCCCTGAGTGTGAATAAAAGTACTTGAGGGAAAGGAAGACATTTACTTAAACTGAAGACAGTATTTTCTATAGAAACACGATGTTGGGTGGCACCTGTGGCTCAGTGAGCAGGGTGCCGGCCCCATATATCAAGGGTGGCCGGTTCGAACCCAGGCCCGGCCAAACTACAACAACAACAAAGAAAAAAAAAAGCCAGGCATTGTGGTGGGCTCCTGTAGTCCCCGCTACTCTGGAGGCTGAGGCAAGAGTGGGAGGTTGCAGTGAGCTGTGACGCCATGGCACTCTACCAAGGGCGACATAGTGAGACTCTGTCTCAAAAAAAAAAAAGAAAGAAACACGATGTTGCTGACTAAATCCACATTGTTGGGGTGAAAATTTAGGACTAAACTGGCTATGAACCGACTGCTAGGTAATTAGCTAGACATGAGCAGGGAGGATTATGGATAAGGCTAAGTTATTTGGGGTTGGTTTGGGTCCAGCTGACCTGGCCTATTATGGGAATGAGGCTAATTAAGACTTTGCAGGTGGGTTGTTTGCGGAGACATCCAAGAAGCCCTGATACTCCTCAAAACTGTGCTTCCCACAGTCACTTAAGACAAGGCCTGGCTTGCTGTGCAAGTTGTTAATAAACTTTGTTTTTCTTGCTAAAACTTTACTTGCTCTTTTTAATTATTTTAGCAACTAGCTTGAGCCAACTTGCCACTCTAACTTTTTTTTTTTTTTTGCAGTTTTTTCCTTTTTGACCAAGGCTGGGTTTGAACCTGCCACCTCTGGCATATGGGGCCAGCGCCCTACTCCTTTAAGCTACAGGTGCCACCCGTTGCCACTCTAACATTTTGGGGAGCCAGGAAAAGGTATGTTTTGTTGATTTACTTTCACTTTTAACTCTCTTCTTTTACTCCTGAGGAAGAGAGTACCAGGGAGTCCTGAGTTTTCTGTTTTATAACCTGCTTAGACAGGGGATCATAGTATGAGTGAGAATATTTAATTGGCATCCCTGTGTTTTGGCTTTGGGCTCTTATAGTAGCTGGGCACATTCTTAGTAAATGGCCTCTTTGATTTACATTATATTCCAGGACTTGATCTCTTCCCTTCCTTTTTTACTAGTAGGTGATCAGAAGAGAAGTGCCAGACACTGACCTGAGTGGGGCAAAGAGATTCATGTGCTTTCTGTAAGCGGTCAAGCCTTTTACAATTGTCTTCCTGGTTAGCTATTTAAGACAGCTATCAGTACTGGTGACGTGGGAACCTATCTCTTGGTTAACAGAGTGGGAGTTGCATCGAGCCTGCTATTTCAGAGAGGCCTGTATCAGACCAACTGTTCTTTTAACTTTGTCTTCTACCCTTGTTGGCCATTAGTTCACCCCAGCATAACAAACCCTTTTTCCCCTTTTCATTTCATTCTTTTCTCCCAGTGCTGGTCAAATCTCTTTGCTGAGACTCCCATTTGAAGGTGGCTTAATGGGATCCCTTGGACATAAGCCAAAAGTACTTACTATTCAGGTCACTAGTATGAAACCAACCTCTTTCAGAGATGTCTGAAGGAGAGAAGAGACACAACCCTGTAGAGGCAGGGCTATCCAATTAGACACTGGAGCACTGGGTTCTCTAATCTCTTCTTTCTCTTTCTAGATGGGCAACCAGCCATCTATCCCCCCGACAGCACATAGGGATGTAATCTTTTTTCTTTTGTGGAGACAGAGTCTCATCCTGTCTCCCTGGGTAGAATGCCATGGCATCATAGTGCATGGCAACCTCACTTCTTGGACTTAAACAATCCTCTTGTCTCTCAGCCTTCTAAGTAAGGCCTGTGCCACTATACCTGGCTAGTTTTTCTATTTTTAGTAGAAATGGGGGTCTCACTTTGCTCAGGCTGGTCTCAAATTCCTGAGCTCAAGCAATCTACGTGCCTCAGCCTCCCAAAGTGCTAGGGTTATAGGTGTTAGCCACCAAGCCTGGCCAGTGGGATATATTCTGGCTAATTGGAAATACTTTGATCACCAGATACTTAAAACACATCATGTGATTTTCTTTTGTAATACTACTTGGCCCTGATATAAATTAGAAAACTCTCGACATTGGCCACTTAGTGGGACCTTAAACTATGATATATTGACTGCCTTGGACAACTTTTGTAAGTATCTGGGCAAATGGTTAGAAGTCCCATATGGCCAGGTATTCTTCTATCACAAAGATTAACATAACCTCTGTTGCCAAAAGGTTAAATCCTTAACAGGAAGATCCCTACCTTCTTACCTTGGTCCTTCCTCTACAGTCCTTTCACTCCCATGCCAGAACTTCTTTCCCCATAGTGCCAAAGTTCTGTCCCTATCTGAGACTGCCGGTGGAGAATTTGGACCAGCAATAGTTCACAAATCTTTCTCCCTTACTGAGTTAAAATGACCCATATGCAAGAACTTAATCAGCACCATTTCCCATAATAGTCCACGTCAGCCTGACCCAAACCAATTCAAAATAGCCTGAACATATCTGCTCAAACTGGTCTTGAACTCCTGACCTCAAGTGATCCTCCTGTCTCAGCCTCCCAGAATGCTAGGACTACAGGTGTTAATCATCATGCCTGGCCTTAAAACTTATCTTTTGCTTAACTATAGATTATCAGTGTCAAGGGAAACTTAGCTAATGAAATATCAAAAGACAATCCTTTCAAATAAGACTCAACAATACATTTGGGAAAATGACTCGGTGCCTGTGGCTCAAGTAGCTAAGGCGCCAGCCACATACACCTGAGCTGGTGGGTTCGAATCCAGCCCAGGCCCTCCAAACAACAATGTCAGCTGCAACCAAAAAACAGCTGGGCATTGTGGCAGGCGCCTGTAGTCCCAGCTACTTGGGAGGCTGAGGCAAGAGAATTGCTTAAGCCCAAGAATTTGAGGTTGCTGTGAGCTATGACTCCATACAGTGACATAGGT
>NW_003852582.1:2299083-2301159 GCF_000181295.1 Otolemur garnettii
ATATATATGGGGGGGAAAGGTGGTGAAAATAATTCAGAACTCTCCATATTTTTATTACACATCAATATAGTAAATTAATACTCTTCACGTCACAAATGTTTATAAACAAGAATTTAAAATTTTAAAAATGCTGGGCGCTATAGCTCATGCCTGTAATTTCAGCACTTGGGAAGCCAAGGCAGGTGGATTGTCTGAGCTCACAAGTTCGAGACCAGCCTGAGGCAGAGCAAGCCCCCATCTCTAAAAATAGCCAGGCAGTGTGGCAATGCCTATAGTCCCAGCTACTTGGGAGGCTGAGGCAAGAGAATCGCTTGAGCCCAAGAATTGAAGGTCACTGTGAGCTGTGATACCATGGCACTTTACCGAGGGTGACCAAGTGCGACTCTGTTTCAAAAAAAGATTAAAAAAAAAAACAACTGTGATCTGTCACATATTCTCATTCCATCAAAAACATATAATTGAGAGAGCAAACATCCTGCCACCTACCCCTCAGTCACCCACCCCTACCCTACCCCTGGAGATTTACTTGGATGCTTTTTGTTTTCCTTCCACTTTGAGGTCAGTGAGGAAGAATGCTGTGGACCTGATTCAAAGTAAAGAAGAAAGTGTCACTTTAAAACTTGTGTGGGATAGAAGCAAAGGTCTCAGAATAACCAAAGTAAATTTGAAAAAGAACAAAGTTGGAGGACTTAAACTACCTGGTTTCAAGAGTTTCTATAAAATTTGGCCTGTTGCAGTGGTTTACACCTGTAATCTCTCTGGGAGGCTGAGGTGAGAAGATCTCTTGTGGTCAGGTCTTGCAGACAGCCTGAGCAAGAGCAAGACTCTATCTCTACTAATAATAGAAAAATTAGCTGGGCATTGTGGTGGGTGCCTATAGTCCCAGCTACTTGGGAGGTTTAGGCAAGAAGATTGCTTGAACCTGGGAGTTTGAGGTTACTGTGAGCTAAGCTGATGCCACAGCACTCTAGCCCATGTGATGACTGAGACACTGTCTCAAAAGAAAAAAAAAAGTTACCACACACAGACACATATATATATAGAGAGAGAGACAGAGTCTCACTTTGTCACCCCCTAATAGAGTGCCATGGCATCATAGCTCACAGCAACTTCAGATGCTTGGGCTCAAGTGATTCTCTTGTCTAAGCCTCCCAAGTAGCTGAGACTATAGGCACCCAACACAACACCTGCCTATTTTTAGAAATTTTGGAAACTAAGGAAGAGGTCTTGCTCTATCTCAGGCTGGTCTTGAATTTGTGAGCTCAGTCGATCCACCTGCCTCAGCCTCCCAGCGTGCTGGGATTATAGGGATAAGATCAGTGGAACAGAATAGAGAGCCAAGACATAGATCCAAAATTATAAAGTTATTTGATTTCTAACAAAAGTACCAAACTAATTCAGTGAAATCACAGAGTCTTTGCAACAAATAATGTTAAAATAACTAGACATCGGTGTGGGAAAATAAATGAACCTCCACCCCTACTTCACATCATACTTCACTAAAATTAATTTGAGATGAATCATAGACCTAAATGCAAAAGCTAAGGCCAGGTGCCATGGCTCATGCCTGTAATCCCACCACTCTGGGAGGCTGAGGAGGGTAGATCTCCTGAGCTCATGTGTTTGAGACCAGCTTGAGCTAGAGCAAGACCCCATTTCTAAAAATAGCTGGGTATTGTGGTGGACGCCTATAGTCCCAGCTACTTGGGAGGCTGAGGCAAGAGAATTGCTTAAGCCCAAGAATTTGAGGTTGCTGTGAGCTATGACTCCATACAGTGACATAGGTATCTACCGAGGAAAGTGAGACTCTCACTCAAAACAAAACAAAACAATAAAACAAAACAAAAGCTGAAGTTGTAAGGCTTCTTCCCAACTCAGGAAGCCAAGGTAGGAGGATCACTTGAGGTCAGGCGTTTCAGACCAGCCTCAACAACATTAGAAGCCCCCCCTTTAAAAAAATTGAAAAAAGGGCGGCGCCTGTGGCTCAGTTGCTATAGGGCACCGACCCCATATAGCAAAGGTAGCAGGTTCAAACCCAGCCCCTGCCAAAATGCAACAAAAAAATAGCTGGGCATT
>NW_003852582.1:2302194-2320822 GCF_000181295.1 Otolemur garnettii
AAAAAAAAAAAAAACAAAAAACCAAACTTCAGTGATAAATAGCCTAATTTTTAAAAAGTGGGCTAAAGATGGATGGCTACAGTGGCTCAAACCTATAATCCTAGTACTTTGGGAGGCCAAGGTGGGTGATTGCTTGAGCTCTGGAGTTTGACATCAACCTAAGCAAGAGTGAGACCTTGTCTCTACTAAAAAAATAGAGAAACTAGCTGGGTATGGTGGGCACCTCTAGTCCCAGCTACTGGGGAGGCTGAGGCAAGAAGAATCACCTAAGACCAATAGGTTGAGGTTGCTGTGAGCTATGATGATGCCATGGCACTCTATCCAAGGCAACAGAATAAGACTCTGTCTTAAAAAAAAGAAAAAAAAAGTAGGCTGATGACTGAAACAGACACTTCACAAAAGAGGATGTACAGTCAATAAAAACATGAAAAAATATATAACATCATTAGTCATCAGGGAAATAAAAAAATTAAATTACAGTGAGATGATACTACTATGCACTTAAAAGAATAACTAAAATTAAAGACTAAAAATGCCAGATGCTGGCAAGGATGTAGAGCTCTCATACACTGTAGTGGGCGTGTAAAATGGTATAATCATTTTGGGAAAAGGTCTAACAAGTTCTTAAAACAACAAACAAACTTACCTTATGACTCAGTAATTCTACCTCTCAATTTCTACCACCCAAGAAAAATGAAAATGAAAAAGACCTATACAAGAAAGTTCATAGCCACTTTATTCATAATAGCCAAAAACTGGAAGTAGCCCAGATGTCCATCAATAGGAGAACAGATAAACTATGGTATATTTATAGATAATGGAATGCTACTCAGAAATAAATTGAAGAATCTACTGATACGTACAACATGGATGAGTCTCAAAAGCATCATGACAAGTGAAAGAAGCCTCATGTGGACTCCCATCGTGCAGAAGAGCATATACTGTATGAG
This sequence comes from Otolemur garnettii, assembly GCF_000181295.1. Classification (NCBI taxonomy): domain Eukaryota; kingdom Metazoa; phylum Chordata; class Mammalia; order Primates; family Galagidae; genus Otolemur; species Otolemur garnettii. The sequence goes on from NW_003852582.1 coordinate 2,303,145, forward strand.
TCCATTTATATAAAGTTCTAGAACAAGCAAAACTAATCTACAGTGGAAAACCATGATTGCCAGGGGAGAGGCACTGACTGGAAGAAGGCATGAAGGAAATTTCTAGAGTGACAAGAGTAGTATATGTCTTACTACAGGTTATTGGGTGCATGCATTTTTTCAAAACTTAGCAAATGTATACTGAAGGTTTGTACATTTCATTACAACTGTGTGTAAATTTTTCTTTAAAAGAAAAAAAAAACTATGAGCAATATTGAACTCCCCCCTGTTGATAGAATGTATTTAGGGGAAAGAGTACTAGTGCTTTCAATGTACTCTGAAATGCATTAAAGAAGTAAAGATTTATGGATGGATAGCAAGATGGATAAACATATGTGACATCTAACTATAGGAAGTATACAGGAGTTCACAGAAAAACATTCTCTCAATCTTTATAAATGAAAATTTTCATTATAAGATATCAGGGATAAATTGTGTTGAGCCTTTGTGTTTCTGAATATGGCTATCCATGTATAGAATTATGTTGTTTGGCTAGAAATTGTAATGGGACTTATTTTTGACCACTGATATGTGTCTCTGTGCATTGTAGGAGAGGAGGGAAAAGAAACTGAAACTGCTTAACAAATAATGTATGTCCTCTGTGAGCAAAGGAATCTGTGAAAATTATATTGCATTCAGAAAAAAATGTTTTCCTTCACATGGATTCAGTTGATAATTATATGCCCTGGCTGGGTGCAGTGGCTCACACCTATAATCCTAGCACTCTTGGGAGGCTGAGTCACGTGGATAGCTTGAGCTCATGAGATCAAATCCAGCCTGACAAAGAGCAAGACCCCATCTCTACTAAAAAAAATAGAAAAACTGAGGCAAGAGGACCACTTGTGCCCAAGAGTTGTAGGTTGCTGTTAGTTATGACACCACGGCACTCTACCCAGGGCGACAGCTTGAGACTCTGTCTCAAAAAAAAAAAAACAAAAAAAGAATTATATGTCCTTAGGAATTGTGCATGTTTGGTATAGGTGTTTTTTGGTCTAATAGTTAACCTGTGGTGGTAGGGTGGTGGGGTGACCAGGAGGAAGAATGTGGAAGTACATTTGTATAACAAAAATAACAGAAACCCTGAGGAAAACACAGAATCTGAAGCCTAACTTGGAACTCTCCTGCTGCAGTGCACCCCAGGTATAAATCAGGTATAATTCTAGACTGAGAAACTCAAGACTTTTTGGGAAATATCCTGCAATTGGTCATTTTGTCCTTGGAGTGCCCTGTTAAGGGAAGATGGGATTGGATGGGATGAAACCAACCAATTAAGAAGGGGGTTTCCAAAAGGGGCAAGGCAGGTTTGTAATGGGAAACCTGAAAAAAGGAGTCATAAAGGAAGAGAACGCTACAAACATCAAGACAAGGAAGCTAGGAATCAAGATATGCCCAGGAAGAAACTTCTCATGAAGAATTACATTAGAGGAATTATGTAATAATTGATCAGTACTAAGTTGTACTAATCAGAAGGACAATAAAGCGTTTAAATTAGAAAGTTCTTGAGAAACAGTATCAACATCTAGAAGTTGAAGAGAGATCTTGTGGAGAGAGACAAGTCAAAGAGAGAAAGCGGGCAGAACTGCGGAACGGTCAGCATTCTTTTAACAGGAAGAGGAAGGAAGCTGAGAACATGATAGAAACTTGACCGAGAAGAATTAAAGGTCTCTGTCAAAGTTGTAATCTATATATTCTATTCCTAGTTGCTCTGAAAATAGGATACTACCTTAAGGCAATGACAATATAAGAAGGCGAATGACATGATAATGACATAGACCTGAATTAAGAGTTGGGGTATAAGGTCTTTTTCCTGCAAAAGATACCGCAAAGGATAAGTATACAACATTAAAAGAGATAACTATAATCCTATAATCCTAGCACTCTGGGAGGCTGAGGCAAGTGGATCACCTGAGCTCAGGAGTCCAAGATCAGCTTGAGCAAGAGCAAGACCCTATCTCTACTAAAAATAGAAAAATTAGCTAGGTATTGTGAGGGGCACCTGTAATTCTAGCTACTTGGGAGGCTGAGGCAAAGGGACTGCTTGAGCCCAAGAATTTGAGGTTGCTGTGAGCTAGGAGTATGCCACAGCATTTAATCCAGGGTGACAGAGTGAGACTCTCTGTCTTTAAAATAAAATAAAAAGAGTTAACTGTATACTAAATATTTGAGGAAGCTGCTGGGTAATACTGACCTGTTGCTTCTTCCCTGATTCAGGTCAATCCAGTGTGGGCAACAGATCTACAGTCTTTCCTATATTATGCTTCACTATTGCTGCTAGAAAAGAAGTCCCCCCAAACTGTCATTGTTTGTTCACTCTCCTGTTACTTTGCTCTTCTATCATTTGAATGGATGACTTGCCTGGATAGTTTGGGGTAATAGAAGATGGGAAACAGAAGAGGGAATCAGAAGTTATAATTCCTTTAATCATCCCTACCCCTTCAATAAAACACTATCTGTGAGCAAGTTGTGTGTGGATGACATGGAAGAAAATTAAGTCACAGTAATGGGAAGTGTAGCCCTCCTCCTTGAGGTACCAACTCCTTCACTGAAAAGCATGTAGCAGTAGCAGCAACATCATTTTGTCAAAGACAGGCTCAGTGTTCTACATGGGGAGCAGCAGCTAAGTGAGTGTGACCCAAGATGTAACAGAGTGGTAATGAGAGCCATGGAGCACGGAGAAGCTTTGCTCAGTGGATGAAAAAAATCCTTTGTTGCCTAAAAATACTAGAGAATGGGGGGTAAGTGGTGGGTGGGTGAGGAGGAGCAAAATGGTGGCCAAGTAATAGCTTCCTTGGAACTGGGCATGGTGAGACTGGGGAGAGAAGACTCCAGGCATCTCTGGCTGGTGGGTTCTGCCCAGAAACATCCCTTTGGGGACATAGGGAGTCAGCAAGGGACTTCTGGACCCCATGAGGAGGACAAAAGCAGTGGAGAACTGGCAAGTGGTTGCATGTGTTCATTTGGTCTAATCCCGCCAGCAGCTGTAAGTACAACAGCGAGATTGAAAACTGGGAAGGCCTGGCTCGGCACCTGTGGCTCAAGTGGCTGGGGCGCCAGCCACATACACCTAAGGTGGCGGGTTTGAATCCCCAGCCCGGGCCCGCCAAACAACAATAATGGCTGCAACCAAAAAATAGCCGGGCATTGTGGCGGGCGCCTGTGGTCCCAGCTACTTGGGAGGCTGAGGCAGGAGACTCGCTTGAGCCCAGGAGTTGGAGATTGTTGTGAGCAGTGAAGCCATGGTACTCTACCCAGGGGGACAGCTTGAGGCTCTGTCTCAAAAATAAATAAATAAATAAATAACTGGGAAAGCCTTACCTGCGAGCTGTTTTGTTATTTTTTGGACTTGGCACTCAGTTGAACTACCTTGGGAGAACTTGGGCAAGAGTGTGGAGGATTTTAAACATTGTCCAGGGCCCTAGACTGTGCCACTGAGCTGGACAGAGCTAATAGTGTTCGGCTGTGGGCCTCGTGGAGCCACTGTGGGAGAACTGCTCTGGCAAGCTCCACCCTCAGGGTCACAGAGCAAGGATCAGATGGGAGACCTTGGGCAAGTAATCTAGTGACTGAGCAGCCTAAAGGCAGGGACTGAGATGCCTTATAGTCTTGGCCTCAGGGGCATAGAGTGAGACCAGTTTTGGCACATTGGGTAAGTGGGTAGCCACTTCAGGAGTGATCCCAGCAACAAGTGCTTTCCTGGGAAACCTTCTGCTTAACCAAGGTTAACAGTTTAAAGAGCCTTTTAAGTGGACTGAAGAGAGATTTAGGTTCACCACACTGTGGGGTTTGACAAATCAGCAGAGGCCTCCAGTCTCCATCTCATTGTGATTAATATCTCATACCCCAGAATATTGCCTGGACAATATTCAGCAAGATATATATACTGCTTTGTTGTTTTGTTTTGGTTTTGCATTTTTTTGGCCGGGGCTGGGTTTGAACCCGCCACCTCCGGCATATGGGCTGGCCCTACTCTTTGAGCCACAGGCGCTACCTTGTTTTGTTTTTTTATTTCAACATTTTCCCTCTAGATTTTTCTTTTTTTTCTTCTTTCTTTTCTTTCTTCATTTTTCTAGTTTAAATATAATTTTCCTTTGTTGCCTTCTTTAACAATTAGAACTTCATTTTTGCTAGTGTTTCTACCCCTATTATTTGTTTTTTTCCCCCAATTTTATCCTGTAAAGTTTTCTGTTTGCTTGTTTTGGTTTGATATATAGCATTTTTATCTTTCCTTTCTACTTGAGGAGGGAATCTACTTGAGGGAGATGGGGTACTGTGTCTGAACAGGCTGTTGACCTCAAGGGAACCACCTAACTGGACACCCCTAGAGGTTGGGGGTTTTTAAGGTGTGGGTCAAAGTACCCTACTGTACACCTATATTGCTCCTGTCTCCCTCTTTCTGTGCCTCTCTTCTTTTTTTCAATATTCCCTTTTACTCACCCCCTCTCCTTTCTCTTTTTTCTTTTCTTTCTTTCTTTCTTTTTTGTTTTAATCTTCTTTCCTTTCTTACTCTTCAATCTTCTCATCCTACTAGTCCTATACCCAAAGGACTCATCAAAAGCCTAGGCCAGAGGCATGGTAACTTAAAGAGCAAGAGGACATGAGAGGAACATTAGGGCAAGGAAACAGATAAAACACTCATGAGGAAAAATCAGCAAAAAAATCTTGGCAACATGAAAAACTAGTCCAGAGCAAACCCCCCCCCCCGCCAAGGGACCGTGAGATAGCTACTGCAGAGGATTCCACCTATAAAGAAATGTTAGAAATGACAAAAAGAGAATTTAGAATACAGATGATGAAAACAATGAAGGAAATGATGGAAACAATGAAGGAAACAGCTGATAAAGTGGAAAATAACCAAAAGGAAATCCAAAAACAGAATCAAATAAGAGATGAACAATATGAAGACTATAGAAAGGATATAGCAGAGCTGAAGGAACTGAAGCAGTCAATTAGGGAACTTAAAGATGCAATAGAAAGTATCAACAACAGATTAGACCATGCAGAAGAATCTCAGAGGTAGAGAATAAAGCTCTTTGTAGAGGAAAGGACATCATGCTTGCAAAGGACAGTTACTGATTCTTATCACATTAAAAGGAAATGCTGAGAACAGGACAGTCTCCTGGCAAGCACAGAGATGTTTTGTGACTTGGGGGCAATCAAGTAACTCAGTGTTCTGGAATGAGATAAGATTGGTCACTCACTAGTAAGCATGTGTTAAACTTTAATGCTTAGTAGTTCTTCATGGGGGTTGTGGGGAAAGAACACGTAGGGAAAGAACATGTGGCAATACTTAAGCATGCAGCCCTTGTATGTAATTACATTAACTCTCCACACCTGTTGTGTATAACCTTAATAAATAGCCATTGCAGAGGGGGTTCTGGGCTACCCTGCACTTAAGGTTAACCTGCCTCCTGCAAGCTTGTACTTCTAATCTGTGTCACACCTGGTTCCTTGCAGTGACTAAGACCAAGGCCTCAGGGGTCGTGACAGCTCCTGACATAACTCAGACAGTTAAAGAGGCAGGAAAGAAGAGTGAGAAAGCAGAACATTCACTGACAGAATTATGTGACTTTATGAAGCATTCAAACATATGAATTATAGGTATACCAGAAGGGGAAGAAGAATGCCCCAAGGGAATAGAGGCCATACTAGAGAATATTATAAATGAAAATTTCCCATATATCAAAGATTCTGACACACTCTATTCAGAGGGATATCAGACCCCAGGTTGCCTCAACTCTAACAGAGTTTATCCAAGACACATTGTGATGAACCTGTCCAAAATCAAGACAAAAGAAAAGATTCTTCAAGCTTCCAGGAGTAAGTGCCAGTTGACTTGCAGGGGCAAATCCATCAAGCTGACTGCAGACTTCTCTAATGAAACTTGTCAAGCAAGAAGACAATGGTCATCTACCTTTAATTTATTTAAACAGAACAATTTCTAACCCAGAATTCTATATCCTGCTAAGCTATGCTTTAAAATTGACAGAGAAATCAAACCACTTACTAATACGCAAACATTGAGGAAATTTGCCACAACAAGGCCAGCTGTACAGGAAATACTTTAATCTGTTCTACACACTGACCATCACAATGGATCAACAGCAAAATAAGAACTCAGAAGTTAAAGGACAGAACCTAACTTCTACAATGATGCAAAAGATAAAACTAAGCAATGGACTCTCACAAAATAAGATGAATAAAACACTACCACACTCATCAATTATCTCAATAAATGTTAATGGCTTGAATTCCCCACTGAAGAGGTACAGATTGGCTGATTGAATTAAAAACACATCCATTTGCTGTCTGCAGGAAATGCACCTTGCTTGCTTCAAAAGACAAATTAAAACTCTGAATTAAGCGTTGGAAGACAATTTTTCAGGCAAACAGAATTCAGAAGAAAAGAGGGGTTGCAATCTTATTTTCAGATATATATGGATTTAAAGCAACTAAAGTCAAAAAAGACAAAGATGGTCACTTTATTGGTCAAGGGAAAAATACAGCAAGACATTTCAATTCTAAATATTTATGCACCCAACTTAAATGCTCCCAGATTCTTGAAACAGACCTCACTCAGTCTGAGCAATATGATATCCTATAATACTATAATAACAGGGGACTTTAACACTCCTCTGATAGAGCTGGACAGACCCTCTAAACAGAAATTAAACAAAGATATAAGGGACTTAAACGAGACCCTAGAATACTCCATCCCAAAGATAAAGAATATACATTCTTCTCATCACCCCATGGAACATTCTCCAAAGGTGATCATATCCTAGGACACAAATCAAACCTCAACAGAATCAAAAGAATTGAAATTTTACCTTATATCTTCTCAGACCACAAGGCACTAAAGGTGGAACTCAACTCCAACAAAAACATTCCACCACACAAAAGGTATGGAACTAAACAACCTTCTGTTGAATGACAGTTGGGTGCACGAAGAAATAAAAGAGGACATCATTAACTTCCTTGAGCACAACAACAATAAAGACCCAAGCTACCAAAACCTGTGGGATACTGCAAAAGCAGTTCTGAGAGGAAAATTTACACTTTAGATGCCTACATTTGAAAAACAGAAAGAGAGCACATCAACAAACTCACAAGCCATCTTATGGAATTAGACAAAGAAGAACAATCTAAGCCTAAACCCAGCAGCAAAAGAAAAGAAATATCCAAAATTAAATCAGAGATCAATGAAATTGAAGACAAAAGAATCATTCAGAAAATTAATGAAACAAGGAGTTAGTTTTTTGAAAAAATAAATAAAATAGATAAACCTCTGGCCAGACTAACTAGAAATAGAAAAGTAAAATCTCTAGTAACCTCAATCAGAAATGATAAAGGGGAAATAACAACTGATGCCACAGAAATACAAGAGATCATTTCTGAACACTCCCAGAAACTCTATGCCCAGAAATTTGACAATGTGAAGGAAATGGATCAATATTTGGAATCACGCCCTCTCCCTAGACTTAGACAGGAGGAAACAGAGCTCCCGAACAGACCAATTTCAAGCACTGAGATCAAAAAAACAGTAAAAAAAACTTCCAACAAAAAAATGCCCTGGTCCAGATGGCTTCACACCAGAATTCTATCAAAACTTCAAAGAAGAGCTATTCCCATACTGCAGAAATTATTCCAAAAAAATGAGGAGGAAGGAATCCCTCAACACATTCTATGAAGCAAACATCACCCTGATACCAAAACCAGGAAAAGACCCAACTAAAAAGGAGAATTTCAGACCAATTTCACTAATTAATATAGATGCAAAAATTCTCAACAAAATCCTAGCCAATAGATTACATCTTATCATCAAAAAAGTCATATATCGGCTCGGCGCCTATAGCTCAAACGGCTAAGGCGCCAGCCACGTACACCTAAGGTGGCGGGTTCAAATCCCCAGCCTGGCCCACCAAACAACAATGACGGCTGCAACCAAAAAATAGCTGGGCGTTGTGGCGGGCGCCTGTGGTCCCAGCTACTTGGGAGGTGGAGGCAGGAGACTTGCTTGAGCCCAGGAGTTGGAGGTTGCTGTGCGCTGTAATGCCACGGCACTCTACCCAGGGGGACAGCTTGAGGCTCTGTCTCAAAAAAAAAAAAAAGTCATATATCATGTTCAAGTAGGTTTCATCCCAGGGATGCAAGGCTGGTTTAACATTCACAAGTCCATAAACATTATCCACCAGATCAACAGAAGCAAAAACAAAGACCACATGATCCTCTCAGTAGATGCAGAAAAAGCATTTGATAAAATCCAGCACCCTTTTCTAATTAGCACACTGAAGAGTATAGGCACAGGTGGCACATTTCTTAAACTGATTGACGTTATCTATGACAAACCCACAGCTAATATTTTACTGAATGGAGCAAAACTGAAAGCTTTTCCTCTTACAACTGGAACCAGACAAGGTTGTCCCCTGTCACCACTACTATTCAACATAATACTCGAAGTTCTAGCCAATACAATTAGGCAAGACAAGGAAATAAAGGGCATGCAAATGGGAGCAGAGGAGGTCAAACTCTCCCTCTTTGCTGATGATATGATCTTAGAGAACCCCAAAGACTCAACCACAAGACTCATGGAAGTCATCAAAAAATACAGTAATGTCTCAGGATATAAAATTGATATCCACAAGTCAGAAGACTTTGTATACGCCAATAACAACCAAGATGAGAGGCTAATTAAGGACACAATTCCCTTCACCATAGCTTCAAAGAAAATGAAATACCTAGGAATATACCTAACAAAAGCAGTGAAGGACCTCTATAAAGAAAATTATGAAACCCTAAGAAAGGAAATAGCCAAGGATATTAACGAATGGAAGAACATACCACGCTCATGGCTGGGAAGAATCAACATTGTTAAAATGTCTCTACTTCCCAAAGCAATCTACTGATCAATGCCATCCCTGTTAATATACCAACATCGTACTTTTGAGACTTGGAAAAAATGATTCTGTGTTATGGAACCAGAAAAAAACCTGTATAGCTAAGACAGTTCTAAGTAATAAAAACAAAGCTGGGGGCATCAGCATAACAGATTTTAGGCTGTAGTACAAGGCCATAGTGTTCAAGACAATATAGTACTGGCACAAAAATAGAGACATAGACATTTGGAATCAAATAGAAAACCAGGAAATGAAACTAACATCTTATAACCACCTAATCTTCGATAAACCAAACAAGAACATACCTTGGGGGAAAGACTCCCTATTCAATAAATGGTGCTAGAAGAACTGGATATCCACATGCAAAAGACTAAAACTGGACCCACACCTTTCTCTACTGATAAAAATAATTTAAGATGGATAAATGACTTAAATTTAAGGCGTGAAAAAGAAAAAAATCCTGACTCGGTGCCTGTGGCTCAAGTGGCTAAGGCGCCAGCCATGTACACCCAGGTGGCAGGTTTGAATCCAGCCCGGGACCGCCAAACAACAATGACAGCTGCAACCAAAAAAAAAATAGCCAGGTGTTGTGGCAGGCGCCTGTGGTCCCAGCTACTTGGGAGGCGGAGGCAGGAGACTCACTTGAGCCCATGAGTGGGAGGTTGCTGTGAGCTGAGATGCCACAGCACTCTACCCAGGGGGACAGCTTGAGGCTCCTGTCTCAAAAAAAATAAAAAATAAAAAATAAAAATCCTCAAAGAGGGCAGCACCTGTGGCTCAAAGGAGTAGGGTACTGGCCCCATATACCGGAGGTGGTGGGTTCAAACCAAAAACTGCAAAAAAAAAAAAAAAAAAAATCCTCAAAGAAAGCATAAGAAAAACATTGAAAAATATTGGCCTGGGAAAAGACTTCCTGAAGAAGGCTGCTGTGGCAATTCCAACAACAAAAGTAAACAAATGGGACTTAATTAAACTGAAAAGCTTCTGTACAGCTAAAGAGACAACCAAAGCAAATAGACACAATGGGAAATGATATTTGCCTATTTTGAATCAGACAAAAGCTTGATAACTAGGATCTATAGAGAACTCAAATTAATCCACATGAAAAAAGCCAACAATCCTATATATCAATGGGCAAGAGACACGAATAGAACCTGCTCTAAAGAAGACAGATGAATGGCCAACAAACATATGAAAAAATGCTCATCATCCCTAATTATTAGAGAAATGTAAATCAAAACCACTGTGAGATAGCATCTAACTGCTAACCGCAGTAAGAATGGCCCACATCACAAAATCTCAAAACTGCAGATGCTAGTGGCGGATGTGGAGAGAAGGGGACACTTTTACACTGTTGGTGGGACTGCAAACTAATACAACCTTTTTGGAAGGAAGTATGGAGAACCCTCAAAGAACCCAAGCTAGACCTCCCATTTGATCCTCCAATCCCATTACTGGGCATCTACCCAGAAGGAAAAAAATCCTTTAATCATAAGAACACTTGCACTAGACCAGGGGTCCTCAAACTTCTTAAACAGGGGGCCAGTTCAGTGTCCCTCAGACCATTGGGAGGGCCAGACTGCAGGCCCTGGGGACGAGTCGGCTGCTAAACTGGACAGGCAGCGGTGGCAAAAACACCCAGAGGGCCAGATAAATGTCCTAGACAGGCCGCATGTGGCCTGTGGGCAGTAGTTTGAGGATGCCAGCACTAGACTGTTTATTGCAACTCAATTTACAATCACTAGAATGTGGAAACGGCCTAAATGCCCACCAACCCAGGAATGGATTAACAAGGTGTGGTATATGTACACCATGGAATACTATTCAGCCATTTTTAAAAATGGAGACTTTACAGCCTTTGTATTAACCTGGATGGGTGTGGAACACATCATTCTTAGTAAAGCATCACAAGGATAGAGAAGCATGAATCCTATGTACTTAATTTTGATATGAGGACAATTAATGACATGGTGGGGGTAGGGGAAGGGGAGAGCAGAGACAGAAGGAGAGAGGGGTGGGGGAAAGGAAGAGCAGAGAGAGAGAAGGAGGGAGGGGATGGGGTCTTGGTGTGTGACATACCTTTTAGGGGCAAGACACAATTGTAAGAGGGACTTTATCTAACAAATGCAATCAGTGTAACCTGGTTTCTTGTACCCTCAATGAATCCCCAACAATTAAAAAAAAAACACTAGAGAAACTTGCAGGGAGAAAGGGGTATTTATTCCACCATATAAAATTCTACAAGGCTATAGGGTTGGGCATAGTGGCTCCATATTTTAATCCACATCTACTCCAATTGCCTAGCACTACTCCAATCCTTGCAATTTGGAAGGCTGAGGAGGGAAGATTCCTTAAGGCCAGGAGTTCAGATCCAGCCTGGGCAATAGTAAGACTACATCTCTACAAAATAACTTAAGAATTAGCCAGGTGTGGTGACATGCATCTATAGTCCTAGCTACTCAGGAAGAAGGAGGACCACTTGAGCCCAGGAGTTTGAGGTTGCAGTGAGCTATGGTGATGCCACTGCACTTCAGCCTGGGTGACAGAGCAAGATCCTATCCCTGCCCCAAAGCTATAGATTCTATATGGCTATGAATTCTAATTCATCTCTGAGACATATCGTGCCCTCTTATTACTGACATTTGTAAGCAGGAAATATGAAGTGAACATAACCATCTAAAACTTTTAAATAATAATGCATACTGAAGGGGCTCAATGAGTTTATGCAACAGAGGCTTAGACAAAGAAAAATATAAATTCATGTTAGATGATACACAGTAGATTGTGTGGAAATAGTAATTCACTACTTCTTGAATTGGACATTTCTCTGTGCTCCTTCCAGAGTATGTCTTATTATTGTATTCTTCTTCCTTCATCCATCCCCTCTGTTCTAACACTTATCTCCGTGTCTGACATTAGCTATGCAAGTAACTAATTAAATGTCCACTGATCATTCCTAGCTGGTTACTCTACCATTAGCTACATATTAGACCCCTTGCATGTCCTAACTGAAGGCAATTACCAGTGCCCTTGTTGCTCTAGTCAAAGAACTGGGCATCAGACTCTTCCTTCCCCTTCATGTCCAAATAGCCACCAGTCCTGTGTATTCCACCTCCTTCAGTGCTTTGCAAATCTTTTCTCTTGATTATAATGGCCTTCATTGTGGCTCCTAGTTGCTCCCCCAACCTCCTGTCTCTACTCTCAAATCCACTCTCCACAATGCTATCAAGTTTGATTGAAAACAGAAACTGAATTTTGTCACTTCCCCATCCTCTGCTGCCTCTCTGCTGACTTCAATATAAAACCCAAACTCCCCTGTATGGTGAGAGTGGGAGCTTTCTGATCTGTCCCTTTCCTCTTTCTTATATCTTACTACTCTTGTATTGTATTCTTTTAGTCACAAGGATTCTTTTGTGCTGTTTTCTTTCCTAGAAATATTTTACTCCACATCTACTCCAATTACCTATTCTTGGAGATACAGCTTAAGAATTTCCTCTGGGCAGTGCCCATAGCTTAGTGGGTAGGGTAACAACCACATACACCAAGGCTGGCGGTTCAAACCGGCCAGGCCAGCTAAAACAATGACAACTGCAACAACAAAAAAATAGCCAGGTGTTATGGCGGGTGCCTGTAGTGTCAGCTACTTGGGAGGCTGAGGCAAGAGAATCACTTAACCTTAAGAGTTTGAGGTTGCTATGAGCTGTGACACCACAGCACTCTACCTAGGGTGACAGCTTGAGACTCTGTCTCAAAAAATATATATAGCTATATGAACCTCCTCCTCCATAAAATAACACCTAGCGTCCCTTCCCCACACCTATGGTAGACCCGATCTGTGTACTCCTTATGCCTCACAGATAGTATTTATCACACTGTGTTGTAGTTACCTCTTTGCTTATTGTCTTTTCAACTGGTAGCTTTCAAACCTTATTTACCCAGACCCATAAATAAAAAGTACATTCTTTTTCACAACCCCACTACATGCCAAAATAAAAATTTCACACAGCAATATTAAACCTTACTACATGCAACCCACTGGTATTTACTATTCTGTATTATTATTATTATTTTTGGCTGGAGCTGGGTTTGAACCTGCCACTTCTGGCATATGGGGTTGGCGCCCTACTCCTTTGAGCAACAGGTGCTGCCCTTACTATTCTGTATCATTCTATTTCATTTACTTCTAATTTTGGTTTCAAAACATTAAATTGATATCATGACCCTTTAGTGCATCTTGACCTGTACGTGAAAAATACTATAATAGGCTCAGTGCCTGTAACTTAGCACTAGGGTACCAGCCATGTACACTGGAGCTGGCAGGTGAGAATCTAGCCTGGGACTGCCAAACAACAATGACAACTACAACCAAATAATAGCCGGATGTTATGGCAGGCGACAATAATCCCAGCTACTTGGGATTCTCGTGAGGCAAGAGAATAACTTAAGAATAACTTAAGCTTGAGGTTGCTGTGAACTGTGACGCCATGGCACTCTCCCAAGGGTGACAAAATTAGATTCTGTCTAAAAACAAAACAAAAGAAAAAGAAACTACTATAGATTGGTAAACTCACATAGACTCTAGACCATGGCAGATGCTATGAAGAAATAGATAATATAAAAAGTGAAGAAAAAGATACAATAATATCTCTGTATCCCTAGCAATTAGCACGAGGCCAGGTATATAGCAATGGTCAATAAAACTGTTTGATAAAAGAATAAATAACATACTTCAGGGATAGACAGATCATCTTCATGAATCATCCCCACTCCTAAATTATTTTCCTTTTTAAGAATGAAGATTTCTGCGGCCAGGTGCAGTGGCTCACACCTGTAATCCCAGCACTCTGGGAGGCCTAGGTAGGTGGATTGCTTGAGCTCAAGTTCAAACCCAAGAGTTCGAGACCAGCCTGAGCAAGAGTGAGACCCTCATCTCTACTAAAAAAAAAAATAGAAAAACTAGTCAGGCACTATGGGAAGCACCTATAGTCCCAGCTACTCTGGAGGTGGAGGCAAGAGGATCTCTTAAAGCCCAGGAGTTTGAGGTTGCTGTGAACTATAAAGCCAAAGCACTCTACCCAGGGTGACATAGTGAGACTGTCTCCAGAAAAAAAAAACAAAAAATGAAAGAGGAAGACAAAAGAATGAAAGAGAAAGATAACTGGAAAAGGACTGTAAAAACTGTTGTATTTAAAGGGCACAGTGAGATAGAGAGGCATGATTCTGAAGGACAACTGTTACATCACTCAAAAAAAGGCCTGATGTGGTAAATTCACCAAGGTCCAATATCTGGTCATCCTATAGAAGGCTCAAAGACCACATAAGCTAACCAAATTCACAATATATTGATGAATAATCAATATTAGCTAATATTTATTGAGTACTTCCATGTGTCAGTCACTATTCTAAGCACTATCTAAGACTCTATCCTCAAACAAATCTGAAGTAGGGTTATTTCATGTTATCTCCATTTCAAAGATGAAGAAACGGAAACTAGGAGATTAAGCAGCTTACAATTATAATAAAATGGTAATTTAAAAGTTATCAATGGTAAATGGTAACTTAAAAGTTATGAAAAAGACTGTAATAAAATGTTGTGAAAAAATGTTGTGTAGGGGTAGAATGAGTAGAAAATTGACTATGTTCCATTGCCCATTTCAGGTCCCTATGGCAACAAGGTGGACCAGTAATGGGGAAAGTTTTAAAACTCCAAAATTTTAAAATCTCCCAGAAAGTAGGGCCACAAAGCAAGAAGGGAAAGAATAAGTTGGCTTACACCTGTAATCCTAATACTCTGGGAGGCCAAAGTAGATGGATTGCCTGAGCTCAAGAGTTCAAGACCAGCCTAAATAAGAGTGAGACCCTGTCTCTATTGAAAAATTGAAAAACTAGCCAAGTATTGCGGTGCATGCCTGGAGTCCCAGCTACTCCAGAGGTTGAGACAAGAGTTTGAGATTGCTGTGAGCTATGATGCCATGGCACTCTACCCAGGGTATAGAGTGAGACTCTGTCAAAGGGAAGGAAAGGGAAGAGAAGGGAAAAGGGAAGGGAAAAGTGAAGGGAAAGGGAAAAGGAAAGGGAAGGGAAAAGGGAAGGGGAAGGGAAAAGGGAAAGGGAAGGGAAAGGGAAGGGGAAAGGGAAAGGGAAGGGAAAGGGAAAAGGGAAGGGGAAGGGAAAAGGGAAAGGGAAGGGAAAAGGAAAAGGGAAGGGAAAGGGGAAAGGGAAGGGAAGGGAAAGGGAAAAGGGAAGGGAAAGGGAAAAGGGAAGGGGAAGGGGAAATGGGAAGGGAAAGGGAAAGGGAAAAGGAAAGAGGAAAGGGAAAAGGGAAGGGGAAGGGGAAAGGGAAGGGAAGGGAAAGGGAAGGGAAGGGAAAGGGAAAAGGGAAGGGAAAAAGAAAGGAGAAAGGAAAGAGGGAGGGAGGAGTGGAGGGAGGGAGGAAGAAAGGAAGGAAGGAAGGAAAGAAGGAAGGAAGGACAGACAGACAGGTAAGAAAAGGATTTAATCTACCTCATCGTGGAATATCACTATGGTCACCAGAAGGAGAGTACTCCCAAGGTGACCATAGTGATATTGAGCAATGAGGTATGTAGCAAATTTTCCAGGATGAGTTTGTGAACTTGATTGTCTGACTTTGTATCAAGAACTAATCTGGGGACCCAATAATTGATTTCTAGGTGTTCCAGAGAAAATAGAAATTTAAAGTGATAGAAAAGAAATAACATAAGAGAATCTTTTATTATCTAAAAGTTGAGTTTTCAGTTTCAAAGTGCCCTCTGTGTACTTAGAACAATGAATAAAAAAGGTTTCATACCAAGGTGTGTGTATATATATATATATATATTTTTTTTTTTTTGAGACAGAGCCTCAAGCTGTCCCCCCTATAGAGTGCTGTGACATCACAGCTCACAGCAACCTCCAACTCCTGGACTCAAGCGAGTCTTCTGCCTCTGCCTCCCAAGTAGCTGGGACCATAGGCGCCCACCACAACGCCGGGCTATTTTTTTTTGGTTGCAGCTGTCAATGTTGTGTGGCGGGCCTGGGCTGGATTCGAACCTGTCACCCCAGGTGTATGTGGCTGGCGCCTTAGCCACTTGAGCCACAGGCACCGAGCCTCAAGGTATATTTTGAAATATTTGAACATTGGCTTGGCGCCTGTAGCTCAGCTGCTAAAGGTACCAGCCATATACACTGGAGCTGGCAGGTTCAAAACCAGCCCAGGCCTGCCAAAACAACAATGACAACTGCAACCAAAAAATAGCCGGGCGTGTGGCAGGTGCCTGTAGTCCCAGTTACTTGGGAGGATGAGGCAAGAGAACCACTTAAGCCCAAGAGTTTGAGGTTGCTGTGAGATGTGATGTCATGGCACTCTACTGAGGGTGACAAAGAGAGACTCTGTCTCAAAAAAAAAAAAAAAAGAAAGAAATATCCAAACATTGGATGTTGGAGATAAAAAGAGGTTCTATTATAGTTAGAATGCACAAACACACGAACCAAGAGAAAGAGGTAAAAAGGGTCTCATTCACTACCTCACTAAATAATCCACTGAAGAAAATTTTGCCTCCCTTCCCCATAACCTTGGGTTCATGGATTTTTTTTTTTTTTTGTGGCAGTTTGGCTGGGGCTGGGTTCAAACCCACCACCCTCAGTATATGGGGCCGGCGCCCTACTCACTGAGCCACAGGTGTCACCCAAGTTCATGGATTTTAAGGCCCTATTATTCAAGGAAGAAATGCTTCTACCGAGAAAAAGCATTATGGTTCAGATAAATTGGAAGCTGAAACTGCCTCCTGGCCATTTTGGGTTCCTTCACCTGCAAAATTAAAGGCGAAAACTAGTCCCTCTAGCCATATGGTGATTAACCCAAATCACCGAGGGAAAACTGCGTTGCTGCTATTCAGAGGGGCAAGGATGACCATGTCTAAATCCCAATTGAGGCAACTCTATAAAGACAGCCAACCTGACAAAGGTAAGTCCATAGTGGACTCAGATCACTTGGGAATTAAGGTTTGGTTTACTAGATAGAGAATTAGACCAAGTCAGGCTGCTTACAGGGCTGAGGACACATAACGAAAGTGATGACTATCAACTTAGACCTCATGGCCACTTACAGAAGTGGGATTCAATAGCAGCTACATTTTCTATTATTCACCATCCCCACTCCACCCACACTTTATATGAAGAGCATTGGTATTAGCCAACGTTTTAAATGTCCTGTGATAATATGATAGTGGATAAGAATACATGTAGCCATTATGTTTGTGACACCAATTGTCAAATAAAGGATGGTAGATAAATTTCTTATTGGGCTTGATTTCTCTTTGCAGATTTCCACCTAAAAGAGAGGTCTACTGACTAAGGAGACCACAGGAGCACAAGGAATGGAGGTTTCCTTGTCAGATAATTGGTACAGTGTAGAGGACCCTTTAGGCTCACTGAAGTAATTAAGAACATATGCTATGTAAGAGGCAGAAAGAACATCAATGGCCAATGTCAGCTGGAGAAGCAGAGATGACCAAAATGGATAATAGTGGGCGGTGCCTGTGGCTCAGTGAGTAGGGTGCTGGCCCCAGACACCGGGGGTGGTGGGTTCAAACACGGCCCCAGCCAAACTGCAACAAAAAAATAGCTGGGCATTGTGGTGGGCTCCTGTAGTCCCAGCTACTCGGGAGGCTGATGCAAGAAAATCACCTAAGCCCAAGAGCTAGAGGTTGCTGTGAGCTGTGACGGCACTCTACTGAGGGCGACAAA
>NW_003852582.1:2321107-2338544 GCF_000181295.1 Otolemur garnettii
TATACTGGAGGTGGTGAGTTCAAACCTGGCTCTGGCCAAAAAAAAAAAAAAAAAAAAAAAAGATATTAAGAAGCAAGATTAATTTCTTCTCTATTCCTTCTGATAGCCCCCAATACCAGAGGAGTTAGCCTTGAAAAGGAAAGAGGAAGAAATATCCCAGAACTAGATAATCTCCCCCTGCCCCCACCAAACCCAATCTTAAGAAGCTTAGAAAGGGAGCATCCCCATTTCAGGTCTATGGCTACAAGTCTAGCCAGTAATGGGGGAAGTTTGAAAACACCAAAGTTTTAAACGAGGCCAGGCTACATTTTTAATAATTTAAAAAACCAAAAACTACAGAATCTGCCCGGGTGGCTTGGCGCCAGCCACATACACTGAAGTTGGTGGGTTTGAGCCAGCTAAACAACAATGACAACGGCAACAAAAAATAGTGGGGCATTGTGGCAGGCACCTGTAAATCCCAGCTGCTTGGGACCCTGAGGCAAGAGAATCACTTAAGCCCAAGAGCTGGAGGTTGCTATGAGATGTGATGCCATGGCACTCTACAGAGGGCAACATAGTGAACTGTCTCAAAAAAAAAAAAAAAAATAGAATCTACCTGGGAGTGGGAAGGATAGATACTACAGAAAGAGTAGTGACTAGAGATAAATAAAACATTTTCGTCTATACCCTCACAAGTTCAAATTCCTTAGTAGCCTGGTTATATAAGAGTAGTACATAGTTTATTATATAATATTAGTGAATGAATCAGAACTTGGAATTGTATGGCAATCGTATGAATAATATGAATATGACAAAGAAAACCTGGGGCAGATAATTTAATTACCACAATTTTGCATAGGATCAGCAATGATCACGTATCTCATCAAACTTAATATTATACTTATTTGTTTAAGATGTAAAATAAGTTTATTTATCATGATTGCTTTTTACAAAACCATGCTGGATGATGGATACCTGACTATCCTCTTTGGACCTATAAATTGCAGGGTTTTGTGGGTTGGTTTTTTTTTTTTGAGGTAAGGGGATGGTTGTTTTTCAAAGATTAACACCATAGTCTTTCAAAGAAGCAGATAAACAAAGTGTGATCACTCAGTTCCTCCCTTTTCCATTAAAAACTGAGTATTATGCTTGACTTTTTCCATTACCTACAATCATTCCAGTTTGCAGGGAGTCCATACATATAATTGTTAATAGCACAGATTTTTCAGAGAACATGTCTTTGAGCCTTGCAGTGAAGATTCCTTTGGCCCACCTGATGTGAAATCATCTACCCTAATGTAGTCTATCTCTAACTCCAATTTCCATTGTATCTTTGGTAATATTTGTATGAGGACTCCAATTTATGATGTCTTCCTCCCATACTGGAGTACTTTAGGGCACTAGGGCAGGGTGAGAATTTCCTGGAACTAATATATTTGTAGTGTATTGATCACTAGGAATATGTTAACACCTTCTTAACCCAAGACTAGAACAAGATAAAAAGAGGTAAAGTTTATGGCTATCATTTTTTAAAAATCTGAACTCTATATGACCCCCATGGAAAATACATATGAACTAGCCAGCATAAAAATAGCGAGGTTCATCAACTAATGACTCTTTCAAATCATAGCTGTTTTTCTTACCTGTTACATGATTTGGTTAAGCATCTGTCTACCTTGAATAAATAAATAAGGTGTTGTAATGTACTAAACATAAAACAAGGTGATTTTCCTTTGTGGTTAGATAAGGGGAAACATACAACTAAATCTTATAGGTTTGGTGCCTGTGGCTCAAGTGGCTAAGGTGCCAGCCACATACACCTAAGGTGGCAGGTTCGAATCTAGCCCAGGCCCACCAAAACAACAATTGACGGCTGCAACCAAAAAATAGCCGGACGCTGTAGTGGGCACCTGTGGTCCCAGCTACTTGGGTGACTGAGGCAGGAGACTTGCTTGAGCCCAGGAGTTGGAGGTTGCTGTGAGCTGTGATGCCACAGCACTCTACCCAGGGGGAGAGCTTGAGGCTCTGTCTCAAAAAAAAAAAAAATACTAAACTAAATCTCATAGTAGTAAATAAGACTGGACATTTGTCATCTCCCTGCTGCAGTTCTGTATTTTACTCAAAAGAACAATTTTAATTCGAAATGTGAGAATAAAAGAACTTGAAAGTCTACTTACGAAAGAAAAAAATAGCAAAAAATCTTTACCAAATAAAGAAACATACACTTTAGCTCAGCAGGACTTCTACATATCCAAGGACAACGTAGATGTGCAGCCACAATTTTTTCAAAAAGAAAATTCTTTCAGGTTTTTCTAATGATTCTGTCTTAACAAGGCTTACATGAAACAAATAATTATGGCTTGGCGCCTGTAGCTCAGTGGGTAGGGTGCCAGCCACATACACAGGGGCTGGTGGGCTTGAACCAGGCTAGCCGGGCTTTTGTGGTGGGTGCCTGCAGTCCCAGCTACTTGAGAGGCTGAGGGACGAGAATCTCTTAAGTCCAAGAGTTAGAGGTTGCTGTGAGCTATGATGCCACAGCATCTACTGAGGTCAATATAATGAGACTCTGTCTCAAAAACAAAACAAAACAATAATAATTAGCTGTTAATATTTTAAAAGGTTTTAGGAACCTTTTGAGATTACTCTTACTTTTTTTTTTTTTTTAGAGGCAGAGTCTCATTTTGTTGTCCTCAGTAAAGTGTTGTGGCATCATAGGGCCTAGGCAATTCTCTTGCCTCAGTCTCCTGAGTCGCTGGGACTACAGACGCTCACCATAATTCCCCACTATTTTTTTGTTGCAGTTTGGCTGGGGACAGGTTTGAACCTGCCATCCTCGGTATATGGGACCAGCACCCTACTCACTGAGCCACAGGCGCCGCCCCTCTTAATTTTTTAAAATGGAATTTTTATGTCTTATTTCTCCAAGTATTCTTTCGTTTTTTTTAGAGACAGAGTCTCACTTTGTCACCCTCAGTAGAGTGCTGTGGCATCACAGCTCACAGCAACCTCCAGCTCCTGGGCTTAGGCAATTCTCTTGCCTCAGCCTCCTGAGTAGCTGGGACTACAGGCATCCACCACAATGCCTGGCTATTTTTTTGTTGCAGTTTGGCAGGGGCTGGGTTTGAACCCACCACCCTTGGTATATGGGGCCAGCACCCTACTCACTGAGGCACAGGTGCTGCCCCTCTTTTTTTTTTTTTTTTTTAAGAGACAGGGTCTCTTTCTGTCACCTAGACTAGAGTGCAACAAGGAAATTATAGTTCACTGCAACCTTGAACTTGTTGACTCAAGCACTGCTCCTGCCTCAGCCTCCCAAGAAGCTAGGGCTATAGATGTGCCACCAAGCCCAGATATTTATTTATTTATTTATTTGAGACAGAGTCTCCCTTTGTTGCCCTTGGTAGAGTGCCGTGCTGTCATAACTCACAGCAACCTCAAAGACAAGCAATTCTCTTGCCTGAGCCTCCCAAGTAGTTGGGACTACAGATGGCTGCCACAACGCCTGGCTATTTTTAGAGACAGGGCCTTACTCTTGCTCAGGCTGGTCTCAAACTCATGAACCCAGGCACCTTGGCCTCCCAGAGTGCTAGGATTACAGGCATGAGCCACTACACCCAGCCCAAACCCAGATATTAAAAAAAATTTTTTTGTAGTGATAGGATGTTGCCATGTTGCCCCAGCTGGTCTTGAACTCCTGGCCTCAAGTGACTTTCCTGCCTTGGCCTCTCAAAGTGTTAGGATTACAAGAGATCCTGGCCCAAGAATTAATTTTTTTTTTTGAGACAGAGTCTCACTTTTTCTTTCTTTCTTTTTTTTTTTTAAACTTTTATTTATTTATTTATTTGCTGGTTTTGGCTGGGGCTGGGTTTGAACCCACCACCTCCAGCATATGGGACCTGTGCCCTACCCTTTTGAGCTACAGGCGCCGCCCAAGTCTCACTTTTTCACCCTTGGTGGAGTGCCATGACATCACAGCTCACAGCAACCTCAAACTCTTAGACTCGTGATCCCTCTGCCTCAGCCTCCCAAGGAGCTGGCACTACAGGTGTGTGACACAATGCCTGGCCCAAGTATTAATTCTTAAGTAAGAATAGTACATGTTTTAGGCTTGACGCCCATAGTTAAGTGGTTAGGGCACCAGCCACATACACCAAAGCTGACAGGTTCGAACCCAGCCCAGGCCTGCTAAACAACTACGGCAACTGCAACAACAACAACAAATAGTTCGGCGTTGTGGCGGGTACCTGTAGTCCCAGCTACTTGGGAAGCTGAGGCAAGAGAATCGCTTAAGTCCAAGAGTTTGAGGTTGTTGTGAGCTGTGATGTCACGGCACTCTACTGAGGGGTGACATAGTAAGACTCTGTCTCAAAAAAAAGGAATATTACGTGTTTTGTACATTCATATTTTTAGATAAGATTCAATGAATGAGAATATAACCTCATATCTCAGTAAATAGCTAATTTATCTACTAGTATATAAGAACTGTCCTTAAGGGTCAGGCAGGAAGAAAAGGGGATAAAGAAATGTAAGAGAGTAAAAAAGAGCCTAGGAAGAAAGGATATGGCTAAATATTAATGCATTCAATATGTAGTTAATGTGAATAAAAATCCTTAGTAAATATTAGTTCAAAGAATTTGTTCTAACTTCAAATGAGAACTCAGGGATGAAGATAACACGGTTCTGCCTTAGAGGAGTTATCAATAATGGGTAAGTATGCCTAAGAGTTGAGAAAGGTTGTAATCCTAGCACTCTGGGAGGCTGAGGTAGGAGGATTGCTTGAACCAAGAACTTGAGACCAGCCTGAGGAAGAATGAGACCCTATCTCTACTAAAAATAAAAAAACTAACTGGGCATTATGGTAGGTGCCTGTAGTCCCTGCTACTTGGGAGGCTGAGGCAGGAGGATCACTTAAGCCCAGGAGTTTGAGGTTGCTGTAAGCTAGGCTGATGCCACAGCGCTCAAGTGAGACTCTGTCTTGGAAAAAAAAAAGACTCAGAATTATCCCTAAGAGGGCAGATCAGAACGAGAGGCAATCCTTCTCTGAAAGGCCTACTTTGGTGAGTGTACGGCAATGAAGCCAACTAGACAGGAGTGAAAAGAATATAAAAACTTTACTTGAGGTGAAATGTGAGGCTGCTGCAGGGAACAGCATGGGCTTACTCCTGGTTGTTATGAGAAACCCAAAGAGAAGAAGAGTGAAGCTATACCCATTGTAGCAGTTACCCAGTGCCTTTCCTCAATGCCATAAGTAGACTCCAATAGGACTCTGGCTTTGGGGAGATGATAGCTTGCATTTAGGGTCTGAATGTTTGGGTGCTTAATTGATTGAAGGGTAAAGAAGGAGGATAAGGTTCTGATGTGGAATATGAAAGCTAGAACATAATCTGAGTCAAAACTGGGGAAACCCAGGGCTACTGAGGATGTGGGCTTATGTATACGAATTCTTCTGTGTCCTAGAAAATCTTTAGAGCTAGTGTACCAGGGATATAATTTACTCCAGTAAAAGATACGCTCCTGGAAATTGTGGATGAGGTGGTTTTTAGTCTCTTTGATTCTAAATACATGCTCAAGGATGTTTTAAAGCAAGGAAACTTAGCAGTTTCCAATTCCAAGAACCATGAAATACCTGAACAAAAGTGAAGGCTTAGTTATTTGGAGGTGTAATCGCATTTTTGGTATTAATGCTTAGCCATTTAACAAACATTTTTTTTTGTTGTTTTTTTAAGACAGGATCTCACTACGTCACCCTTGGTAGAGTGCTGTGGCATCACAGCTCACAGTAACCTCAAATTTTGGGGCTTAAGCGATTCTCTTGCCTCAGACTTCCAAGTAGCTGGGACTACAGGCACCCACCACAACGCCCGGCTATTTTTTGTTGCAGTTGTCATTGTCATTTAGCTGGCCCAGGCCGGGTTCAAACCCACCACCCTTAGTTTATGTGGCTGGCACTATAACCACTGTGGTATGGGTGCTGAGCCCATTTAATAAACATTTAATAGGTGTCAATCATTTACAGTGACTTTAGCTCCAAAGTAAAGTATTTTTATGAAGGAAATTAGCCCTTTTTACAGCAATAAACACGAGAAAAAAGTAAAAATATAGTACCAATTTGAGAGACTTGGGCCACAATGCTAGCTCTATCAGTTACTCTCTAAGTTACCTCAAGCAGGAGTGTAGAATTAAGTCAGGGACCTTCAGGGGTGCACAGGTGATCTGCTGGGGTAAGAATTCACAAATTTTTATTGTTTAAAAAAATTTTAAAGTTGACAATAATGATATTTAGAATATGAGTTAATAGTAGTAAAAAACATATATATCAGAAGATGAATATGTTTTTTTTTTTTGAGACAGAGTCTCACTTTGATGTCCTTGGTAGAGTGCTGTAGTCATAGCTCACAGCAACCTCAAACTCTTGGGCTCAATGATCCTTTGCCTCAGCCTCCCAAGTAGCTAAGACTACAGGCCCCCGCCACAATGCCCTCCTATTTTTAGAGACAGGGTCTCACTCTAGCTCAGGCTTGTCTTGAACCTGTGAATTCAGGTAATCTGCCCACCTCAGCCTCCCAGAGTGCTGGGGTTACAGGCATGAGCCTCAGTGCCCTGGTCTGAAAGGTATATATTTTGAAATAAAGACATTAAGTACCTGCATTTTTTAGATCTTAGATTTTCTACATCTACTTTCCCATGACTATATTTTTTAAACCATGTAAAACAACATTTCTTCTAGAGGTTTCAAGACATGAAAGTAAAATTTACGGCTTGGCGCCTGTGGCTCAGGTGGCTAGGGTGCCAGCCACATACACCTAAGGTGGCGGGTTCGAAGCCCGGGCCCGCCAAACAACAACGATGGTTGCAACCAAAAAAAATAGCTGGGCGTTGTTGCGAGCGCCTGTGGTCCCAGCTGCTTGGGAGGCTGAAACAGTAGACTCGCTTGAGCCCAGGAGTTGGAGGTTGCTGTGAGCTGTGATGCCACAGCACTCTACCCAGGGGGACAGCTTGAGGCTCTGTCTCAAAAAAAAAAAAAAAAGAAAGTAAAATTTACTAGTCCATATGCACTTGAGCCTGTACCAATATGTGATTGCTAGTTCATTTCTAGCAGTGTAATATGACTTTTTCTCTGGAGAAGATGTTGTTTCTGGACCTCATATATGAGAATAAATGTTATCATAGTAATACCTCCACATACTTAAATAGAATTTTGGAGTTTACAAAATTCTTTCATAAATATCATTCTTTTTGATTTTCACAACAACGCAGTGTGGTAACTTGGAAGGTATTACTATTCCCACTTTATAGATGAAACAAGATTGAACAATCATGAAGTAGAACTAAGACTAGTAGCGTATTAAACTTTCCATAAGACTATGCTACCTCTTCCATATATATCAGGACAGCATATTCCTTTTGTAAAAGTTTGATTCCTCGGTTGTAACAGTTTACCTTTAGAACAAGAAAAAAATCCCTACTATAAAAAAGAATGCTTTTTTTTTTCCTGAGATAGTCTCAAACTGTCCCCTGGTGGAGTGCTATTTTTTTTGTTATTGTTGTCATTGTTGTTTAGCAGGCCCCAGCTGGGTTCTAACCCACCAGCCCAGTGCATGTGGCCAGCGTCCTAACCACTGAGCAAAAGGCGCCAAGGCCCTCTTGTTTTTGTTTTTTAATAATAATAATAATAGTTGGTTAGCTACTGACTGGTCTATTAGATAAAGTAATTTTGAAAAGAAATAATGAATTTCGCCATTTTGAAAAAAATATTAAAGAAAAAGACTTTTCCTTTTTGATCCATAATGCCATTAGTAGCATTGGTTTCAGTTTTCCGTCTTAACATGATGACTGTAATTTCTTGTGCATTATTTGTTTTAAAGAAAATGGATTTGGGCATTCTCAGTACCTTTCTGATCTTCAGGAGGGCCATCTCTATTTAAATCTCAAACAAACACTGGACCGAGTGTCTGGTGGACTAGCCCCTGCACAGGTTGTATACCAAGAGGGTGCATTGGGCAATTTATCTTTTCTGGGCTTTGTTTTCCTCATCTCTAAAATCCTAGGGTATGTCAGTTGTAGATATCATCTCAAAAGTTAAGTTTTAGTTTTAGCAAACATGATTTGTAAAATCTAACAAATATTTGTTGAGATAAAAGATTCTAGTATATAGACAACATTGTGGGAATATTTGTGAATACTTAGTGGTTTATCTTCTAAGAGAGTTTCAACAGTTATTAAATACTAACAAGGCTATGACCTAAATCAGGTAGAATCCTGTGATATAATTCAAACCACCAGGACTTGAGACTAAATCAGGCCACTTGAGGTATTACTCTATAATGATTTCGGTGCACTGAACAGTTGCTTGCTAACCTTAAGAGTGAAAACAGAGTACCTCAACATCATACTATCTTACTGCTGAAAACATGAGAAAAAGAAAAACCATTAAAACATGGCAAAAGTAAGGCCAGGCTTGGTAGCTCACACCTGTAATCCTGGCACTCCGGGAGGCCTAAAAGGGTGGATCCCCGCCACCTCAGCAAAACCCTGTTTTAACTTAAAAACAAACAAACAAAAACCTCACAAAAAACAAACAGTTGCCCCCCCCCCCGAGAAAAGCCGGGAAAAGTAAAAACAAATAAGGAAAATAAGTGAAAATTTCCCTTGCAACTGAAACTCAACTCCTACATTTTACCTAAAACACTAAGTCTCAGGGGTTTGGCTCTATTATCCAGGTCAGAGGGAAAGTTTTTCAACCAGTCTCTAAAACCTTTCGGGTACCGAGGGAATGGAAAACAGCCCTGAGGTGTCTGTAGCATTCAATCAACCCCAAAGAAACGCTCCTCGGGCCAGGGAGCATCTACACACAGAGGATCCCATTTACGGCCTCCTCCACTTCAGGCCTGCGGAGCGGCTGAGCGCACTCGCTGTGGCTAGGCAACCGTCGGCGCGTTCTTCGCGGCGTTAGCTCCGCCTCTTGAGGCGCTTCCGCCATCGCACGTCTCGAAACTCCTCCCCTCATTGGCTAGCGTCACGCTGATAGTGGGCGGGGGAAATGTGTCAGACGGTGCGGTCACTTCCGGCCCGGGAGCGCGCGGGTTGATTCGTCCTTCCTCAGCCGCGGGTTCTCGCAGCTCGGAAATGGCGGGTAAGTTCCCGGGAAAAGTTTACCAAGGGGAGGAGGCAGGCAGATCAGGGAGAGAACGCCTAGACGGTGGTGACAGTGTCCGCCTGGAACTTTTAGGCTCTAGCCTGGGTTCTAGAAGGCCTGCTGTGGACGAGAACCGTGAAACTCAGCCCAGCTCCCTGTCGGCCGCAGTCCGCACCCCCGCCCCCGCCCCCAACTGTTCGGGGTACTGCGCCTTCTGCTAACTACCCGCCCCTGCGGAGGGCTGAAGAGGCTGGGGGAAAGCGTCACGATTTGGGCATGTAAAGTGCCACACGTCTTGGGGCCTGTTTCTCTTCCCGTTCCTTTTGCCCACTGCTGGCTCAACTCTTCATCTGGTCCTGTTCCCGCCAGCTGATTTTAATGTTCAGATCCTCCTCTTCCAGGTCTCTGTCCACCTTCTCTTTTACAGTTAACTTCTGAGCTATCGCGTTGCTGCTTTGCCTTGCTCTAGCACTCTGACCTGGATCTCGCACACTTTAGTATTCCTAGGGTCGTATTTAGATGTCCTTTGAGAAAGATGTTCCTGTCCTCGTATAGTTTTAACTACAAATCTAAACTTAATCTTTTAAAGTAGGACGACCACTATAATACAGTTCTCTTGTCTTCATTGTACTCTGCTTTCTCCTTATCGAGTCCTTTCAATGGACATTTAATAACTTACTGTTATTTTTTATGTGTATTAGTTCTTTTGGTGTGAGTATATTCTTTATTCGAATTATACATCTTTTGAAGTGATGAGCTGTTTCTTTTGTCTCTTTACAGAGCCTTTGCAGTACTCTCACACATTAAACATTCCATTTTTATGATTACATTGGATAGACAAGCTATTGCTTGAGTTCTTTAGATGTTTAAGAAAGACTTACTCTACCAGATAGAGACTATAGGATCTTGGGGTATGCTGCTACCACAAAAGAGGAGGGACATTATGTACTGTATAGCGTGTTCATATTGTAAGAATGACATATAAATTCAAGTCTCAGGTCCAGCACTTAGTAGTTGGGTGCCCTTCGGCTAAACCTGATAATACATGATAATACCTTTTTAAGCCTGAGTTTTTGAATAGTTGATAGAGTTGAATACCTACTTATAAAATTGAGGGGATTAAGCCAATACCCTGTATATGATTTCACACGGTTAACTTTGTTGCTTAGATTATACATAAATTCCTTGAAGTGGGTTCTGTAATCTCAATTTTATAGGTTAGGGTCAAAGAGGTAAAATAATGTGCTCTTGTTCACAGAACTAGTATAGTGGTCAATTTGAATTCAGGAATTATGACTCTAAACTATTAAACTATACTCCCTCAAGTCTTCCACATTTTCTGTATTTTTTTTTTTGAGAGAGAGTCTCACTTTGCCTCAGTAGAGTGCTGGGTGTCACAGCTCACAACCTCAAACTCTTGGGCTTAAGCGATTCTCTTGCCTCAGCCTCCCAAGTAGCTGGGACTACAGGCACCCACTACAATGCCCGGCTGTTTTTGTTGTTGTTCTAGTTGTCGTTGTTCAGCAGGCCCAGTGGGTTTGAACCCTTCAGCCCATGTGTATGTGGCTAGAGCCCCAGCCACTGAGCTATAGGCTCCAAGCCTGAGTATGTATGTTTTAACCACTTTTTGAAGTTATAGCATGTCATCATCTTCCTTCTTTCCTTTCTATTCATGACTTTTTGACTTTTTTCCCTTGAATTTTTACTAATTATTATTATTTTTTGGAGACAATGTCTCTTTTGTTTCAGTTAAGAGTATAGTGGCATCATCATAACTCACTGCAACCTCCTCAAACTCCTGGACTCAAGTGATCCTTCTGCCTCAGCCTCCCAAGTAGCTGGGACTACAGGGTCCTGCCATAACACCTGGCTAAGTTTTCAGTTTTTAGTAGAAATGGGGTATTGTTCTTGCTCAGGCTAGTCTCAAATTCCTGGCCTCAAGCAGTGCTCCCACCCAGGCCTCCCAAAGTGCTAAGAATACAGGTGTGAACAACCAGGCCTCCCAAAGTGCTTGGATTACAGACATAAACAACCAACCTAAATCACTTCTAACTAAACCTTTTAAAAACCTTTTTTCTTAGGATTTGGTGCTATGGAGAAATTTTTGGTAGAATATAAGAGTGCAGTGGAGAAGAAACTGGCAGAATACAAATGTAACACTAATACAGCAATTGAACTAAAATTAGGTATGTATATCATTTCTAAGTGATTTTATATATATATATATGTATATATAATATATGTATATACAGTAGAACCTTTGTAAGTTGACCACCTCACTCAGGGGACCATATCTAACTGGTCAGCATATGAAGGTGGTCAACATAAGGCACTGGGCCTACTGTACTATAATGTAGTGTATGCCTAGTCTATGAAAATTAAGTAAACTTAAGGTGGCAATGTAGGGAAGTGGTCGACTATGGACGGTCTACTGTATAATCTTCAAATTTGAAGTAGAATTTTATTTAAGAGCAGTTGTTTATGTAAATGGATAGTTTTCTGTATTTGTTGAACAGATTCAGATTTTATTCAGTGTTGGTTTATGTTATGGTGAATAGATACTTGAGAAGTGGCAGAGTTTGAACCTTGGTTGAATCTGTGGATGTAGAACCTATATATATATATGGGGAGGGGTGGGTAACTGTATTTCGTTTTTTTGTTTTATTGTCCTGGCTGGGACCTCTGTTATAATGCGGAATGGAAGTGGTAGGGTAGACAGACATTTGTATATTACCCTCAATTTAAGTATGAAAATGTTGAGATTCACTACAAAGTATGATGTTAGCTGCAGCTTTTTCCTTTGTGCCCGTTATTAGGTTGAGGAAGTTTCCTTCTATCCTTGGTTTGGTAAGAGTTTTGTCATGAATAATTATTGCTTTGAGATCATATGATTTTCTCCTTTAATTCTGATAATATGGTGAATTACATTAATGGGTTTTTAAGTATTAAATCAGTTATGCATTCCAGTATATTATCCATTTTTTTGCCTTGCTGGATTTGGCTTGGTAATGTTTTGTTAAGAATCTTTGTTCAGGCTCAGCACCCAAGTACAATGGTTATGACGCCAGCCACATGTACTAAGGCTGGCAGGTTCAAGCCCAGCCCAGGCCTGCTAAACAACAGTGACAATTGCAACCACAAAATAGCTGGGCATTGTGATGGGTGCCTGTAGTTCCAGCTACTTGTGAGGGAGGCAAGAGAATCGCTTAAGCCCAAGAGTTTGAGGTTGCTATAAGCTGTGACATCATGGCACTTAACCAAGGCGACATAGTGAGACTCTGTCTCAAAAAAAAAAAAAAAAGAATCTTTGTTCATTCAAAAGGATCGCTTGAGCCTAAGAGTTTGAGGTTGCTGTGAGCTATGACATCACAGCACTCTACCAAAGATGACAAAGTGAGACGTTGACTCAGAAAAGAAAAAAAAAGAAAGAAATTTCTCTGTTTCGTTCAACTTTCTTCGTAATATTCCCTTATTGCCATTTTAAAGACTATAGAACCTATTATATCTTCTTGAGGATACTGGTCATTTGTGGTATTGGTAATTTGTGTTTTTTCTTTTTTTCTTCATAAGTCTGCATACAAATTTATTAGTCTTTTGATCTTTTCAGTAATTACCTTTCTCTAATTTTTTTTCTTTTTGAGACAGAGTTTCACTTTGACTCCTTGGTAGAGTGCTGTAGCATCATAGCTAACAGCAACCTCAAACTCTTGGGCTCAAGTGATCTTCTTGCTTCAGCCTCCCCAGTAGCTGGGATTATAGGCACCCGCCACAATACCCAGCTAATTTTTCTGTTTTTAGTAGAGATGAGTTCTCTTGCTCAGGCTGGTCTTGAACTCCTGAGCTCAAGCAATCTTTCTTCATTGGCCTTTCAGAATGCTAGGATTACAGATGTGAGCCACTGTGCCCAGCCTTTACTGATTTTCTATCTACTTAGTCTATCAATTAGAATAATTGAGAGAGGGTTCTTGAAATCTTTGCTATTGTGGATTTGTCTATTTATGTTTTCAGTTGATAGTTTGGCGTATTTGCACCTCTGATATTAGATGCATATGGATTTAGACAATATGTCTTTTTGATGAATTGATCTTATTATAAAGTGTTCCCTCTGTATCTTTGGTAATAAGGATATCTTTTTATCTCTGTCCTATAATGCTTTGTCTTACCTCATGTTGAAATTTACTTTGTCAGATATTAATATAACAATGAGAAATTTTTAGACATGGGAGAAATTAACAGCATATTTATATGTTGTCATCTAGGTGAGTGGGAGGAGTGATTGGATTTGAGTACTTAGTTATGATTGTCAGGTAGCACTAAGAGCCCACTTCAAGTTAGTACTTACGAATATAAAATGAGGTCAGCCACATTCAGGTGGAAGGGTACTAAAAAGAGTAGATATAGAGTCAGATTTAACTAGAGTTGGTGTTTTACCGGGTTGCTATGACAAAAATTAGGGCAAAGGCATTGAAGATGTTTACAAAGGAGTGATGATATTCCTGGGGCATGGAACTCTACACTGAAAAGAGAGGAAAAGTAAGGCTATGAGGTAGAGGAAAGATAGTGAAATTATATTTGAATCAACTCATTTTAAGTCTTGTTGGGGTTAAGGAATTGTTCAAATTGGGATATCAGAGGGAGTAAATTAGGAAAATAAGACATGATGGTGAGATTGTACAGTGTTTTGGAACAGAGATTAAGGGGGCGTAATTGTCAATAATGATAAATAAGGGCTAGGGCATATCATGGGAATAAGTGGCTAAGGAATAGTAAAGACAAGATTCGTGGAGGAGGAATTAAGGAATTGAGAGGTGAGGTGGAAAAATTTCTATTAATTTGGAAGTCATCAAGATTTAAGTCAGGTGTGATGTTTGAAAGTATGACAGTGAGCCAGGAGCTGAATTCTTCAAAGAATGAGGGAGAGATATTGAACATGAGCTTTAAAGCTGTTTTTAAGGTCTGAAGAAAGAAACATTCTGAAACCAGCAATGAGGAGCAAGGAGGATATGTTGTTCTAGCACAGTGGTTCTCAACCTTCCTAATGCCATGGCCCTTTAATACAGTTCCTGTGGGTTGTGACCCACAGGTTGAGAACCGCTGTAGCAGTATGAAGGGATGGGAGAAAAAACAACTCCTACTTCAGAGAGTTGTAAGAGAAGTAAGGTCTATAGGAGAGAGCCATGTGTGTCAGTACACTGTTAGAACAAGAAGACTTGGGAAGAGGTTGAGGACATGGAGAATTATAGTGATGTCTGACCCATAAGTTTCACAGTGGTCATAGGGAGTTGGGAAGGGTGAGATTAATTAGTAGTTTTAGGCTTGACGCCTGTAGCTCAGTGGCTAGGGCGCTAGCTACATAGAGTAGAGCTGGTAGTTTTGAATACAGCCTGGGCCTGCCAAACAGCAGTGACAGCTACAGCAACAAATAGCCGGGTGTTGCAGTGGGTGCCTGTAGTCCCAGCTACTTGGGAGGCTGAGGCAAGAGAATTGCTTAAGCCCAAGAGTCCACTGGAGGTTGCTGTGAGCTGTGACGCCATTGCACTCTACCCAGGGTGACGACTTGAGACTCTGTCTCAAAAAAAAAAAAAGTAGTAGTTTTATATTACTGTATGAGGATGAGAATCCTGTGGTAATTTAAGAATTTGAGGTTTAGGGGAATAAACAATATGATGGCATTAATCATAGTGTAATGTTGAGATAGCTAATGTAGACTGGTGGTGCTGATGGAAATGTTGAGAACACACTGGGGCCACCTTTGTATTTTAAAATAATATAATTGAACTTTTTTTTTTGAGACAGAGTCTCACTATGTCACCCTCAGTGACACAGGTCACAGCAACCTCAAACTCTTGGGGCTTAAGCCATCCTCTTGCCTCATCCTCACCAAGTAGCTGGGACTACAGGCACCTGCCACAATGCCTGGCTATTTTTAGAGACAGGTTCTCACTCTTGCTCAGGTTGGTCTCTAGTAATCCACCCTTCTCAGCCTCCCAGAGTGCTAGGATTACAGGTGTGAGCCTGCTCCTGCCCCTGGATTGATTCAGCCTTAAACCTACTACTTACCAACTTTTAGTTCCTATTTCTGTAGACTACATTCCATGGGAAAATATTAATTCGTACTAATTTGGATCACAGGGGCATTGGAAGAAGCCCAATCTAGATTATTGAGATAATTAGCATTAGCAGGCTTGTGACACTTATTCATTACTTGTCTCTCTTTTCTGTTTATGTCTCTTTACCCATCACTACCAAAGTGCTGTATAACATAGCTGGGCAAGGTGGTTCATGCCTGTAATCTTGACACTCTGGGAGGCCACGGTGGGAAGATTACTTGAAGTCAGGAGCTCTAGACCAGCCTGAGCAAGAGCAAGACTCCACCTCTACAAACTATAGAAAATTTAGTTGGGTATGATGGTGCTAAAGATGGCTCACACCTGTAGTCACAGCTACTCAGGAAGCTGAGGCAAAAGGATCGCAATAGTCTAGGGGTTCTAAGTTGCAGTGAGTTAGGCTAATGCCCCTTGCACTCTACCTAGGGCAACAGAGCAAGACCTTGTCTCAAAAAAGAAAAAAATGCTACCTAGCATACATATTATTATTAGAAGCAGTAGTTTGTAATTAATTTTTCAGAATTCTAGAGATTTTCAAACATTAGAGATAGAATAGTTGGGAAGTTTTTGGTAATGAGTCTCTATATATTATACTATTTTAAACTATGAAATATTATAAATATATAAAAAAAATAGAGCAAACTAATGAATACATGTATCTGTGATCCCATCATTCTTCTTTTTCAAATCTTAGCATTTGGTTGTATATGCCCAGCCCTCTTTTAATTTTTATTATGAAAATTTTCAAACATAGCCTTGAGAAAATAGAATAAACTCACCCGTACATGGATATCTAACACCTAGATTCAATAGTTAACATCTTGCCATATTTGCTTTAGAGCGTGTATTTTGGAATTATTTGAAGAAGGCATGAACATCATGATACTTTTGCACATCACCTAATATGTGAATGTGTATATATATAACCATAATGCTTTTATATTATCACATCTAAGAAAATTAATAACTTTTCAATATAATATAATTTTCTAGTTTCCCTGGTTACCCTCAAAACTCTTTAATAGCTTCAAAAAATTATTTAAATCATGATTTAAAGATTATGTACTACATTTGGTTGTAGTGTTTCTTTAGTCTCTATTAATCCAGAACAGCCCCTCCCCCACATGTAGCTTTTACTTCCATACCATTAATTTATTTGGGAGAATAAAGTCATTACACAGAGTTTTTAAATCTGCATTCTACATTTGTCTTCCTTTTTTCTTTCTTTCTTTCTTTTTGGTGTTATTCAATTTATTCCTCTATTCTCTATTTCCTATAAGTTGGAAGGTAAAGAGCTTGATTTAGATTTAGATTTGGGATAAATATTTTTGAGGAAGCTTCATGGGGGATGCTATATGCTTCATACTGCCTTGAATCAGGAAACATATCATGTTGGTCTATCCTGAAATGAGTGGTACAAGGTTAGATCACTTGGAAAGGTGACCGTCAGATCTCTATAGTGAAAAGATATCATTCCTTATGTAGTACTTTGACACCCAGCGAATGACTTGTTCCATAAAGGACAGTGTTAGAAATTTTTCATCTATAGCTCAAATGTTCATTCTTCATCCCCTTAAGGATTTTTTGATAATGTTTTTCTTCATAAGGTAAATTATGTTGGGAAAATGTTCAATGTGTTTGTACGCACAACCCATAACAAAAATAACAAAAGGATAAGCATTTCCTTCTTAGGTAGAAATTAAAGTTGAGGGTACAGAGTATCCTCAAGGAATATGATCCTTGAGGAATGAAGATACAGGGCAGGCGTCCTTAAAGTACGATCCACGGGCCACATGCAGCCCACCTAGGACATTTATCTGGCCTGCTGGGTGTTTTTGCCACAGCTGCCTGTCCTGCTTAGCAGCCGACTCGTCCCAGGGCCTGCAGTCCAGCCCTCCAATGGTCTAAGGGACAGTGAACTGGCCCCCCTGTTCAAAAAGTTTGAGGACCCCGATATAGAGGGTTAAACATCATGCATCTTCTTAATCAAAGGACTACAAGAAGTGCTGGGGGCTATCCTGTACCTATGGTTAGCCTCACCTCTTGCAGCTTGTACTGTCAATTGTGTCTCATGTGATCATTTATGGTGGTCGTGACACGAAGGATCTTCTTAATCCTCAAGAAACGAAGGAGGCTTGGTGCCTGTGGCTCAAGCGGCTAAGGTGCCAGCCACATACACCTAAGGTGGCGGGTTCAAATCCAGCCTGGGCCC
>NW_003852582.1:2338732-2349321 GCF_000181295.1 Otolemur garnettii
GTCTCAAAAAAAAAAAGAAATGAAGGAATCTGTGTAGCTGCTAGTGGGTATATAAGCCATTAAAATATTTTCAGAGTGCAGCTTGGCGCCTGTAGCTCAGTGAGTAGAGCGCTGGCCACATAACCCCGAGGCTGGTGAGTTCAAGCCCAGGTCTGGCCTGCTAAACAACAATGACAACTGCAACCAAAAAATAGCTGGGCTTTGTGTTGGGCGCCTGTAGTCCCAGCTACTTGGGAGGCTGAGGAAGGAGAATTGCTTAAGCCCAAGAGTTTGAGGTTGCCATGAGCTGTGACACTATGGCATGCTATTGAGGGCAACATAGTGAGACTCTGTCTGAAAAATAAATTTTTTCATAAATTTTTTATTTATAAATTTTATACTGTTGAAATCCACTATTTATAAAGATATTTTAATACTCTTACTTTATTTTTTATTTCCAGCAGTATATATATTGCAGTACTCCTAACCTTACTTTTTTTTTTTTTTTTTTGAGACAGTCTCATTATGTGGCCCTTAGTAGAGTGCTGTGACGTCACAGCTCACAGCAACCTCAAACTCTTGGGCTTAAGCGATTCTCTTGCCTCAGCCTCCCAAGTAGCTGGGAGTACAGGCGCCTACCATAATGCCCAGCTATTTTTTTGTTGTAGTTGTCATCGTTTAGCAGGCCCAGGTCCCAGGTAAGGTTAGAACTCTTACCTTATTTTTCTATAGCAAGGTATGTATAAGGATATCATTGCAGTGGGGGGAAGGTTGTGGGTTTTTTTTTATTTTTATTTTTTTTGAGACAGAGCTTTGCTCTGTCATCCAACTGGAGTGCAGTAGGATCTTTTTTTTTTTTAAACCATTGTTTTTATTCTTCTTATTTTTATTTATTTATTTATTTTTTGCAGTTTTTGGCCAGGACCAGGTTTGAACCCACCACCTCCTGTATATGGGGCCAGCATCCTACTCTTTTGAGCCACAGGCGCCACTCCCATGCAGTAGGATCTTTATGGCTCTCTGAAACCTAAAACTCCTGGGCTAAAGTTATCCTCCTGTCTCAGCCTCCTGAGTTGCTGGGATTACTGGCACATGTCACTATGCCCAGCTAATTAAAAAAAATTTTTTTTAAGGTGGGGGTCTTGCTATTGCCCAGGCTAGTCTTAAAAGTTCTGGCCTCAACCTATTTTCCTACCTCAGCCTCCCAAAGTGGCATACCTGTGCCTGGCCCTTGTAGTGTTATGTCTAGTAGCAAAAAGAAAACATGAGAACAACATAAATGTCATCTAGCAATCAGAAAAAATGATGTGATTACATGGGCTTATCAAACTCAGGTCATTCTTATTCTCAGAGTGTTTCCTACAGCATTCTGTTTTCATTTCTTAGGTGGTATAGTTTTCCTTATCTCAAAGTGTCTTTTTTTCTTTTATTCTTTGCATTCTGTATAAACATACAGAAAAATAAAAACTAAATCAAGTGCCTCTGTTATACCTAATCTTCTAATTCTTAGAATAAATAAGGTTTTTTTAAAATTTTAGCCTTGTCCTTTCCTTCCTGCCATGAATAAGGTTTTAATGCTGAAGCACTCAGAGTAATAATGCTCATTGCTTACTAGTCTTATGAGAATCCAGTGTAAATCTTATAATGGAGAAATGGCATTTTTAAATAAGAACAATGTTGGTTGTATCATAGTTTTAGTGGAACTCTTGAAGTGGAAATACCTGTCACCTTTCATATCTTTAAAATCTCTATATTTTTTCTCCTTTAAACAGTTCGGTTTCCTGAAGATCTTGAGAATGACATTAGAACTTTCTTTCCTGAATATACCCATCAACTCTTTGGAGATGAGTAAGTAACTTAGTAAAATAAAATGTTTGCCAAATTAGTGTGGCCAAAAAGAAAAAATCATTTTTTTCTTCCAGATTGAGAAATTAGATTTTGTTTTCTGTTATTTTTTATATAATATATCTTAAAGTACTATATATTAGAATAGTATTTTTACACTGAACACCTATCTATATAATGCCTACCATTTAGTGCTATAAATGCATTATATCCTTTAGTTCTCCAATAGTACATGTTAGGATGGTAATATTATTTGCTATTTTGTTCCATGGTAGAATTGGGTAATTGCCTAAGGACATATGAATGGTTAGAATTCAGATGCAGGCACTGTGACTCTAGAGCCTGCACTCATAACTACTACTTTTTCTTTTTTTGTTCTTTTAAACTTTTGATTTTGAAAAACATTTAAATTTGCAGAGAGTTATGAGAATAGTGCAGTGAACTCCATATATCCTTTGCTTGGACTTTCTACTTAACATTTAGCCACATTTTCTCTTCTTATGAAGATATATTATACTTGGCCTCTTTGCCTACTTGCTCTAGCAGTGGAGGTCTGTTTGCTGTCTGTGACAAAAACAAAACAAAACAAAGATATATTGTTGTTATGGAACCATTTGAGAGTAAGTTGCAGGTTTATCTTGATGATCCCTTTCCCCTAAATTCTTCAGTATGTATCTTCTAAAAACAAAGGCAATACCCATTTGTAGAATTATCAAAACTCAGGAAATTTGACATTGAGACAGAATTATTTTCTAATATGTAGTCCGTGTTTCTAATTTTATGAATTGATTCCCAATAATTCTTTTTATAGCAGTTTTTCCCCATTCTTGATCGAATCCAGAATAATATTGCATTTAGTTGCCATATTTCTTCATTCTCCTGTAATCTAAAAGAGTTCTTAGCCTTTCTTTGTTTTTCATGACAGACATATTTTGTCACGTATAGGCTAGTTTTGTAGAACCCTCAGTTTGGATTAGAGTTTGACTAGTTTCTTTATGATTAAATTCAAATAATGTTTTTTTTTTTTTTGGTGACAGAATCTCATTCTGTTGCCCAGGCTAGAGTTGGCTTCCGCCTATCTCACAGCAACTTTGAATGCCTAGGCTCAAGCAGTGCTCTTATCTCAGCTTCCTGAAAAGCTTGGACAATAGGTGCCCACCACAATACCTGGCTAATCTTTTTATATTTTTGGTAGAGACAGGGTATCACCCTTGCTCAGGCTGGTCTTGAACTCCCGAGCTCAAGGGATCCTCCCCCCTTGGCCTCCTAGAGCGGTACAGTTATAGGCATGAGCTACCAAGCCTCACCCAGAATTCACTTAAAAAAAAAAAACAGCTTTAGGGCAGTGCCTGTGGCTCAGTGAGTAGGGTGCTGGCCCCATATACTGAGGGTGGTGGGTTCAAATCCAGCCCTGCCCCAGCCAAACTGCAACAAAAAATAGCTGGGCATTGTGGCAGGTGCCTGTAGTCCCAGCTACTCGGGAGGCTGAGGCAAGAGAATTGTCTAAAGCCCAAGAGCTGAAGGTTGCTGTGAGCTGTGATGCCAGGGCACTCTACTGAGGGCAACAAAGTGAGACTCTTGTCTCTAAAAATAAAAAAGCTTTATTGAAATATAATTATATACTGTATATTTCATTTATTTGCAGTATACTGTTCAGTGGTTTTTGGTACATTCAGAATTGTGTAATTATCATCACTATCAATTTTCATCATTCCCATCAAAAACCCCATAATCTATTAGCAGGCACATTCCTTCTCCTCCACCCCTCAACCCTCTGTACTAGGCATTTACATTGCTTTAGATTTACTTATTCCAGATATTTTAGAATTCACTTTTTAAAAGACTAGAAAAGGGGATAGCAAGACATAGATGTGATAGCAGGAAGCAGGGTTGGAAAAGTTAGCAGCAGCTCTACATCTACCCTTCTGAGTTCACAGAAGGGTTTAAGTATAATTAGATAGGTGCTATCAATGTTTTCAGCAGCTTCAAAAGTTGATGACAGAAATAAGTGGTAAGCTGGAAGGACTGGTCAAAGGCTAGGTCTTAGCTCCTTACCTAGGCCTGAGCCAGGTAAGCAGCTAAGATCAGCCAGCTTAGCCCGGTCCTAGTTTAATGCTGTTTTGTCTCATTTGAAATGCCAGTACTATTAATAATAACAACAGCAACAATAGCCGTAGTAGTGTTGTGTAACATTTATTGAGCACTTAAACAATATGCCAATCAATGTTGTAAGTAGTTTGCATGTTCTGACTTACTCATTTAACCCAATGTTCCTGAGTTAGGCGCCATTATAGGCGAATATTGAGGCATAGTTTCATTACAAATATTTGTTTCTTTTTTTAAAAAAATTAAAATTTGAAGTAAGTCTTGAAAGTACTAGTGAAGTTAAACTTATTTTATATGTAGGATTAATACTTTTCCATGACTCTGTAAACATTTGTATTTTATTTATTGCTTTTTTTCCATTCTAGTGAAACTGCTTTTGGTTATAAGGGTCTGAAGATCTTATTATACTATATTGCTGGCAGCCTGTCAACAATGTTCCGTGTTGAATATGCATCTAAAGTTGATGAAAACTTTGACTGTGTGGAGGTAAGAACAAAAATAAATTTATTTTTAACTGTATTTTCCAGTTGAATGTAAAACATGTTTTGAAATTTAAAGGCTTAGAGGAAGAGTGAACCTGCTATATGGCAGTTTTAAAATCACATATTCTGTGCTTAGTTATGGAGTCATTTACCTCCCGGTTATTTCAATTAATCCTGTGATCATGATCTGTTTCCTGGGTGAACCTTCTCCATAAAAACATTTATAATCAAGGGGTGGCACCTGTGGTTCAAAAGAGTAGGGCGCTGCCCCTATATGCCAGAGATGGTGGGTTCAAAAACCCAGCCCTGGCCAAAAACTGCAAAAAAACCCATTTGTACTCAGAGTTTGTTTCATTTATTTGTTTGTTTATTATTATTATTTTTTACCAATTTTTATTTTTTATTGTGGACGTGGAAATTATTTCTTTTCCTAGAACTCAAAGAAGATGGAGAGAAATATCTTAATTTTCTATTTTTACTTTATGTAGAATGTCTATTTAAATTTTTCTTGCTGCATTTCTAATCCCACAAATTTTGCTAGTATATTCTTTTATGGATAGCATCTTGAATATGTATGGCTGAGGGATATTGATTTTAGACTTTACTTCCAGACTGTGAGAGAATAAATATCTCTTGTTTTAAGCCACCAAATTTGTGGTAATTTGTTACAGCACCTACAGGAAAGTAATGTGTATTTTCGTACCAAGAAGTGGGGTGCTATATAGTAAATAACTAAAAATGTAGAAATAGTTTTTGGAAATGGGTGAGAAGCTAAAAGAATTTTGAGGTGCATGATAGAAAAAGTATAAATTGTCTTGAATAGAAATGTTGGTAGAAATGTAGACATTAAAGGCACTGCTGGCTTGGGCTTAGAACAAAGTTAGGAGTACCAGAGAGAGCATGTTTCATCTTACAAAATACATATATCATCATACACATAGTTTTGGTAGAAATTTGAACATTAAACACACCTCTGGTGAGAGCTCAGAAGGAGGTGAGGAACATGTATTTGGAAATTGGAGGAAAGGAGATCCTTGTTACGTAGAGAAAGCAAGTCTGGATACCTTTTGTCCTATAGTTATGTAAGAAGTAGAATTTGGAAGCAATGAACTTGAATATTTAACTGAGGAGATTTTTAGGTAAAGTGTTAAGGGTGTGGCCTGGTTTTTGACTTCTTATAGTAAAATGTAAGGGGAAGGAAATAAATTGCCAGAAGGCTGTTAAACAAAAAGGATCCAGGGAAATTCTTGGCCTGTCCACATTTTAGAAGACACTAAAATTAGAAGATTCACTTTCAGGAAAGTGTGCTCTGGAGAGAGCTTACAGTGTGGCAACACCATTTTGCTAGTACTGAAGAGATTAGTGATGTGACTCAGAGCTTCTCAGTCATCTCAGCAAAATGTTGGAAGAGAGATCTGGGGGAAATCTGTGGAGGAACCTCTTATCTAATGGTGTGAACCCTTATTATATACATGGTGACCCACAAGGGTTTTGAGAATCAAAACTTCATATGCAACTTGGACTGACAGGACAAAATGAAGGAAGGCTGATGAACTCCCAGAATTCCACAGGCGGGAAATAGGCTAACCTCGCTGCTCAGCTGCCAACATGTGCTACCCTTTAAAAAACAGGAAGAATCACTCTATGGCAAAGCTTTAGGCCTAGAGGGAGGGCTGCAGGCCACAGTTATTTCTAGGCCTTGAAACCTAATGGAATTTGCCATGCTGGATTTTAAAGTTGCTTGGTCTCAATGACACCTTTTTCATTCCATTTTCTACTTTTTGGAATGAAAAAATCTCTAACTTTTCCTATGCCTTTCCTACCATTGTTATTTTGGAAGTGATACATGTTTTCTAATCTCACACGTTCACAGAAGGAGAGAATTTTGTTCTATGATATATCATACCCAGAGTCTTACCTATATCTGATTTAGGTAAGTTAGATGGTGAGATTTGTGAATTTCAAGCTGGATGATATGTAAATAAGATTTTGGACTTCAGTTGATGCTATAAGGGTTGAGACTTTAAAAGGGATATTTGGATGGAATGAATGTATTTACATGTGGGATCGACATGAAACTTTGAGGGTCATAAGAAAATTATATATTTTACATGTGTTCTTTCTGGGCATTAAAATTTCATCAAGAATTACTTTACAGAGGCCAGGCACAGTGGCTGACCTAGCAGTCTGGAAGGAGGCAGGAGGGTTGCTTGAGCTCAGAAGTTCAAGATGAGCCTGAGCGAGTGATACCTTGTCTCTACTAAAAACAGAAAAATTAGCCAGGCATTGTGGTGGGTGCTTGAAGTCCTAGCTACTCAGGAGGCTGAGATAGGAGGATTGCTGAACTGAGGTTGCTGTGAGCTGGTATGATGCCATAGCACTCTAGGCTAGGGCAACAGAGTGAGACTCTGTTTCAAAGAATAAAGAAATAGAATATAAAGGAAAAAAAAGAATTACAGAGTTGAATTTTTTTAGATTAAATCCCGTTTTGTCACTGAATCATATTTTTAAAATTATAAATTACATTTTTACAGTACATAAAATCTCTTTACACTTATAAATTTAGCAAATTTTAGTACATCATCTGTCAAGTTGTTAATAATACTGTGCTACACACAGAGAATTAAAATTGGGAAAATGAAGATCTTTTTGAGTAAAACCAACTTTTTAAGGCTTTAAACTAACTTCTGACTTGACATTTTTTGCCAACAATGTCATCACCTTTTTACTTGTATGGTTAAAACCTGTTATTACTTGAACTGACTTATTTGGCCTCTTTTATTATTTCTTTTGGTTTTGTTGTGTTGTAACTATCCTGCCCAAAGTCACGCTAGTAAATCATCAAGGTTGTATTAGGAGATGATCACTTAGTGGTATTAGCTTATTACATGTATATGGCAATATCCTGATTAGAAGATGCTAGGATTATTCTGAATGGGTCCTGGTATTTGTGCTAATTACTATTTAATTTTTTTTTTTTTTTTGAGACAGAGCCTCAAGCTGTCCCCCTGGGTAGAGTGCCATGGCATCAAAGCTCACAGCAACCTCCAACTCCTGGGCTCAAGAGAGTCTCCTGCCTCAGCCTCCCAAGTAGCTGGGACCATAGGCACCCGCCACAACGCCCAGCTATTTTTTGGTTGCAGCCATCATTGTTGTTTGGCGGGCCCGGGCTGGATTCGAACCCACCACCTTAGGTGTATGTGGCTAGTGCCTTAGCTGCTTGAGCCATGGGCACTGAGCCTTTAATTTTGTTTTTTACAGTGTGTTTTTCCCCCTCCCACATTTTATGCTATGAACTCCTGATTTACTGCAGTTGATAGGAGAACTTCCCTTTAGCAAATAATCCTCTTATAGATGTAAGTACTATATTGGTAAGCTTATTAGAATTGTGTATGACACAAATTGTGTATAGCTGAAAGATATCTGAAATAATTTTTTTTCTTCTTTTTTTTTTTGAGAGAGTCTCACTTTGTCACCCTCTGTAGAGTGAGGTGCTGTCACAGCTCACAGCAATCTCTAGCTTCTGGGCTTAGGTGATTGTCTTGCCTCAGCTTCCCAAGTACCTGGGACTACAGGTGCCCACCACAACGCTGGGCTATTTTTTGTTGTTGTTGCAGTTTGGCCGAGGCCAGGTTCAAACTCACCACCCTCAGTATGTGGGGCCGGTGCCCTACTCATTGAGCCACAGGCACTCCTTTTCCTTTCCTCTCACTCTGTTACCCCAGGCTGGAGTGTCATGGTGTCAGCCTAGCTGAAGTCCTAGCTACTCAGGAGGCTGAGATAGGAGGATTGCTGAACTGAGGTTGCTGTGAGCTGGTATGATGCCATAGCACTCTAGGCTAGAGCAACAGAGTGAGACTCTGTTTCAAAGAACCGCAGACTCTTGAACTGAAGCAATTCTCCAGCCTCAGCCAACAGAGTAGCTGGGATTACAGGTCTCATCACAATGCCTGGCTAATTATTCTATTTTTTGAGTAGAGACGGGTCTTGCTCTTGCTCAGGCTGGTCTTGAACTCCTAAGCTCAAGAGATGTTCTCACCTCAGCTTCCCAAAGTGCTAGGATTGCAGATGTAAGCCACTGCACTAGGCCTTATATCATTATTCAACTTTAGTGTTAGAAATATTTTGAGTACTTCTTGGGAATTTTTTATTCATTCTTTTTCTCCCACTTCCCAGCCGTGTGTGAATTGACTGAGCTTGTCAGATAAATATTATGTAACTGAGGGCCAGCTGTGGTGGCTCACACCTGTAATCTTAGCGCTCTGGAAGGCTGAGCCAGGTGGGTTGGTTGAGGTCAGGACCAGCGCGAGCAAGATTGAGACCCTGTTTCTACTAAAAATAGAAAAATTAGCTAGGAGGTGCCTATAGTTCAGCTACTCAAGAGGTTGAGGCAGGGGGATCCCTTGAGTTTATAAGTTTGAGGTTGCTGTGAGCTAAGATGACACAACTACACTCTACCTAGGACAGCAGAGTGAGACTGTTTAAAAAAAAAAAAGTAATTGACTTTAATATTTGTTTTACTTAATGTAGTTTGTGTGCTTTGGAAATTTTTGAAATTTTGCAGATATGAAAGTGAGTTTGAGTAACATTCTAGTGGTGATTTGATATTTTAAAAAAATCTAGATAAGCTAGTGTTTAACATGG
The DNA here is from genome assembly GCF_000181295.1 of Otolemur garnettii. Classification (NCBI taxonomy): domain Eukaryota; kingdom Metazoa; phylum Chordata; class Mammalia; order Primates; family Galagidae; genus Otolemur; species Otolemur garnettii. The sequence continues at coordinate 2,347,789 of NW_003852582.1, forward strand.
ATTTATTAAAATAGGTTTTTTCTATAACTAAATATTTCTTATGGCTCAGCGCCTATAGCTCAACCGGCTAAGGCGCCAGCCACATACACCTAAGGTGGCGGGTTCGAATCCCCAGCCCGGACCTGCCAAAACAACAATGACAGCTGCAACCAAAAAATAGCCGGGCATTGTGGCGGGCGCCTGTGGTCCCAGCTACTTGGGAGGCGGAGGCAGGAGACTCGCTTGAGCCCAGGAGTTGGAGGTTGCTGTGAGCTGTAATGCCACGGCACTCTATCCAGGGGGACAGCTTGAGGCTTTGACTCAAAAAAAAAAAAAAAAAAAATATTTCTTATTAGATTGTTAAATTCTCCACAACCAAGCCCAGCTAGATATTATTAAAAATGTAGGTGATGTTTTTCCTTGAGTTGTACAAAATTCACTGTTTGAGAGTCTTTTTTTTTAATTTGTAGATGATAGTGCTGAATTGATTTCTTCCAAAGAAATTATTGACTTAGTTATTGATAAATGTTTCAAATACTATATGCAGTGAAATAGCTGTCTATTTGCATCGATATCTAATTGTTCCATTCTTGAAAATCAGGTTCAGTTAGAAGGACTGTATTGGGAGTAAGGAATCAATCTTTTCACTCTTTTTTTGGCCAGGGCTGGGTTTGAACCCACCACCTCTGGCATATGGGGCCTGTGCCCTACTCTTTTGAGCCACAGGCGCCACCCAGGAATTAATCTTTTACAATGTCTTTTTGGGGTTACTTATTTGTTTCATGGTAAAAGATCTCTTATAGTAAGTGTTTGAGCACAGACTATTGTTTCCTCTTACAACAAAGATTGGATAGTGGATATAAGGGTAATGGGCTTGCCTCTTCTCAGTTTGCAGTGAATGTTCATTCCGTAGTGGCTTCTGTGTTCTTGATACTAGGGATACAATGGCAAACAGACAGAGTCACTGCTCTCATGGAGCTTATATTCTAGCCAAGAGGAACAGTCTGTAAACAAATAGTATATAAACAAATGAAATTCAGATAGTGTTATGAAGAAACATTTTGCTGGTTTCTAAATAATAAAGGAGAGCCCAGCCATATTATAATCTGAGGAGAGAGCATACTAAGCAAAAAGACCAGCAAATGCAAAGGCTCTGAAAAAATAAGACTTCAGGCATTTTTGTAGTACAGAAGGATCACCATGGTTAAATCGTGGTGATGGAGAGATAGGAGATGACTGATGGGAATGACACAACTGGATCTTATAGGATCACATATACCTTGATAAGGTATTTGCAAGAGATAAAGAGTAGTGGTCAGTGCCTGTGGCTCAGTGGGTAGGGCGCTGGCCCCATATACCGAGGGTGGCGGGTTCAAACCCAGCCCCTGCCAAACTGCAAGAAAAAAAAATAGCTGGGTGTTGTGGCGGGCGCCGATAGTCCCAGCTACTCAGGAGGCTGAGGCAAGAGAATTGCCTAAGTCCAGGAGTTGGGGGTTACTGTGAGCTGTGTGACGCCACGGCAGCAGAGTGAGACTGTTTAAAAAAAAAAAGTAA
>NW_003852582.1:2350393-2358467 GCF_000181295.1 Otolemur garnettii
TTTTTTTTTTTTGCAGTTTTTGGCTGTGGCTGGGTTTGAACCTGCCACCTCCAGCATATCAGCATCTGGGGCCTGTGCCCTACTCCTTAGAGCCATAGGCATTGCCCAAAGGCAACATAATTCTTAATTTTACAGTATAGTAAACTCAATTATGCAGACACTGATTTGTTCATCTTAGGGTTGTCTTTGACCTTTGTGTTTATCAATACCTCCTGCCCTCTTTTGTGATAACATTACTGCTTTTTAGTGAAGGAATGTGTACCTGAGATTGTTCAGTCTCTAGCATTTCTGGGAAATGATTGGTAGAGAAAGTTGAAATACATGTGAATTCCACTTATTTTATCCTTGTCTCCCACTAATGTGGATTGAATTTAAGAGCAGATATTATTTATTTATTTATTTTTGGGGGGGAGTCTTTAGCCTCTTTATAGGAAAATCCTATATACTTAGAAAAGTTAAATCTTGAAGAAATAAAAAAAAATCTTACAACATATGTTTTGCTCCTTAAACTTAACAGGATAATACTGTCAATATAGAATTTTAAAACTTTTTATGATAATGCATGAAAAAGTATTACCCATCAAGAACATTTGTCACGATTATTAAAAAAAAAGTATAATGAAATATTTCTCGTCTATCAAAGATAATTTTTTCACTAGTGGAAAAACAAACCTAATATGACCTTTGTTTTTACACTAGTGAAAAAGTTCACACTTCTAATTTCTTTTGTTTGTTTCTGTAGCATATTTTAGGTATTTAAGAACTATAGTTAATGTTAAGTTTGTGTGCCACTTTAGCAAGGAAAGAACAGCATGTACCACTTGCTTAGCAGGCCTTTAATTACAACCTTAAAAATAACTCACTATAGACAAATTTAGACTAATGGTGCTGCTTAAGATAAGATACTAGAGGGATTACTGGGTTTTCAAATGTGTATAAATACAAGTGTAAACATTTGTATTATAATAAGATTGCCAGTTATTCTTAGGCACTTTGCTTTAAGCAATAATAAAAGTCATAGAAACACCATATGTAATAAAGTTTAGAGTATGAGAACATGAAATGACCATAGTGAGAGAGTGTACAATATAAAAACATTTCATTATAACCCAGCTGCCATAAGACCTAACTGGAGTAGTTACTTATATACTTTTTTTTTTTTTTTAAAGAAATTGCCAAATGTTAGGAAACATGTAAGCGATGTCTTGGTTAAGTACATCAGGTTGTATTTTGGATTCTTGGTTTGTCTATTCAGCTTAATTTCTTATTTTTTTTAAAAACTATATTTTTATATTATTTTAATTGAAGTTTAGAACAATGTTCTTAAAGGTAGGGAATTTTTCAGTGATGTGCAGAAATAGAATCTAAGCATATAGCCATAAACATGAGAACTAAAAGGTTTCAGTTTATTTTTAGCTCTATTCAATCAAAAGGATTAAAGCTTTTCTCTTGTAATGATTTTATCTGTGACCTGTGATTCGGTATGAAAAATGAATATTTTGAATTTGCTGAACAAAAGTATATATTTTAGAAAAGAGTACAGATTTCTAAGATATGGTGTTTGAGGGTTTTTTTCCTTAAAGCAGAATCCAATTAATAGAGAAATGCAGACATTTTCTTTTTAGTGAAGCAAAGTTTTGAATTCTAGGTTTGGAGAGTTATTTGGTTTTAAGTTATATGTTGAATATAAATATATCAGATACATTTATATGTATAAAATTTACAAGTACATATTTTTATATATCCATATATATAAATTCCTGGCTCTTAAACTTAGTTTTTTGTCCCCTGTGAAAATTCTTAAAGTAACATGTAAACTTACCTAAAGGAAGATATTTTATTTGAAAATCTTTATTATAAAAAATAGGTATCTTGAAGGCTGAAAGTTAAATATTAACTCTTTCAACTTTGTTGACCTCAATCTTTTTACCAGAATTTCCTTTTGAAACTTGTAGTTCTTAGAAATCTTTCAGTAAATTTGAAGTAAGACATGTATAGTGATTTTATTATGCTTTGTAATGCCTTGTTGAGAAGGCAGGACATAAGGAAAATTTTTTAAAGTTAAAATTATATATGGTGTGAAGGTTTTGAAGTGATTCTTTTAAACTGATAGATTATAAGTCTCCTTATTTAAAAGTAGTGTTTCTAGACTTTTAAAATCTGAACTAATGTCATGATATATTACCTTTACACATCACTACTTTGGATTTTAATTGCCACACAACAAACCTATTACAACAATCCGTCATTGTAACAATTTCCTCATGTAATTATTCAAATTGTACTGATTCTATAAAATATACATAAGATGGCTTCTTCACATTAGATAGCAGTTTCAAGGAAGCATATTTATCAATAGTACTTTAAAAATAAATAAAAATAGGTTTGTCAACTGCACTTTATTTAATCTTGAGAGTGAATGAGTTGCAAGGACTTATGTACACATTAGAAATAAACTGTTGGGCAAAATGCTGAAGAACTATATTTTAAATAATAGCTCCTTTTTTAATAGCTATAAACAAATTATATTTAAATGTTGGTGGTTCCAGAGTATTGAAAATAAAACTTGTTTGTGATAAACTCCATCCTTGGTTCTCCATCCTAAAATGTAACTGAATTATAATAAAGTGCTATTCATCTGCAGGTGCATTGCTTCTACTTAGTTAAAAGATGGTTGAAAGGACAGGAATTAGTAGCATGTTGTATTAGCCTTTTGTAGTGTATTTTGTCCTAAGCATCTTAATTTCCCTGTTTTGAATGCTAAGTAGCAAGGGTCTTGGTTTAGAACTAATACCCATCATGCATGTAAACGGTATGAAAGAGCTGCTTAGTAAGTTAACACAAAGTGTTCTTGTGTCAGTCCTTGTGGAAATAGATACAATACAAACATTACAGCTGAACTCACGGCAAACTCCATTAAGTAAAAACCTGGCTTCATTGTTCAGGAAAAAGTTTGAGTAGAATGCAAGCTCATTTTGTTGAATGTAATGTCAGGCTTTTAGGGACTGTATTGAGGGATAAGGTTTTGTTAAGTTGAGACCAATTCATTAAGTTTTATTGCCTGGTGAGAAGCAGTAATACTTTATTGTAAGACTTCATCAAATATTCATGGTTAAAGAGAAGTAGTAAATGTATTCAATCAAGTGGTCTTTTGGGGGTTTGAAAAGGATTATGAAGTCTGCTCAGCTGATAGTTTTAACATTCATAGAAGTTGTTTAACAAGGGTAATTTTAATCTCTGAGTTTAATTTTGTTGTCCAGGTTTGTCTCATTTTTACTGTCACAAATCTGGGTCTGTAAAAATTTTGTCACAATATAAGGATGAGTGGCTAATATATCAATTAATATAATTTATGTATTTCCTAAGTGAGTATATTCATTACCATGTTAGTTTGGGGTTTGGTATATAGGGAATTATAATCTGTCTATTTGTCATTGTGAGATTGCTATTCATTTGGTCAGATTCTAGCCTTACCTCACTACTGCTGGTGATCTTTTCATGTCTTAGATGATTTGATCTCTTGGACACATATAAAATAATACAGCCTTTTGTTTTGCCTGGTTCAGATTGTCCTGAAGGGATATAGTTAGCATTTGCTACATGATATTAAAAATTTCAAAGCATTCTTGCACTTGATAATAGGCTAACTGCCTCTTATTTATTTTTATGTTATATTTATGCTCATTTCAATTTTGTGTAACACTAGTTTATAGACATGAAACTCATCTTTATCAGTTAGTTCACTGTCTCTTCACTTCTTTAGTTTCATTTTGAACTGAAGTTTTGTAATTTTTGTTGGTTTTGTCCATTTCAAAGAAATTGAGCATATTCTGCTAAAAGTAAAATTTGTTATTAATGTTTATGTTCTTATTATCATCCATTCCTAGGCAGATGATGTTGAGGGCAAAATTAGACAAATCATTCCACCTGGATTTTGCACAAACACAAATGATTTTCTTTCTCTGCTGGAAAAGGAAGTTGATTTCAAGCCATTTGGAACCTTACTTCATACATACTCCGTTCTCAGCCCAACTGGAGGAGAAAACTTTACTTTTCAGATATATAAGGTAAGGATAGACCTAAATATTTCTTGAATAAAGTTACTCTATTTGCCTGAAAAGGTATGCAATTTTGTTATTTCCAGTGATCTGACTTCAGGCGAAAAGGTTTTATCTTCATTAAAAGCATTTTGTGTGTGTGTGTGTCTTTGTACACATCTTAATCTGAGACTTTTAAACACTTTCCCACAGGATAGTTTTGTGTTCTGCAGACTTTCGCCTACCTCTCTGATGAGTTTCACCTGACTTTTCCTGGCTTTTTCCCTAGGCTGACATGACATGTAGAGGCTTTCGAGAATATCATGAAAGGCTTCAGACCTTTTTGATGTGGTTTATTGAAACTGCTAGCTTTATTGACGTGGATGATGAAAGATGGCACTACTTTCTAGTGTAAGTACAGTTCTAAAGCAACAGTAGACCTTATTACCTCCACAAAGCCAGCATTTTAATTGTGGCAGCCCAATTATTGGGACAGTATAATGATATTTTTCCCAGGAAAGAAAAACTATTGTTTATGAGGCTTGAGTTTTCCTTCATTATGCTTTAGGAGACCTTGAGAATAGAGCTGAATTAAATGCTGTTGTCCGTTAGAGTCCTGAATGTAGGCTTAAACAGTAAAATGAGCTTTGCCTGTGTTTTCTTTTACTTGCCACCTATTCATCTTTATAATAGGCAAGTGCACTGAAGTGATGTAAAGAGGTCTGATTTATCCAAGTTGCTGCACACCAATTAAGTGAATTGTACATTCAGAACATAGCAGGTGTACCCATTGGGCCCTCACAGAGTAGCTTGCTGACACTGAAAATTCAGTCAGAGAATGGAAAAGAAAATGGACACTGCATGGGAGCGCGACTGTAATTGACCTGCTTGGCTTTCTGTTTTATCTGCAGATTTGAGAAGTATAATAAGGATGGAGCTACGCTCTTTGCGACCGTAGGCTACATGACAGTCTATAATTACTATGTGTACCCAGACAAAACCCGGCCACGTGTAAGGTAATTGGCGGTATAACACGTGCCTTGTCTTTTATTTCAGAAGAAGGAACTGCTGAAGTTTCCAATACTTGTTATAATAGTGTTGATTTGTTTAAAAAAAAATCACCATTATTCATTGGCCATGTACTGATTTATTTCATTGTTCCCTTTGAAACAGTGTGGAGAATTAAACCAGTTTTGAGTATCTCAATAATTTTTGGATTTTTGAAAGGTTGAAAAGAAAAACCACACAAATTTAAAAACGTTTGGAATACTACAGCGATTTGCAGTTTTTAATATGATATTTGTGATATTTTAATTTAAAAAAATGTTTTGATATTTTTATTTTGTGATATTTTATGTTGTGATATTTTAATTTTAAAATAATGTCTTTACTGTAGTCAGATGCTGATATTGACTCCATTTCAAGGTCAAGGCCATGGTGCTCAACTTCTTGAAACAGTTCATAGATACTACATGTCATCTCCTTCAGTTCTTGATATTACAGGTATGTAAAATTTGATTTGTAACTGAAAGAGGCTTTCTAAAAATATCTTTACTGATTCCTTTTGTTTTTGTCAGAAATCACTATTCTATTTTAGACAGCAGCATGCTCCTGGAGTCTTTACAGAACTATCTAAATTTGACCATAATATGGATTGGGATGGATCATATGGGATTGGATTGTATCTGTAATTATAAAGTGCTTAATGGAACAAAATGAAGATTTGAATATACATGGGGAAATCTTTGTCAGGCATAAATATGTTGCAAGTATGTTAATAACTTACTTGTTCAGTTTCTCTGGCAAATGCTTAGCATTATTTAGAGGCTGCACATGGTTTAATTTTCATGTAGGGGCAAAGTATTCTAACCTTACTAAGAAAAAAGTCAAGGTAAACAGTTTTTGAATAGAATATACATTTTTGAAAGTGTATGTTTTATATTCCTAACATGCATGCCTTTACAGCAGTGGTAGGTAAGGTGAAATCTAGGCCTTTTTGTTTTGGAAATGTCTTTCAGTATGGATTAGCCATAGAGGTAGTATTATGAATAGAACGCTTAGGAGAAGGAAAGCAGCTCAGCTCTACTTTGTAAAAGGAGAAGGCATCATTAGATAAGAGTGTCTGATGTTAACATGGGAACTAGCAAAGAACAAAGTGGCCCAAGGAACATTTGCGTTGTTACTTTTTTCCCTGAGTGACTTTCAAATTTGTTGCTCATAAAGTTGCTGATTAAACTGAAAGTTACCCTTTTTGTCCACAGAAAATATTTTTTCCAGATATTTACTTCCAAATTAGGACTAAAATTTATTAATCTTAGAGTTTGAATACATCTTTGTTTTTAAAACTTTAGTATTTAACATGTACTAAAATGTTAACTTGTTTAAAAAAAATGCTATTTAGGAATTTTATTTTGTCAATTTGCTTAAAGACACTGGGAAGAAAAGAATAATACTGGATGTGGGACTAGCAAGCATATAAATAGGCTAAAAGGCATATTATCAGTTTTTTCCTTTTTCATATAGTACAGTGGTCCAAGGTAAATAAAATTAAAGTTTCTCCAGAACAGTGAGTTGATCCTCTAAATTAATAAGATGGAGGGAAAGCATGTTGTTTTTAAAAGGTAGTGCCACATTTATAGAGTTAAATTATCTTTTCATCTGGCTGTCCTATTGTTAAATCGGTTGGAAACTTGAGAGATAAGAAGTAATCACTAAACTTAGTTTACATCAAAAGTTACAAATTGTTTTAAGTGATAACTTCAGTAGCTTAGTGACTTGTAAAACTATAGAAACCTAATATAAACTGTATTACTTTTATTAGCTGAGCAGAAAATTGTTTAGCTTTAATTTAGCTTGGACTTGGTGCTACACGAAGGGACATTTTTGGTGATTTTAATCTGGAGTTCACATAAGTAGTCTTTGTCTACTCTAGTGGGTAATGTGCCAGCAGGGGTTGTTTCTCTGAAGCCTCTTAACCACTTTCTTCTGTCTACCCCAACCAATAATGTCCTTGATACTTAGCACCAATTAGCAGATAAAGAATTTTATTTTTTAAATCTCAGTGAAGAGTCATCAATAATGGTAGCCTTTATTCATTTCTGTTATTCATTAGAAACTGAAGTCTCTGAAGAGAAAAGGCTAAACATGCTAAAGGACTTCTGAATTTGACAACTGGGTATTGGGCTTTATTTTCAGCATTAACATTTCTCAGCATTATAAAATACTACAAATGGCTATTAGCTGTTCTCATTAAGATATTTCTCCTAGATTTCCATACCTAGTCCTTATCAAAAACTTACAGAATTTTCTACTCTTCAATCATTTTAGTTGCTTATTTCTCCATTATTTTATATACTTTTTGACTTTATGGATTTTTAGCAGGCTCTGGATCTCCCTTTTCAATCCATTTTCTTTATATTGAGCTGGCTTTTTGCTTGCTTGATATAAAGCCAGTTATAGTAAGGACTGAAACTTAACCATCCATGGTCTAGGTAATATCTTCCTTCTAATAGTACATGTTTGTGGTGGTGTTGTACTCATTTCTTTTCTTTCTTGTTTTTTTTTTTCTGAGACAGAGTCTCCCCTTGTTGCCCTCAGTTGAGTGCTATGGCATCATAGCTCACAGCAACCTCAAACTCTTGGGTTTAAGTGATTCTCCTGCCCCAGCCTCCCAAGCAGCTGGGACCACAGGCAGCCGCCACAATGCCTGGCAATTTTTTTGGTTGCAGTTGTCATTGTCACTGTTATTTAGCAGGCCTGAACCAGGCTTGAACCTGCCAGCCTTAGTGTATGTGGCCGGTGCCCCACTCACTGAGTGAAGGGTGCCAAGCCTGTACCCATTTATTTTTTAACACAAAATTTTAAGGAAAATACTAACAGCTAATTTCTTTCTTTCTTTCTTTCTTTTTTTTGAGACAGACCCTCAAGCTATCGCCCTGGGTACTGTGGTATCACAGCTCACAGCAATCTCCAACTCTTGGGCTTAAGCAATTCTCTTGCCTCAGCCTCCCAAGTAGCTGGGACTACAGGTGCCCGCC
>NW_003852582.1:2358771-2363073 GCF_000181295.1 Otolemur garnettii
TTGGTTGCAGCCGTCATTGTTGTTTGGCAGGTCCGGGCTGGGATTCGAACCGCCACCTTAGGTGTATGTGGCTGGCGCCTTAGCCACTTGAGCCATAGGCGCTGAGCCGACAATTTCTTATATTATGTATCATTTTCCTTTTTAGGATGTCATTCTCTTTAAGATTTGAGTGATTCTCAATTGTGTAACTTTATAAATTCAATCAGTGATTCTCAAGTGTTATATTTGACAGTAAAAATTGACTCATGCCTGTAATCCTAGCACTCTAGGAGGCTGAGAGGAGTGGATCACCTGAGCAGCCTGAGCAGAAGTGATACACTGTTCTCTACTAAAGAGACAAAACCTAGGAGGACGTAGTGGTGCATGCCTGTAGTCCCAGCTACTTGGGAGGCTGAGGCAAGAGGATTGCTTAAGCCCAAGAGTTTGAGGTTGTTGTGAGGTATGATGCTATGGCACTCTACTCAGGGCACAGAGTGCAATTCTGTCTCAAATTAAAAAAAAAATTTGACTCTGGGTTAAAATATATGGGGGCTGTCTGGAAAGTATCCAGCCATTGTTAATACTATTTGCTGTTTTTCATATTACATGGCTGGACACTTTCTGGACAGCCCTTGTATATTAGTAGTATTATCTATCACTATATTAAGAGATAATTGTATTTGTCCTTTAAATATCTCTTACTGTTTTGGGATGTGTTATGTAGCTTTTTAGAATATTATATGTGAATTTTTATACTTAGGTGATTATGCTATCATTTCATTTCTCTTCTTTAGAATATGATTTTTCTATTTCTAATGTAGCCCATTAGAAATGTGGAGGGGCTTTAAAAAAATGATAAGAGGGAAAGCTCAGTGACTCATACCTGTAATCCTTGCACTTTGGTAGGCTGAGGCAGGAGGATAGTTTGAGGTTAGGCATTGGAGACCAGCCTGAGCAATATGGTAAGACTCCGTCTCTATAGAAAGTAGAAAAATTAACTATGTGTGATGGTGGTGCAATCCCAATTAGTTGAGAGACTGAGGCAAAAGGATCATTGAGCCCAGGAGTTCGAGGTTGCAGTGAACTATCATGGCATCACTGCCTTCATGCTTGGGCAACAGAGCGAGGAGACCCTATCCCTCCTCCCCAAAATGATAAGGGATCACTTATGTTGTCAGGTAATGTATTTAATTTGGAAAATACTCATAGTTTGATCCGGCATGTCACTAGGTTTATATTTAAGCAAATTCCATCTTAAAATGTATTTGGCTTGGTACCCGTAGCACAGTGGTTATGACACCAGCCACATGCACCAAAGCTAGCAGGTTCAAGCCTGGCCTAGGCCAGCTAAACAACAATGACAACTGCAACAAAAAAATAGCTGGGCATTGTAGCAGGTGCCTGTAGGCCTAGCTACTTGGAAGGCTGAGGCAAGAGTCACTTAAGCCCAAGAGTTTGAGGTTGCTGTGAGCTATGTTGCCACAGCAACATAATGAGACCCTGTCGCAAAAAAAAAACCAAACAAATGTATTACTTATCCTTGCAAAAGCATAGAAGTAAGCTAACTGAAAATGTCACAAATTATCAAGTGTCATCATTTTATGTCCTTTTCAGGCTAACACTGTATAAGAGCTTAAAGATTAGTGACTTGGCCCTTATATTAAGTTGCAAATAAACTATTATTAGTTTATAATGGCTTATTTAAAACTGGAAATTTTGTGCATGCTTTCTTGATTTATGTGAAAATTTCAGGTAAGAATGTGGCATGAGTTTTTGGATTTTCTAAACCATAATTTATTTTCTTATGATATTTTTTTCAACACTTTTCTGAGGGTATATAAGCTACTTAGTATTTCACTCATTTAGAAGATAAGGAGATTGATAAAAAGATTTCATTCATAGTAAATTTTATTTTATTTTTATTTTTTATTTTTTTTTTTGAGACAGAGTTTCACTGTGTAACCCTCTATAGTGTACTGTGGTGTCATAGTTCACAGCAACCTCAAATTCTTGGGCTTAAGAGATTCAGCCTCCCAAGTAGCTGGGACTACAGGCGCCCACCACAATGCCTGGGTATTTTTTGGTTGTAGTTATCATTGTTGTTTGGCAGGCCGGGACTGGATTCAAACCCACCATCTCTGATGTCTGTGGCTGGTGCCATAGCTGCTAAGCTACAGGCACTGAGCCCACTCATAGTAAATTTTATTTTCTGTTGATAATAGCAATGCAGTTCTTTTTTCTAAACTAGTTTAGAAAGAGGTGAATTTGAGAAAACTGGCATTAGATACTAGCCTGTACGTCATCTATTGGTTTTTTTTTTTTTTTTTGAGACAGAGTCTCACTTTGTCACCCTCGGGAGAGTACTGTGGTATCATAGCCCACAGGAACCTCAAACTCTTGGGCTCAAGTGATTCTCTTGTCTCAGCCTCCCAAGTAGGTAGGACTACAGGCACCCACCAAAATGCCTGGCTGGGGTGATGGGGTCTCACACTTGCTCAGGCAGGTCTGGAACCTGTGAGCTCAGGCAATCTGCCTGCCTCTGCCTCCCAAGTGCTAGGATTATAGGCATGAGCCACTGTGCCTGGCATCTATTAGTACTTTAAAAAATGCTTTTAAAGAGACGCTTCTAAAGCGTTTGTCACTTAGTAGAGTTTTTAATTAATACCATTTTATTAAGGTATAATTGCTGTACCTTAAAATTCATCCATTTTAAGCATACAGTTAAGTGATTTTTAGTGAATCTGCAATTGTTACCACAGTCCTATTTTAGAACATTTCCATCACTGTGAAAAGATCTTTTATGTCCATTTGTAATCACTCACCATCCCCACACTCTATCTCCATTGAGTTCTTTAATCCATTTTGAGTTAGTTATTGTATATGGTGTGAGGTATCTAAATTCATCATTTTACATGTGAGTATTAAATTGTCCTAATGCCATTTATTGAAAAGAATATCGTTTCCCATTGAAGTCCCTTGGTACTTTTAAGGAAAATTAGTTGACTATAAAGATAAAGATTCATTTCTGGACTCTCATATATCTTATATGTCTGTCTTTATTCCCATACCACACTGTTTTGATTAGATTGCTATAGCTTTATATTAGGTTTCGGTTTTTTAAATGATAATGTCAAGTTTATGCCAATATACAAGTTGAATTCGTGGAACATGTTTTGCCTGGGTGCTGTAGAGTAAGTAGGTTTCTTAAAATGACAAATGAGGTTAAAAATGGACACTGGTCTTGGCCAAAGGTGTGGGAATAGAATAGAGAAGGGTAGAGATGGGAGGCCTCATTTAGAGTGGATTAGCTGAGATGGGCCATGACCCTCACAGACACAGGGTACAGAGTCCCAGAGGACATCTCCTTTCTGAGTGAGTGCCCAGGCAACAGAGAGACTGGAGGTGGATGTCACATACTCATCAGCTGCTAATCCCTGGCGCACTCCTAATTATAATCTACTTTTTTTTTTTTGAGACAGAGTCTCACTCTATTGCCCTAGGTAGAGTGTTGTGGTGTCAAGCAATCTGCCTGCCTTAGCCTCCCAGAGTTCTAGGATCACAGGTGTAAGCCACTGAATCCAGCCTATAATTTACTTGACAAATGGAAGCTCTCTCTTCTTATCCCATCTTCTAAGCACCCTCACACACAAGAGTTTTATATTCTGGAAACAGTTAAATAAATAAATAATCAAATGGTTACATATGAAATGCTGTCTGCATTTTTCTGACTCAAAGATAGCTGCTGTCTTCCTCCTGCCCTCCCCCTCAATTTCTGTGCCCAGATGAAGGGGAGTGGGCTCTCCTGGCTGTGAAAAGTTGCTGCAGTGGTGCTAGGGCACAAGCTGGGCAACACATGGCACAGGTCTTGGCAGCATGGCCCAGTTCTTTGGTATCTCCTCACATAGGCCATGCTTAAATGTATTCAGAGAGAGTGCATTTAATTTCCTGACAAGGGTAAATCATCTTTTGCTTCCCTCTTTTCTTCCTTGTGGCCTCCTCCTGCTCTGTTTTCCCAGCTAAATGCAATTTCATGTAATGCTCTGTTGCTTCCTCTTTTTAGTGTCATCTCGTTCTCTTCTCAAAAGCTCCTTTGACCTGTCCAGATCCAGGTGTATGACCTTTCTGGTGGTTTGTGCCATCCATTTAGGGTTTTTTTGTTTTTTTTTTTTGAGACAGAGTCTTAGTTTGTCACCTTCAGTAGAATGCTGTGGCATCATAGCTCATGGCAACCTCAAATTCATTGGCTCAAGCGTTCTCTTGCCTCAGCCTCCCTAATAGCTGGGATTACAGGCGCCCACCACAACACCAGCTATTTTTAGAGAT
>NW_003852582.1:2363597-2364262 GCF_000181295.1 Otolemur garnettii
GTTTCACTATGTTACCTTGGTATAGTCCTGTCGCGTCACAGCTCACAGCAACCTCTAACTCTTGGGCTTAAGTGATTTTCTTGCCTCAGCCTCCCAAGTAGCTAGGACCACAGGTGCCTGCCACAACACCCAGCTATTTTTTTTATTGCAGTTGTCATTGTTGTTCAGCTGGCCTGGGCTGGGTCCGAACCTGCTTTATTTATTTATTTTTTTGAGACAGAGTCTCACTTTGTTACACTCTATTGATTGCTGTGACATCGGAGTTCATAGCAACCTCAAATTCTTGGGCTCAAGCGATTCTCTTGTCTCACCCTCCTAAGTAGCTGGGACTACAGTTGCCCCTCACAATGCCCAGCTATTTTTTTGTTGCAGTTATCATTGTTGTCTAGCAGGCCTGGGCAGGATTTTAACCCGCCAGCCTCAGTGTATGTGGCCAGTGCCTTAACCACTGAGCAACGGGTGTTGAGCCTCAACTTGTTTATTAATAATAGTTGTTTCTTGGTTCAGATTTTCTACATGCAGGATCACATCTGCAGAAAGACATTTTGACTTGTTCCTATGCTATTGGATGTATTTTATTTCTTTTTTTTGCCTGATTGCATAGCAGAAAACTTCCAATATAATGCTGACTAGAAATAGAGTAGACATCTGTTCCTTGCTGTCAT
>NW_003852582.1:2364900-2366903 GCF_000181295.1 Otolemur garnettii
GGCCGGGCTGGGGATTCGAACCCGCCACCTTAGGTGTATGTGGCTGGCGCCTTAGCCGCTTGAGCCACAGGCGCCTGAGCCTTGGTGCTGGATTTTGTCAAATAATTTTTTTCTAGTGATCATGTAGTTTTTTGTTTGTTTGTTTGAGACAGAGTCTCACTTTGTCACACTCTATTGAGTACTGTAGCATCATAGCTCACAGCAACCTTAAATTCTTGGGCTCAAGTGATTCTCTTGCCTCAGCCTCCCAAGTGCCTGGGACTATAGGGGCCCACCACAACGCCCGGCTACTTTAGAGATGGGTTCTCACTCTTGCTCAGGCTGGCCTTGAACTCATGAGCTCGGCATTCCACCTCCCAGAGTGCTAGGATTATAGGTGTGAGCCACTGTGCCTGGCCTCATCATGTAGTTTTTCTCAGTTATTTTGTAAATATGTGTTACATTAATTAATTTTTCACATGTTGAACCAACTGTGCATTTCTGGTTTCAATCTCAGTTGGTCCTGGTATGAAATTCATTTTATATTTCATAGGTTTGGTTTGCTCATCTTTTATTGAGATTTGCATCTACATTCATGAATGATACTGATTTGTAGTTTTTGTCTTAGTTCTTTATATCAGGGTAATTTTGGTGTCATAGAATGAGTTGGGAAGTATTTCCTCCTCTATTTTCTGGAATAGTTTGTGAATCATTGTCATTATTCTTAAAATGTAGAATTTTACCAGTAAAGCCATCTGGTCATGGACTTCTCTTTGTGGGAAGATTTTAAGTTAGTAATTCAACGTCTTTAGTTGTTGTAGGTCTATTCCCATATTCTGTTACTTCCTGAGTCATTTTGTAATTTCTTTCTATTATAGAATCTGTCCATTTCGTTTAAGTTGTCTAATTTGTTAGTATAGAATTCATGTTACATTCTTGTGTATTTCTGAAGGTTGGTAATAATGTCCCTTCTTTCATTCCTGAGCTCAGTAACTTTTGTCTTCTCTCCTTTTTTCACACTCTAGCTAAAGGTTTGTCAACTTACAGATCATTGGGCTTATGTGAACTTTTCTTTCTTTTTTCTTTTTTGAGACAGAGTGTTGCTATGTCAGTAGAGTACTGTGGCATCACAGCTCACAGCAACCTCAAACTCTTGGGCTCAAACAGTTCTCTTCCCTCAGCCTCCCAAGTGGCTGGGACTACAGGCGCCTGCCACAGTGCCTGGCTATTTTTTGTTGTTGTTACAGTTGTCATTGTTGTCTAGCAGGCCTGGACCAGGCCAGAACCCGCCAGCTTTAGTATATGTGGCCTGTGCCCTACTCACTGAGCTATGGGTGCCGCACATATATGAATTTTTCTACTGTTTTTCTATTTCCTGTTTCAGTGGTTTCCACTCTTTTATTGTTTTCCTGTTTCTTAATGCTTTGGGTTTAATTTGTTATTCCTCTTCTAGTTAAGATTGAAGTTTAGATTATTAATTTGAGGTCTTCTTTTCTAATATAGAATATATGTACATAAAATGTTTACACTGCTTTAACTGTATCACATTTTTATAAGTTGTGCTTTCATGCACTTCAAAATATTTCCTAATTTCTTTCTTTCTTTCTTTCTTTCTTTTTTTTTTTTTAGAGACAGAGCCTCACTTTGTTGCCCTTAGTAGAGTGCTGTGGCATCACAGCTTACAGCAACTTCCAGCTCTTGGGCTTAGGTAGGGTGACCAGACGTCCTGCTTTTCAACAATTTGTCCCGCGGGGTTTTAAAAAAGTCCCAATTTTTGTAAAGAATGCACGAACGGGCAGGAGAACAAGAAGGGAATATGCGGTTTTCGGCTGCCATGTGGTGGTTTTGCCAGAATATGAATTTTACATTATTTTTGTTAATTTTATAATGTTAAACTGTAATAATAACAAATAATTGCTGAGAAGTGATTATCGAGAACTGCTTATCAAAGTCAAAGTTTGTATTGTTGTCAGGCCCTGCCCTGCCCTGCCCCGTCCCCTGCCCTGACCCTGTCCCTGTCCCTG
>NW_003852582.1:2367141-2386768 GCF_000181295.1 Otolemur garnettii
CCTTAGGTGTATGTGGCTGGTGCCTTAGCCACTTGAGCCACAGGCACCGAGCCACTTAGGCGATTCTTTTGCCTCAGCCTTCTGAGTAGCTGGGACTATAGGTGCCCGCCACAAAGCCCGGCTATTTTTTATTTGTTGCAATTTGGCCTGTACCGGGTTTGAACCTACTGCCCTCAGTATATGGGGCTGGCGCCCTACTCACTGAGCCACAGGCGCCGCCCCGACTTCTTTTTTAATTCAAATATTTGTGGATTCCCAAATTTCCTTCTGTCATTGATTTCTAATTTAATTCCATTCTTATTCGAGAACTAATTTTGTATAATTTCAGTTCTTTTTCATTTGTTAAATTTTGTTATGGCCAAGCTTAGAAGTCAACCATTTTCTTTAAAGGGCTAGACAGTAAACATTTAATGCTTTGGAAGCCACATGTAGTACTGTTGAACATTACTAATTTTTTTTAAAAACCATTCTTAGTTCACAATACAAAAATAGGTCATGGGTAAGACTGGCCTAAGGGGCCGTAGCTTTATTTATTCTTTTCCTAACACTGGAGAAATGTTCCACGCGTACTTGCAAAGAATGTATATTTTGGTGTTGTTGGTTTGAATGTACTATAAATATCAGAGCAAGTAGTTTTTCTGTCTCAGTCTATCCATTATTAAAAGTGCTGTCTTGAAATTATTTTATTTATTTTTTTTGAGATAGAGTCTCACTCTGTCTCTCTGTGTAGAGTGCTATGACATCATAGCTCACAGAAACTTCAAACTCCTGGGTTCAAGCCATCCTCTTGCCTCAGCCTCCCTAGTAGCTGGGACTATAGGTGCCCACCATAACACCCAGCTAAAATTTTGAAATTTTAAACTATTAAATTTTCATTCATGTATTTTGGGGCTTTGTTTTTTGTTGTGTATCTCACTGTAGTATCTTCCTGATAAATTAATTTTTTGTCATTATGAAATGTGCCCCCTTTTTTCTTATATATATACATATTTTTTATTTGAAATTCTTTTTTTTTTTTAATTGAATGGTAACTATGTACATTAATGCACTTCTGGGGTACAGTGTGGGGTTTTCACTCACAATCCGAAACACTTCCATCAAACTGGTTAACATAGCCTTCATGTCATTTTCTTAGTTATTATTTTAAAACGTTCACATTCTGCTCTTAGAATTCTGATTCACTTGTACCTTTGTAAGATAAACCTCAGAAGTGAACCCTCGAATCCCCCTCCTTCCACCCATTCCCCCCTCCCTTCTCCCTCCCCGTATTCTTAGGCTGTTATTAGATTATAGCTTTAAAAGGTATAAATTAGTTTCATAATAGGGGTGTGTACATTGGATACTTTTTCTTCTATTCTTGTGATACTTTGCTAAGAAGAACATTTTCCAGCTCCATCCATTTTCTTATATTTTTGTCTTAAACTCTATTTGTCTAATACTAATAGTCACTCTAGACTTCATATCGTTTGCATGGTATATCTTTCTCTATCTTTTTTTTTTTTTTTTTCTGAGACAATCTCACTCTCGTGCCCTGAGTAGAGTGCCATGGTGTCATATTCACAGCAACCTCCAGCTCTTGGGCTCACATGATCCTCTTGCCTCAGTTTTTCTATTTTTAGTAGGGTCTTGCTATTGCTCAGGCTGGGCTCAGACTCCTGAGCTCAAGCAACCCACCTGCCTCGGCCTCCCAGAGTGCTAGGATTACAGGCAAGAGCCACTGCACTCAGCAATATACATATAACTTTATAGTTGTCAGTGTTATTTCTTCACGTGGATTTGAGGTACCATGTTCTTTTGGCTTAACGAACTTCTTTAGTATTTCTTATAAAGCAGATGTGCTACAAACAGATTTCTCCAGTCTTTGCTTTTCTGGGAATGTCTTTTATTTTGCCTTATTTTGAAGAATAGTTTTGCTGGATATAGAATTCTTATTTGATGGGGTTTTTTTGTTTTTTTCCTGTTAGTACTTCGATTACGTCATTCCTTTGACTTCTGGACTCTTTGGTTTCTGATGAGTCATTTTTCTCTTTCTGCTTTAAAGATTTTTCTCTTTATTTTTGACTTTTGATAGTTTGACATGTTTGGGTATGAATCGCTATGTTTTTTCCCAATTGAAATTTCAGCTTCTGGATGTATAGATTAGTGTTTTTCATCAAATCTGGGACGTTTTTCATTATTTCTTCAAATATACTCCTTCCTCTGTTGTCTCCTTCTGGGTTATGTTACATTTATGTTGATTTATTTAAACACTTTGGGGTTTGAGACAGAGTCTCACTTTGTTACCCTGGGTAGAGTGCTCTGGTGTCATAGCTCACAGCAACCTCAGACTCTTGGGCTCAAGTGATTCTCTTACCTCAGCCTTCCAAGTAGCTGGGACTACCAGCACCTGCCACAACACTCAGCTGTTTTTAGAGGCAGGGTCTCACTCTGGCTTAAGCTGGTCTTGAACCCTTGAGCTCAGGCAATACACCTGTCTTGGCATTCTAGAGTGCTGCCAGTGCACCTGGCCTATTTAAACAATTTTAATGTAGGGTAGTGTTAGACTCCAGTTTATATTTTACAAAAAGGGAGTACAGATAAGGAGAATAACTAAAGAGGTTATTGTAGTAGTTGAAAAAAAAAGTACTGGTGGAAGCAGTTAGAAGGAATCAGAATGTCTTTAGGTTTCTGGGTGGCTTGTATAACTGGATGGTGCAGTTAAATTCAAATGGGAAAGACTGAAGAATGGGATAGGATTGATAGATAATATTTTGTTTATTTGGTGATTTTGGTTGGTTTGTATTTTAGTTATTTTGTTTTACTGTGATTTCATTATTCTTAATAGACTATCCCATACTAATGCAGTGATAGATTTCAATTCTTACTACTTTAAATCTGTAGTCACATACTAATTATCATTAAGTTCCACATAAAAGCATATAGAAGGCATTTAGTTGAGGGTTGAGTGAATGAATGTATGTCTCGGAATCATATTACCCGTATCTCAGACTTTTTTAAGAAAGACACTTTATTGATATATAATGAACACACCATACAATTTATCCATAAGTAGATAATTTTTGTATGACATTTAAGTGTAGTCACCATTGTAATCTAATTTTGGAATAGTGTATCCTCTCAAAAAGAAATATCTATTAGTATTCTCCTCCACCCCCACTACTGCAACTTCCATCCCTAGGCAACCATTGATCTATTTTCTATCTATAGATTTGCCTATTCTGCACATTGGAATTATACAATATATGAGTTACTTCTTTGACTTTGCATAATGTTCCCAAGTTTTTCTATAGTCTAGATAGGCAAAACAATCCTTCAATATTTGTTCTTTTTCAAGATCGTTTTGCCTATTCTAGATACCTTGAATTTCCATATGAATTTCAGGATAAGTATCTCAATTTATGCAACAAAAGCCAGCTTGGACTTTGATAGGGTTTGCTTTGAATCAATTCGAAGAGTACAGTTGGCTCTCACATCTATGGATTCAACCAACCACAGATTAGAATTTTTTCTTTTTTTAAATAGATGATTGCATCTCTATTGAACTTATACAGACTTTTTTACTTGTCATTATTCCCTAAGTGATAGAGTATAATAACTATTTACATAGCCTTTACACTGTATTAGGTATTACAAGTAATCTAGAGCTGATATAAAGTATATGGGAGGATTTGTGTAGGTACTTGAAAATCCATGAATTTTGTTATTTTCAGGTGTTCTGGTACCAGTCCCCCACAGATACTGAGGGATGACTATATTGATACCCTATCAATAAATATTAAAGTCTTACAATCTATGAACAGTTCAGGCGCACAACACTTATTTCAACCTCTTTTCTGATCATAAAAGAGGAGTGCAGAGAAATGAGGCGACTTATCCAAGGTCCTCTATCCATGAATGACAAGCTGGAACATGAACTCATGTTCTGTGTCCAGTATTCTTTCTATCCATTATGTTCTCTTGTTTTCCTTGTATACTACCAAGTCTAATGTAGATAACAAACATAAAGGAAGACCTGAATTCTCAGGAGCAATGGAAAAAATATCAAAATAATATTCTTCTTTTAATCTCTAAATCAAAAAGATTTGCTTTTGTGAAAGGAAGAGTTTGTTTTTTTTTTTTAATTGGGTAACAGAATACAGCAGATTATAGAGGTTATTGGATTAAAGTAAGGGAGTTAAAACTGAGCCTTGGAATCTTTAGTTATAAAAATGCTTGCATTTGGGGGGCAGTGCCTGTGCCTCAGTGAGTAGGGCACCAGCCCCATGTACCAAGTGTGGTGGGTTCAAACCTGGCCCCAGCCAAACTGCAGCAAAAAATAGCCAGGCATTATGGTGGGCACCTGTAGTCCCAGCTACTCGGGAGGCTGATGCAAGAGAATCCCTTAAGCCCAGGAGTTGGAGATTGCTGTGAGCTGTGATACTACAGTACTCTATTGAGGGCGACAAAGTGAAACTCTGTCTCAAAAAACAAAAAATTTACATTTGGAATTGCTCATCCAAAGTTGAAACTCATTTATGTAGCTTCTTTAACTTGAACTAAAACTTAAAATGCTTGTGATAACATGCCAGTCAAAAAGTTTAAATTTGAAATGAGTAGCTTTCTCACAACATAAATGTTTTTGCAAAAGGATTGCACCTCTGATTGTATTTGGCAAATATAATAGTTCTCTTCTTTGATTTATAAGGAATAATCCTTTTACAGTGTAACGTTTGTATAGATAATTTTATATTAAGAATATTTGCTGGCCAGGTGGGGTGGCTTATGTCTGTAGTCTCAGCACTTTTTGGGTCTAAGGTGCTTGAGTATAGGAGTTCAAGGCCAGTCTGGGGAACGTAGAAACTCCTGTCTCGATAAAAAGTACAAAATTAGGCAGGATTACTGCTTAAGCCTAGGAGTTTAAGGGTACAGTCAGCTAAGATTGTGGCACTATACTCCAGCCTGGGCAACAAGGCTGTAAAAAAAAGAGAGTGCCTTCCTAGCCTAGCATGTATATTGAGATTATAAATGATGAAAAATTATGTTGGATAAGGCAGTGTTATTCTGCTTTATTTCTTTAGCGGAAGATCCATCCAAAAGCTATGTGAAATTAAGAGACTTTGTGCTTGTGAAGCTTTGTCAAGATTTGCCCTGTTTTTCCCGGGAAAAGTTAATGCAAGGATTCAATGAAGACATGGCAATAGAGGCACAACAGAAGTTCAAAATAAATAAGGTATTTGTATTCTGCAAGAGGACACAGATTTTAAACTTTGAAGTTTTTTAAAAAGTATATAGCTGGCTCACTGCCTGTAGCTCAGTGGCTAGGGTGCCAGCCACATATACCAGAGCTGGCGGTTTGAAACTGGCCCCAGCCTGCCAAACAACAATGACAACTACAAAAAAAAAAAAAAATAGCCAGGCATTGTGCTGGGTACCTGTAGTCCCAGCTACATGGGAGGCTAAGGCAAGAGAATCGCTTAAACCCAAGAGTTGGAGATTGCTGTGAGCTGTGACACTATGGCACTCTACCAATGGTGACATAGTGAAACTCTGTCTCAAAAAATAAAAATAAAAAGTACGTAGCTTAAATATAACATTGTAAAGACATTAAGAATACTTGTGTAGTAAGCAATGATTAAGAGTTTAGGCTCTGATCAGTTCGTCGCGGTGACTTATACCTGTAATCTCAACACATTAGGCTTGTTTGAGGCCAGGGGTTTGAGACCAAACTGGGCAACACAGTGAAACCTCTACAAAAAAAGTTTTAAAAAATTAGCCAGGTGTGATAGTGTACTATATAGTGTACTATATCCTAGTTACTAGGGAGGCTGAGGTAGGAGGATCTCTTGACCCCAGGAGTTTGAGGTTACAGTGAACTATGATTACACCAATGTACTCTGGCCTGAGTGACAAAACAAGACCTTATCTCTTTGAAAAAAAACAAAAAGTACAGGATCTGAGATCAGATTGCTTAGGTTCAAATCTAACAGTTTGTGATTTGGATAATTTAGTTTACCTCCTGTCCTTTGATTTCCTCATAAGTAAAATGGGAAGGGATGATAATAGATGTTCTGGCTATATTAAGTGTAATAGGCAGAATAAAGATGGATTATAGGATCTTGTTTTTGCTTCTTAAAAAAATATTTAAGGCTTGGTGCCTGTAACTCAAGCAGCTAAGGTGCCAGCCACATACACCAGAGCTGTCTGGTTCGAATCCTGCCCAGCCTTGCCAAACAACGACAGCTACAACCAAAAAATAGCTGGGCATGTGGTAAACGCCTGTAGTCCCAGCTACTTGGGACACTGAGGCAAGAGAATCGCTTAAGCCCAGGAGTTGGAGGTTGCTGTGAGCTGTGATGCGATAGCACTCTATCCAGGGCAACAGCTTGAGGCTCTGTTTCAGAAAAAAAAAAAAAAAATTTAAACCATTATAATATTTATATCCCAAGAAACAGTATTTATGGGAAGAGGGGTTGAAGTAAAACACATCTTTCATTTTATGTACTTCTATATGCACATATTTGTTTAATTCTAAAGTAGTAAATACCTTAAGATAGGTACAGAAAAAATAATATGAAGTTCACAGAAGGGATGTAAGCAAGGGAATCAGTAGTTTCATAGAAAGGATGGAATTTTATCTAAACCTTAATGAATAGGATTTGGATTATGAAAATTAGGTAAGATGAGAGGTATTCCAATAATAAGAAATGTGCTTGATACTATTGTCTAATCCTTCCTTTACTTTTAAAGCATTACCACTCCTGGTTTTCTGCCTATCACTGGCACTGGCTTCTACTCTGAGATGTTCCTTAAATATAGCTCTTCTCCAGAATTCTTTGTTCAACCCTCATTTCTTCTCTTTCTACTTATTCTGCCTAGGAGATTTCATCTAAATCTCCAGTCTACATTTTCCCCCTGAGCTGTATAGCAAAAGTTTGCTAGTTATCTTCAATAAACAACTCAATTAGAACAGCAACTTTCCATCTTCTGCATTAAAGCACTTCTATAGTTTTTTGCTTTAAGATGAAAAATGTATTTTAGAAGTAATTTATATGTCTAGACTACATTAAACCTATGTTTATTTATGGGAATTTATTTAATAGCTCAGCTATTCAAAGAAAAAATATGAACATATTACTTTATTAAATCATGCTTTTTAAAAAAAGGCTTTCAAACTCCTCTAACAGTAGGGTATAATGAGCCCATCATGGTGCATGGGTGCAGTGGCTTACTTAGCTAGGCATGGTGGTACATGTTTGGTGTCCCAGCTACTCAAGAGGTTGAGGCAGGAGGATCACTTGAGACTTGAAGTTGGAGGTTTCAGTGAGCTCTGAGGATGCCATTGCACTATAGCAACAGAGACCCTGTCTTCAAAAAAAAAAAAGAAAGAAAGAAATCACCATAATCTGAACCCTGCTCACCTCGCTAGCTTCAGCTTCCTACTACTTGGCTACATGCTGTAGCTTTTCTGATCCTCCTGCCATTTCCCAACTATATCATATCTTTCTTCCTTCTGTATTCTTTACATATATTATTCCCTTTACCTGAAATACCCTGTTCTCCTGTTTGCCTAACAAGATAGTACTCGTGTTTTTAGGCTCAACTCAGGTATCCCTGAGGAATTTCAAATATCTGACCTCCTTGCCCAAATAAATAGGTATATAAATCAAACAACACAACCAGCTGGGTGTGGAGGCTCATGCCTGTAATCCCAGCATTCTGGGAGGCCAAGGTGGGCAGATTGCCTGAGTCCACGAGTTCAAGACCAGCCTGAGCTAGAGTGAGGCTCTGTCTCCTGTCTCAAAAAAAAAAAATAGCCAAGCAGGCATTGTAGCAGCGGCCTATATTCCTAGCACTTGGGAGGCTGAGGCAAGAGAATTGCTTGAGCCCCAAGAGTTTGAGGTTGCTGTGAGCTATGACTCCGACTTCCTGATTGTCTTTATATTTCTTCGACCATTTTTGTTACCCAGTTCTTGCCATTATCATTTTTTTAAAACCTGATTTAATAGCCTATTTTTTTGAATGCCTGGCTTCAAGCATTCATCCTGCCCTGAGCTCCCTAAATGTTGGAAGTACAGGCATGAATCACCATGCCTAACCATAATAAATTAGTTTCTCTTTTTCTTTCCTTTCTTTTCTCTTCTCTTCTCTCCACAAGGCTTGCTTTATTTCCCAGGCATGAGAGCAGTGGTGTGATCATAGCTTATTGCAACCTCAAACTCCTGGGCTCAAGTGATCCTGCCTCAACCTCTTGAGTAGCTGAGACAATAGGCATTCACTACCACGCCTGGCTAAGTTTTTCCTTTTTTGTAGAAATGCAGTCTTGCTGTGTTGCTTAGCTGATCTTGAATTCCTAATCTCAAGTGATCTTCCTGCAGTGGCTTCCCAAAGTGCTAAGATTACAATTGTGAGCCATTGCACCAGCCCATAGCTTAGTTTCTTAATGGTCTGTTAGTCTTTTTGCTGCTATTTCTATGTAGCTAAAAGAGTGATTTACTTAATACTGAAATTTATTCACATTTCTTACTTTTTCACTTAAAATTGTCACATACTAGGTTAAAGTATAACTCTTTACCCCAATATCATAATTAGCTCCACCCTCATTGTACCCTTACTTCTTCCTTTGTGCTTCGGCAATTGTCAAGCTGCTCTGTTCTTGTCCATATGTGCACACATGCGCATGCACTTATACCTAAAGTGCCCTGCCTCTTTCTAGAATGACACATTCTTCTCCCTTTAAGATTTAGATCAAGTTTCATTCCCCCAGGAATCTTCTAACATTTCCCACAATCTCAGGCTATGCTGCCATAATACCATGTGCTTATATCTGTTATTAAATTAATCATATCTCAATCATTTGTGTTACCCACTGGACTGCTTGAGGACAGAGACTATCTTTTATTGCTTTTTCCCTGTTGTCTAGCATAATTCTTTGCCCACGGCAGATATTAAATATATTCTGTGTTATTTGGGAAAGTACCACTATTTTTAAATTTGAGAATGTTCACATTTTTCTTTTGTTTTATTTATTAGCAACATACTAGACGGGTTTATGAGATTCTTCGACTACTGGTAACTGACATGAGTAATGCTGAACAATACAGAAGCTATAGACTGGATATTAAAAGAAGACTAATTAGCCCATATAAGGTAAGACTTTTAAGGATCTTAAACATTGTATTCTTGTCACTGTTTAAAACAATAGAAAAGGGCAGGTGTAGTAGCTTACACTTGTAATCCTAGCACTTTAGGAAGCCAAGGTGGGTGGACTGCCTGAGCTCACAGGTTCAAGACCAGTCTGAGCCAGAGTAAGACCTTGCCTCTAAAAAACTAGCTGGGCATTGTGGTGGGTGCCTGTATTCCCAGCTACTTGGGAGGCTAAGGCAAGAGAATCACTTGAGCCCAAGAGTTTGAGGTTGCTTTGAGCTATGATGCTACGGTACACTACAGAGGGCAACAAAGTGAGATTCTGTCTCAAATAAAAAGAAAAAAATCTGAATGCTAAGGCCCTAACAAATAATCCTGTTTCCCCCTGTTTTCTTGTCTTCCCATTTGTCATATATACCCTTTGCTTTGCTCTCTTCCTAAAAGTAGCCTTGGTTGCATTTGTAACCTCTGTACTTTACCATAGTGAAATGGCAAGTTAGTATTGTTTACTTCTCTTTTTTTAATCTCTCATATTTTCTTCCTTCTAATACAAACATTTCCCCTCCTGGATTTGGTTTAGCCTTCTTATCATTTAGCTATTGGTAGGGTAGATACTGTTTATGCCAACTTGTGTGAATGGGAATTTGCTATTTACTTGCACCTGGGTAGCGACTGGGAAAATATTTGTCAACTTATTCAACAAATAATTATTGAGTACCTGACACGTGGTTGCTACATTTATATAAACAGTACCTATAGATTCATACAGCATAATAACTGGGAGTGACCAAGTCAAATCTGTCTTATAATTTGTAAAAGTAAATAAGTAATGAATAATTAATATGTCAAGTATACATAGTTATGTTTTCCTGCATAAATTTGAAGAAAATTTAAGTTTTATTTGCCATGCTTGCTTTATAGAGTCAACCTTTCTTCTTTTTTTTTTTTTTTTGAGACAAATCTCATTTTGTTGCCCAGGTTAGAGTGCAGTGGTACACTTATAGCTCACTGCAGCTTCAAGTTCCTGGACTCAAGTCAAGTTATCCTTCAGAGTAGCTGGGAGTACAGGCACCCACCACTCTGCCTAGCTTTGTTTTTAGTAGAGACAGGGGTCTTGCTCTTGCTCAGGCTGGTCTTGAACTCCTGAGCCCAAGCAATCCACCCACCTTGGTCTCCCAGAGTGCTAGGATACAGGTGTAAGCCACTGCACCCAGCCCAAACTAGCATTTTATTTTTTGATGTTATCAATTCAGAAAATAGGTAGAAATGGTACTTTCCAAAGGTTTTGATCTTTAAGTAGTATTTAATTTGTTAGCTAGAAAATGTCTTCATAATGAAATTTGGGCAAAGAGAATAGTATGACTAGACAGCAACATTTAAGAGTATTTTTTTTTATTTAACAGTATTAAAACTTTTATATATAAGTATTCTCATCTGTCCTGCCAGTTCACCTACCTGAACAACAGATAAGAACTGGTTATTATACTCTCATGGTTCTTGATAGCCAAAATGAGTAGCATCATCTTTGCAATAGAGATTAATTCAGACATATTTCTGAAAAAATAGCAACAATGAAGAAATGGAAGATGGTAAGAAGGGGAGAGATAGGCTCAGCGCCTGTGGCTCAAGTGGCTAAGGCGCCAGCCACATACACCTAAGGTGGCGGGTTTGAATCCAGCCCGGGCCTGCCAAACAACAATGATGGCTGCAACCGGAAAAAAAATAGCCAGGCGTTGTGGTGGGCGCCTGTGGTCCCAGCAACTTGGGAGGCAGAGGCAGGAGACTTGCTTGAGCCCAGGAGTTGGAGGTTGCTGTGAGCTATACCACAGCACTCTACCCAGGGGGACAGCTTGAGGCTCTGTCTCAAAAAAAAAAAGAAGGGGAGAGATAAGTTGTGAAAGTAAGCTCTCCTAGAGGGAGATTTAAAAGCAACATGATGGTTTAAAATAATATATAACTGGCACATGATTCATTCTCTTGGTTATGTGGAACAGAATTGATAGTGTGGGAAATATTTAAGGATTTAATATGATGGGTCTATTAATATATAAGAATTTAATGATTAGGGTGGCGCCTGTGGCTCACTGGGTCGGGCGCTGGCCCCATATACTGAGGATGGTGGGTTCAAACCCGGCCCCAGTCAAACTGCAACAAAAAAATAGCCAGGCCTGTGGCGGCACCTGTTAATGTCTTTTATTAAAGAAATGTTTGAGTGTCTACACTAACCAGAATTCTTCACTAAGCCTTGAAGAAGGCTGTTAGTCATATTCCATCATTTGGCACAAATGCCAGTGTTTTTGTTTAACTCTTTTTAAAGGGTTTGCAATTCATAGTTAGCATTACATTTGAGCTTCCTTAAGAAGAAAACTGTATGGGACAAATTTAGGTATATTCCTACTATTACTTTTAACATTGGAGACTTAAAATTGTAAAAATACAAAGAAATATATCTGCTTCTTATCTAACAAGTAATTGTTTGTTGCTTAGAAAAAGCAGAGAGATCTTGCTAAGATGAGAAAATGTCTCAGACCAGAAGAGCTGACAAACCAGATGAACCAAATAGAAATAAGCATGCAACATGAACAGCTTGAAGAAAGCTTTCAGGAACTAGTGGAAGATTACCGCCGTGTTATTGAACGACTTGCTCAGGAGTAAAGATTGTACTACTCTACAGGAAGCTTGAAATTTCTGTACAATGTGTTATGACAGATCTGATGATGACTTTAATTTTAAATTCTTGTAACATTTTACTTACAGTAAAAGCTATCTATCTTTAGTTGATATTTTCTTTTGGAGAGATTGTATATTTTAAAATACTGGTTAGAGTCTATAAGCGTATATTGCATTAAAGAAAAGCTATAGCTTCTGAAATACCACTGTACTTGGCTTCCCTTCTTAAACAGTATAATAAATGCTTAGTTGTGATATGCTAATTTGTGATGATTCTTACTTATGATAAACTTTTTGTCTTATTAAAAAGTTAGATTTTAAGGTTTTATTATCACTCCTTCCACTCTTTGCTTCTAAGATTTTAAATCTGATACCTTTAAAATATATCATCCTAGTAATTTTGTTTTTTCTATATGATTTTTTGAAATAGGAAATGGTCCTAAAATATGTTTGTTTTGTTTTAAATAAATTCCTATTAACTGTTGGGAGTAGGCAGGTGAGACAGAGAAGGGAAATAAGGTACAGTTTAAACCTAAATGTTTGGCATCAATATCAATCGAAGATAATCTAGGAGTTAGCATACACATTTAGTAATAATGTTTCTATCTTAATAAGATAGAAATCAGTATATAAAAATACTATTTGCATACCATTATTGAAATACATCTTATATATAAAATGAGATCCATTATCTGTGATGGTTTCCTATAAGGTAACCAACATGTTAAAATACAAGAAAATAATTAATGATAAATTGCTTAATATAGTTTTATTTTATTTTTTTTGAGACAGAGCCTCAAGCTGTCACCCTGGGTAGAGTGCTGTGTCATCACAGCTCACAGCAACCTCCAACTCCTGGGCTCAAGTGATTTTCCTGCCTCCACCTCCCAAGTAGCTGGGATTACAGGCGCCTGCCACAACGCCTGGCTATTTTTTGGTTGCAGCCGTCATTGTTGTTTGGCGGGCCTGGGCTGGATTCAAACCCGCCAACTCAGGTGTATGTGGCTGGCACCTTAGCCGCTTTAGCCACAGGCACCAAGCCAATATAGTTTTATTTTTAATGAAATAGAATGTAAATGAATAAATTGCTTGATAGAGAATCATTAAAAGTAAAAGCTTGAGGGCCAGGCATGGTGGCTCATGCCTGTAATCTCAGCACTTGGGAGGCCCAGGTGGGTAGATTGCCTGAGCTCACAGGTTCAAGACCACCCTGAGCCGGAAAGAGACTGCATCTCTAAAAGTAGCCAGGCATTGTGGCAGGCACCTGTAGTCCCAGCTACTTGGGAGACTGAGGCAAGAGAATTGCTTGAGCCCAAGAGTTTGAGATTGCTATGAGCCGCAACACCACAGCACTCTACCCAGGGTGACAAAATGAGACTTTCAAAAAAAAAAAAAAAGTAAAAGCTTGAGATGTTTATAATGCATGCCAATAAGCCAGGTATATAACATCAAAAACAAGATGTAGCCAGGCATGGTGGCTCATGCCTATAATTCTAGCACTCTGGGAGGCTGAGGTGAGTGGATTGCTCGAGCTTTTAAGTTCAAGACCAGCTGGAGAAAGAGTGAGACCCTGTCTCTAAAAAAAAATAGCCAGGTGTTGTGGCAGTTGCCTTAATCGCAGCCACACATGAGGCTGAGGCAGGTGAATCGCTTGAGCCCAGGAATTTGAGGTTACTATGAGCTATGACACTATGGCACTCTACCCAGGGTGACAAAGTGAAACTGTCTCAGAACAAAACAAAAAAGATGTAAGTTGAACTTTACTTTTAAAAATCTAATTTCTTTAATGCTTAGTGCAAAATCCCTAGTTGAACAAGAACTATCATGTTCCACAGTGGACTTTCCATCAGTAAAACCTGTCAAACACAGGAGAAGTGAAGTATCTGGTAGCCTCTGGACACAAAATAGCTGTGGTCTGTAGCCTACCAACAGCATTAAGCTGGTCCCTTGAAATGGGAGCTGTAAAAGTTTCAAACTATCTCTCAAAAGCTTGTGTTGTATATCAATGTATGTCATATAGATTAAACTTAATTTACTACAGATGAAATAAACTAGTTAATATGCTTTATGAAACTGAAAGCCAATCTAAATTGGCTAATTTTTAATATTTTTTGACAGTTCACAATTGATAAAGATGAGCTCTGAGGAAAAGTATCAATATAATCTAAACCAATTATTCAAGTTTGTATGTGTGTACAGAAACCAGAAAAAAATCAATGTGCTACCAATTTCCCTGCTCTTGACCTTTTTTTTTTTTAGACAGAGACTATGTTGCCCTTGGTAGAATGGTGTAGTGTCACTGCTCACAGCAACCTCAAACTCTTGGGCTTAAGCAATTCTCTTGCCTCAGCCTCCTGAGCAGCTGGGACTACAGGCACCCCCCAGCTGCTCAGGAGGCTGGAGGTTGTTATTGTTGTGGTTGTTATTGTTGTTTAGCAGGCCCCAGCCGGATTCGAACCTGCCAGCCTTGGTGTTTGTGGCCGGTACCCTAACCACTAAGCTATGGGCGCCAAGCTCTCTTGTCTTTTTTTTTAAAGCAATGTTCCTATGTTCAATTCATGGATAAAAGTCTGCTTTAGTCCTTTTACAAGACAAAATGTTAATGATTTGTCATTAATGTTTGAGCCTTGGAAGGTTGTTGCCTTCACTTGGAATTAAAATGGTAAAAGTCTAATATTTAGACCTGCACCTTGTAGGGTAATGAAGTACCAGGATAGAGGTATAGGACTGTCTATGAAACCCAACACAGCCACCAACCTCAAGGACAGTGAGTTTCAACTGGTGATTTTCAACTGGTGTGCTGTGAGAGGATCTTAAGTGTGCCTCAAAAATTTTTAAGGATTGTTAATTAAATTATTTTCAAAAGAAGTTCAAAGCACAGTTAAGTATAATCCTTTATTATTTTTGTTTGATGGGTTGTAGAAGTTTATAGATTCAAGTGTGCTATGAGATAAAGGTAGAAAGACACTGCTCTAGGGCTTAGTGGTCACTTGCCCCCTCCTGTCTTAGCCTTCACCCCATTTATCATCCATATACATACTTACTGTATTTACGTGTTGCATTTATCTTCTTTTTCAATGCCCTTCCCTCCCTCACCACCCTTACTTTTTCTCTGTCCTCTACAAATTGTATTTTCTCTACACATAATATGGTTTCCTCTGAGCAACAGTTTTTTCATCTGTAAAAATGAAGTTGGGGCGGTGTCTGTGGCTCAAAGGAGTAGGGTGCTAGCCCCATAAGCCAGAGGTGGTGGGTTCAAACCTGGCCCTGGCCAAAAAAAAAACTGCAAAAAAAAATGTACTAGAATGATCTCTAGGCTCCCTCCCTGTTCTAAATTGGGTGATAATCCTTTTCAGATCTTCTCTCCTCATTCTTACACTTTTATACTTAGATGTGGGTGGAAATGTGGTGTATGTCTAAAATAAAACATTTTTCTAAATCACCCAAGAAAATTCACAGTTTATATGTGACATAGTTTATGTGAGATAGGAAATTAAATGTACTGTATGGCCCTGATTGTCTCTAAATTGCAGGGCCCTGGTTTTTTGTACCAGAGCTTTATCTTTCCTGAAGATTGCCCTGATCCTCTGATCCACCATCATCCTTGCCTACAAGAGAAGAGCTAACAGCAAAGCCCCCTGAGCTATATTTGAGAATGATTGGACCCACAGACCTTCCAAGCATTTTACACTATGACGAGATTAATAATCACGAACTTTAGAGGTTAACTGATTTAATTCCTCAAATTCTCAAATTCTTTTTCTTAGACTATAAAAACTGTTTTAACGATATTAAACACTGATTTTAAAAAGATTGATTTAAGAAGTACCTATAATCCGGGTGGCGCCTGTAGCTCAATGGGTAGGGCGCCAGCCCCATATACCGAGGGGGGCAGTTTCAAACCCAGCCTGGCCGGCTAAAATAGCAGTGGAGTGGCAACTGCAACTTAAAAAACAGCCGGGTGCTGTGGCGGGTGCCTGTAGTCCCAGCTACTTGGGAGGCTGAGGCAAGAGAATTGCTTAAGCGCAAGAGTTGGAGGTTGCTGTGAGCTGTGACATGACAGCTCTCTACTGAGATCAACAAAGTGAGACTCTGTCTCCAAAAAAAAAAAAAAGGTACCCATAATCCTTCCTTCCAAATAAAATTTCTACACTTGAATATTATCTCTGTGAGTACAGTGAACATAGTATTTTCTTTTTGACAAATATTTCTACTGTTCAGAATGGTTCTCACAAATGTACAATATCTCAAGTTGATGTTCCTACATTAAACCATTTGCTTAGGGGGTATTTTTGTTTGTTTTTACTATTTTAGACAAAATTCAATTGAATTAGTAGCATTGTGTACATATATTTTTGTACCTGTTAGACCATTTCCTTAAGATAAATTCCTGGGATATGTAGTGACTAAATCAAACAGGAATGTCTCTGGCTCTGTTAAGTAAGTGTGCCATGTCAAAATACTACCAGATATGAAAGTTTACATTACTTTTGATAGAATTTCAACAGCATCTGACCTTGACTTTGTTGTTACAATAGGTATAAAATCTCAAACTTACATTTCTTCCGCTTACTAAGAAGGCTGAATATTTTTCCATTTTTTGGTGAAAATTTTCCCTGATACGAATTATCCGTTTGATTTTTACAAATGTATCTTTTGCAGTCTACACTCAATTTATAGATGGGCAATAGATCCAGAGGTTAAGTTACTTGCTGAAGTTCACACCATGAGTTAGGGCAAAGCAAGGACTGTCCTCTAGGCTCCTGACCTCCTCCATCCCACCTTCTATCAATAGTCCAATCAAGAGAAACATGCCAGCTTGTAGCCCTCCTTCCTAAGAGGGGTTTTTTTCTCCTCATACTCTGGAAAATACCTCACTTGCATGACATTTGCCCTTGTCACCAAATAGCACAAACTCTTCTCTTGTTTTCATATCTTTAGAGGAGTAAGTATTAAGAAGTTTCAGGTCAGTGAAATAATTGGTACCTCTTTTGAAATACGGTTTGAAGTTATTTCTCCACATTTGATCTATAACTTTTCTGTATTCCTGTTTCTTTTACATCTGTTATACATATTTCATTCTTATATTATGAAGTGCAGTGGAATTAGTACATTTAATATACTCATTGAATCAGGTAGAGCCATGTTTATATGAGTTTTTTTCCATATGAAGTATGCAAATAGAAATAAAAAGCAAAAGAGCATATAATGAAAAGTTCCTTCCCCCAATCCTCCAGAAACAACTACTGGCACCAACATCTTGTATATCTTTCATATATCATGTTCATAAATGAGCATAAATATATATATATATTTTGAGACAGAGTCTCACTTTGTCACCCTGGGTAGAGTGCCATGGCGTTATAGCTCATAGCAACCTTAGACTTTAAGGCTCAAGCGATCTTCTCGCCTCAGCCTTCCTAGTAGCTGGGATTACAGGTGCCCACCACAATGCCCGGCTATTTTAGAGATGGGAGTCTCACTTTTGCTCAGGCTAGTCTCGAACTCCTGAGCTTGAGCAGTCCACCCACCCACCCTCCTCGGCCTCCCAGAGTGCTAGGATTATAGGCATGAGCCATTACACCTGTTTCTCAATTTCAGTGCTACTGATATTTTAGGCCAGATAGTTCTTTGCCCTGTGGGGCTGACCTGTGTATTGTAGGATGTTGAACAGCATTCCTGACCCTACCAACTGGATGCCAGTAGTACTACCCCTACCAGTACACGCCAGTTGTGACAACCAAACATGTCTCCAGGCATTGCTGCATGCTCTGTGGGGGACAAAATCACCCTTGGTTGAGAGCCACAGCTCTACAGGATTGAATTTCTATTCACTTTAAGCACTGACTTTCTTTTATTAGGTAACATGTACATAGTACAAAATTCAAGGGTGGTGCCTGTGGCTCAAAAGGGTAGGGCGCTGGTCCCATATGCTGGAGGTGGCGGGTTCAGACCCAGCCCTGGCCAAAAACCGCAAAAAAAAAAAAAAAAATTTCAAAACAAGTGAGAGTATTTGATGAGAAATAAGCCACCCTCCTGCCTTGTCACTCAATTCACTTCTTCAGAGGCAATTACTTTACTGGTTTCTCTTTTTTCTAAAATAATCATCAGTCTGCAAACATCCATAATTTTAGTTACAAGCACAAATGTTGATATACTTCTATACACAGTATTCTCTTACCTTTTTTAGCTAAATTTAACTTATATCCTTACCAATCTATAATACTTCATTTCTAAACACCTTAGTTCTACAAAGCCATATGATATTCCATAGTTTGATTTTAATGTGTTTAACCTAATACTATATTAAAGGACATTTAGGATCTTTCCTATAAATAATTCTGCAGTGAATATCTCCTTTTTAAACACAATTTTGTACATGTGGGAATATGTATGCAGAATAAATAGTGATGGAATGACTAAGTGAAAGGGTATGAACATCTTCTATTTTGGTAGGCTTTGCCATTTTGTACACATTTGGGATAAGAGGAAAATTTGAAAAGGTACACTATTAGATAAGGAATTTTATTGATTTTCATGGATATGATAATGGTATTCTGATTGTGGAGGATAATTTACTTCTTTCTAGGAGTCATCACATGCTTTAGAGCAGTGGTTCTCAATCTTCCTAATGCCACGATGTATTTTCATTGTTACAAAGGGGTCACAACCCACAGGTTGAGAACCACTGCTTTAGAGTCACAACATATGCAACTTATATTCAAATAGGACAGAAAAATGTATGTTTGTGTAGTAGGGACTATATGTATATACAGATACACATACACACATAGAAATATATACGTATAGGAACAAATAAAGCAAATAAGGTAAAAAAATTTTAATTATTGAATATAGGTAGAAGCATCTACCGGTATTACTATATGGCTGTTTCAATCTTTGTTTTGGGAACTAAAAGAGCATATATGAAATAAAAATGGAATACTCTGACAAAGGAATGATCAGTGATTAGGGAAGTGCTCTTAGAAATTTTAAGTGATTGCTCTACTTCAAGAGGCAGAAAGACTGAGATACAAACTTCAGAGAACTTCCCAGAACATCAAAATGAAAGACAGAAAACATGATGAGAAAAATAAAACAGAGGATCAATATGAAGAATCCAATCACCAATAATTTTAGTTTTGGAAGGAAAAGCAAACTTACCAAAGGAAAGTCGAATTTCTCAGTGGTGAAGAAATGAATCTCTGGACTAGAGGAGCTCACTGAAGATTGAGCAACATCACTAAACATTTACTCAGCACTTACCACTGTCTGCTAAGCCCTTGCATCAGGCATCTCAGTTCTCATAACAACTCTCTGAGGTACATGCTATTATCCTCAAGCGAGGCCTGAGAAGGTCATCTTGACCAAGGTCACCTAGCTAGTTAAGTAGCAGAGCTGAGATTTTGGTCCATGCATTATGACTTGCATGGATTCTTAACTACGTACCACTTACCTAAAAGGATACACTTATAGGCTAAATTATTAAATTTCAAACCCAGAGGATAAAATAAAGATCCTAAATGCTTTCAGGGGGAAAAACACAAGTAATCTCCGTAAAGAGAAGGAATTTAGCATTAGATTTATGAATGCTAAAAGATAATGAAATGGTATCTTTAAAATTCTGATGGAAAATTACTTTGAACTTAGAATCCTAATACCCAAACAATTAATCAAGCATGAAAGTAAACCAATAGTAGTTTTAGAAATACAAGAAACCAGAAAACTGGGGTGGTGCCTATGGCTCAAAGGAATAGGGTGTCAGCCCCATATACTGGAGGTGGCGGGTTCAAACCCAGCCCTGGCCAAAAAGTGCAAAAAAAAAAAAAAAAAG